>NC_139254.1:55465876-56065876 GCF_977018435.1 Lepisma saccharinum | reverse complement strand
CCTAAAATAGGTTCTAATAAGCAAAATAGTTTTCTTAGTAACTATAAAACTTCATCAGTTGTTACGTTTTATAATCAAACGTTGACATAACTTATTATTTCTTACATACCTTTAAAAGCTCTAGTCATAAGTGACTGCGTGTGCATCCCAAAGAGTTATCTTCTTGAGATATACAGACACTAACTCAAGACTTGAAAATATATGTGGATCAGCAATGGATATATACTAAAATACACCAAACTTGTGCAAGTCTACATGCAGTTTTTGACTGACCCTCGTATATCAATTGTTTATTTTTTTCTTCAGCTCAGTCCATGGTATCTAGCCCCGGAGGCTAATGGTCTAGAACGGTCTTCAATCAATTTAATATGATCTACACGTGTTTACAAAACCATATCCTACAAAATTGCATCAGTAGTTTCTTAATTTAATGTGTGTTACTGTATTATTATTAGGAAATGTAGATTTCCTGGCGACGTGATTCGAACAAGTGTTCTCGGGTTACCAGTCAGGTTAAATTGGAGTTGGTTTCCAATGTTTCGAGGGCATACATTGCTCTCATCTTCCAATGTATGCCCTCGAAACGTCGGAAGGAAACTCCAATTTAACCTGGCTGGTAATACAAGAACACTTATTCGAATACACTTCAATCTCTATTATTTCAATTATTTTTTTTTAAATATTTAAGCAATTTGTTTAACCTTTGGCTTGTCACTTCTCGCTGAAATCTCACTAAAATAACTTTGATACCAACAATTCGTTCTATGTTTAACATATGGGCATATCACATTCTGGGTCTTTCTGATTAATTTTTTATTTGGTTTTCGTTATTTAGCATCGTTTCTCTAACACGTTTGGTTCTGGCTACTGGTGGACGATGAGGATGCGTGATGATACGATGAAATTGATGAAGGAACAAATAACACCTATGCCCAGTCCGGGATTCGAACCCGGAACCCCTGATGTCGTAGCGCGTTGTGCTAACCATTCCGCAACAGAGGTCGGCACGTCACTGATTGAGTAATGGCTATTGCTATAAGCTTGTAATCAAGAGATCCTTGGTTGGATTTCCCGTCCGAGTACCAGTTCGGTGGTTCAGTTCAAAATTTAAGCGATTGTCAGACCAGCCCAGATACACACAGAACACGAAAATCATGATATCGAGGTATATCACATTTTGTTGACCGAGTTGAATGTGTAATTTCAGTTTCCTTGAAACGTTCGTGTCTGATCGTTTTATGTACTCGGTAGCTACGTTAACGACCGGCTGCCTTTCTAGTCCACGGAGCGCGCCCACCAGCTGCAACAATCACAATCAACGCACAGTGTTGCCACACATATACTTTACGCCGCCTTGTCCCTCCGCGCACAAGTATCTTCCTACGGTATCCACATTGAAGTTGAAAAGTACGGCAACAGCGTATCCACAGTCATGTGACTGAGACTCCACGTGGAGTAGACGAGCAGAATGACAGCTGCGCCCATTGGTTAAAGGTTGAGTGTAATTGGACGAAAACAATTCGCCCGCTGTTTATCCCCAGCCACGTTCCTGACGGCGGCTCTCTTCAGATCTTCGACGTTAACCAAGTAAACACGTCATCTATAATTCATGCAATTTTTGTTCATCACACAGAGCATAAGCTGATGAATGCATCCTTTGATTCATTTGTGTGCGAATTTTGCTGCACCAAAACGACATCATAACAGTTTTTCATATTTACGAGAATCATTTTTCTTGTAGTGGCAACATCTATGAGAAAGAGACATTTCAATGTGATCTCCTGGTGCTGCTTGAACACTTTCCCAAACATCTGGCAGTCGTTGCATGCCACTGATAGCTCCCGTTCGTGCCAGTGTGCGCAGAGACCGCCCTGTGGCCGAAATGATGCTCGGGACGTCGGGAAATCGTTTCCCGCCGTTGCTTCATCTTGGGGGGAGAAATCAGTCGCAGGGACTCATGTCAGGATAATAAAGTGGGTGCTCCAACACCTCCCATCCACATTGTTGCAGTACGTTTTGCACCACTTGTGCTGTATGACATCTGTGTGTGGATCTGTTGCCGTGCGACGATGCCAGACACCATATTCTTTCGCGGCTGATTCACGACCACTTTCAAATGCCTCGGCCCATCTGAAAAAGGTACGATACGGTAAAGCATGGTGCCCACATACCTCGCGTAAGCCCTTGTGAATTTGCCTTCCATTCCTTCCACGTGCAACCTGAAATTTGATAAATACTCGCTGTTCTTCACACGTGAACATTGTTCACGGCCTTATTATGCACACACTTCACTCCAACGTCTTCTAACTACCACAAAACAGATATTCAGCACCAAACACCTACACACTATCCGCAGTGCAAGAAGAAACAAGACCAGATCGTCTTTTGTCCCACGCACAACTAACAAGCGTATACCAACAGTGTTGTCACTACAAGAAAAACAACCCTTGTATATGTACTGGATGAAAAAGCAGATTTGTTAATTGGCATATTTCGAATTATATGAGTTAACGTGAGTTGAAATTTAAACAAATTTCATTCGACAGTACTTTCACACCGACACTATTTCAAAGTTCAACAGCCTCTTTTTTCCTTTGTCTTTAAAAGGACACTGTTATAAACCATGGTTAAACGAATGTACATAATCGTAAACCAATGTAGCATACAAAACTGCACATACAACTGATTAATATTCTGTCCATGGCAGTCCGAACGAATGGAAAAGTTCATCAATAGATTATGCAAGGTGAGAGAGAGCGCTAATTTGAAATTATTCTTTTAATTAATTGACTTACTCAGCCCATAATTGAATGAATTATTTTGATGCTTGTTTACACATGACGTCGCTGAGGTAATAAAGAAAATAAACAGGCAATATGTAATTATCGATTGAAATTAATTATCAGTGAAATTTAACAAACTCAACAACACGAGCTTGTTTTGTACAAAGTGAAAATGAAACAAATTAATAAATATTGGAATACACTTTCTGTTCGTATCTGATACATGTTCAGCAACGTTTGCTTTGCAGTTTCGAAATAGCGCCACAGTTCAGAGTGGGTTCACAATTAATGTACTCTCTCTCTATCGACAGCGGGGCCCATACCCCCCTTTAAGACTTAACCTCACACCAAAAATATGCCGCACAGGCTACAATATTTATGAAAATTAAGGAGACGAAATTTGTACATGTAATATAAAAGAAAGACATAAATTAAGAGTATTTGAAAACAAAATTTTTAGCAAAATATTTGGACCTAAAAGTGATGAGTGGAGAAGGTTACGTAATTTAGAAGTACATAATTTGTATTCCTGTCCAGATATTATTAGAATAATTTAAACAAGAAGACTCAGATGGGCAGGCCATGTGGCACGAATGGGAGAGAAAAGAAGAGTTTACAGGATTCTTGTTGGGAAACCTGATAGTAAGAGACCTGTAGGAAGGCCAAGACGAAGATGGAGGGATAACGTTGAGATGCACCTAAAGGAAATCGGTAAGGATGGATGAGATTGAATTGATCTTGCCCAGGATGGGGACAGATGGAAGGCTTGTGTTGCTGCAGCCATAATCCTTCGGGTTTATGAAGTCTAGAGAGTTAGTTAATTATATAAATAGGATATCGACTCTGTCCATAGCCATTAACGACGCTTTCAGGCTGATAAAACAAGTGACAAGTGAGAAGCGTTGAAAATAACACCTTTCGCTCTGCATTGACGAAACACTCGGATCATATCCATTGCAATTATTTTGGTGATATCATATTTGTATAAAACAGGCGTACGACAAGGCGATCCTTTGTTGATGTTAGCACTCTGTACATCCTTAAGGGCCTTGCACATAACTAGGGAACTGATTCATATGCAAATACATATTTATGTATGAAGCTGAAATCCTTTATCTTTTATATTATCTTTGCACATCATGACATGTAGGCTCTAATAATTCAGTTTTTATTTTCCATATTTGTACATATATTAGATTGTGGCTAATATTTTACATAATTTACTTATTTTTACATATTATTTGCATATTTTAAAACATTTCTCAACATATGCTTCATATTCGCGCTATATCTATATGTCCCCGTGTGACCGAAAGAGTTGGCTGAATTTCTTGAGAATAACTGACAAAGTCCAAAGCGACATTAAACATACGAAAGTTTACGAACTTTTTTATTGCCCCAAATACATTAATTACAAGTTTTCTGTCATCCGAACAATAATCTCCCAAATAATTGCTTTTGCTGTTGTAAAACATTTTAAATTCGTGTTTTTTTACAATTGTTGTCAACAATAGAAAATGATGGCTCAAGCATCGGCTCCTGGTTGTTACAAACGTTATTTTGGCAACGTTGGGAGAGAGCCTTAAGTCGAGCAGCCCATTGCTAGCTAATCCCACCCTATCGACTAGTTGTGCGCCCGACAGGAGCGCCAGAAGCAACGATTTTGTGGCAGACGTACAGGATTTGCTTCCGGTTTCTCTTCAAGACAGTCACGACAGGACCGCCAGAAGCAACGATTTTGTGTCACGCGTACGGGATTCGCTTCCGGTTTCTCTTCAAAACAGTTACGACAGGAGCGCCAGAAGCATCGATTTTGTGGCACACGTACGGGATTCGCTTCCGGTTTCTCTTCAAGACAGTTACGACAGGAGCGCCAGAATCAAGGATTTTGTGGCACACGTACCGGATTCGCTTCCGGTTTCTCTTCAAAACAGTTACGACAGGAGCGCCAGAAGCAACGATTTTGTGGCACACGTACTGGATTCGCTTCTGGTTTCTCTTCAAAACAGTTACGACAGGAGCGCCAGAATCAACGATTTTGTGGCACACGTACGGGATTCGCTTCCGGTTTCTCTTCAAAACAGTTACGACAGGAGCGCCAGAAGCAACGATTTTGTGTCACACGTACCGGATTCGCTTCCGGTTTCTCTTCAACACAGTTACGACAGGAGCGCCAGAAGCAACGATTTTGTGTCACGCGTACGGAATTCGCTTCCGGTTTCTCAAGACAGTCACGACAGAAGCGCCAGAAGCAACGATTTTGTGACACACGCACGGGATTAGTTTCTGGTTTCTATTCAAGACAGTCACTGTAATACGTGGGTTAAGTCATAATTCATGGCAACTATTTTTTTTTCTCGCGAACAGGGGACAACACGAAAAATCTAAGAGATAAGTTTGAAGGTGTATGGAATGTACTTTCGAAACAAGCCACCAGATGGTGTATGTGACGAACGGTGGGATAATAAGCACGCATCCAAGTTTAGTCGGTGAGTGACAGCGTTCGAAAATGAAGGTCATGAAGGAGGAGCAACGTTCGTACGTTAAAATAGCAGTTCCCCGCGGCGGAAATGCACGGGAATGCCATACAGAGCTACGGGAAGCTCTGGGTGTGCATGCCATGCGCTATCGAACAGTGGGGAGGTGGGTGGAGGCCTCCAAACGTGGAAGAGTGTCAACTGGCGATCTGCCTGATAATAAAACACTGTTGTCCAATATCCTGTGTTCTGTATCTTTCCTACGACAGTCTCCTGCATCCAGACTTCATCTGGTGGCTTCATTCAAAGGTACATTCCATACACTTTCAAACGTACATCTTAGAATTTTCGTGGTGTCCCCTGTTTGCAAGAAAAAGAAATAGTTACCATGACATATTACGTCACCCTCCTTTAACTTCATATTTTATGTGAAAATAAATGTATTTACATATTTAGCACATGTTTACTACATATAAATCCGTTCCCTGGTAGAAAACAAGAAAGAAGAAAGATTCAGTCAAAATCTCTCAAGGTGATAACGTACATAAGCATGATCATTAATTCGCGCACATATGTTCACACTGTTCACAACATAATGACCGAATGTGGAACTAATTCAATGCTAAAAATTAGCGTAAGAAAAACTCGCCGTATGTATTTAAATGACGTCATAGCTCAACCACCCCTACCATACTTTTCGATTGTCAATAAACTGAAAATACTTGGTGCCGACTAGCGGTGTAGTCAGCACAGCACGCTAAGACGCAAGTCTCCCGTTCGAATCTCGGCCTGGACCTGGGTGCGAATCTATTCACTACTTTCGTTGTATCTTTACTTATCCTATTCGTCGAGAAAAAGTGGTAAAAAGCGACGCCAAATAACAAAATTAAATTAAAAAAGTTGGTGTAACATTTGCATATTCTATTAAACAAATGATAACACCTGATTATGAACTAGTTTCATTGATTGATTTTTTGTTGTGGACACATCAACACATCGTCTGTTCTTGCCCGTTACGTAATATGGGGAGAAGCCTCTTAACTAATACAAAATTGAGGTAGGTCCCTAATAAGGAAATACAATATGTGTCACATATTTCCTTACTCATTTTTAAAAACGAATTTATTCATTCTTTACACAATAACAACTTAAACTATAGTGTCTCTTAGGACTTAACGCACTGCCATGAAATTAGGCGGCTGAGCAGAATTGCGCTGTTGCCACATATGGGAAAAGCAAAGCGACAGCGGGACAAAAGTCACTGCTCCCCACGCACTGTGAGGCAACGTCAACCGGGCAGCGTCACAGAGCGACCTCTCTCCGGGACAATTTTGTGTCATCCCTGACCTTTCGAGCAAATAATGTCACTTTGTATCACATAGATTACAAAGACCAACTCCACAACTAGATCTTTCATTCTCTTAAACCTCCAAACACACGGGGTTGTTCTCCAGCGTGGCAACAGCACGAACTTCTGCCACCCGCCTAGACACAGAAAACTAAATGCATCATATCGATCGATGCACTAAAGTGTGTTTTATGGCTTCTTCAAAGAATCAAATTCACATTTGATGCATTTGGGTGCATTTTTGTATGTTGTGAAAGAAACACCGAAGTGCATCATTTCGTTCAAGTGAGGATTTATTTCAGTCGAGATGCACTTCAATGCATTAGTTTATGTTCCCTGACGCACCTTCCTGCATATTTTTGGATGATGCACTTAAACGTTTGGTCTGAGCTACAGAGTTTATGTAGCTCAGACGAAACGTTTATGTGTATCATCAAAAAAGATGCATTCTGGTTCATCAAAACGCATCAACTGATTCATGGAAGTGCATCTCAACCGAAATAAATCCTCACTTGAACGAAATGATGCACTTTGGTGTTCTTTCACGACATACAAAAATGCGCCCAAATGCATCAAATGTGAATCTGATTCTTTGAAGAAACCATAAAACACACTTTTGTGCATCAATCGATGCATTCTGGTGCATCAATCTATATGATGCATTTAGTTGTCTGAGTGTAATTTCATGGCCGTGCGTCATAAAACCTTGTTACCTTGGTTAAAAGCTGAGGCATTGAAGGGGCACTCAGCACACACAAGGACAAGCGGGATCGCACACCTCTGAAGGAGATTTAAAATGAACAAAAAATAGCAGAACAAAACTCAATCTCTTAAGTGAATTTTAAATTGAATCAGTAGCTAGTCTCGAATTCAAGTTTTCTGAAATAAAAACCCTTTTGTATGTAGAAAATGTTCAGTAAGATTTGAATTGAACTTAATTTCAAGACACAGACTAGTCAACAGTGTATCAGCTACTGACAGATTAAAAATTATAAATACTTGAGATTGGACTCTAATTAAAAATTAAACAGGTAGATCTACATAAAAACGAGTTACATCAAAACGTAGATTATTCAATTCTGCTTTATTCTACTGTAACCAATTTTTTTTTTCGAGGATGCTTTCAATTTTTTATCGTCGTAAGAACAAAAAGGTAAAGTTTCCCGTGCTTATTGCACCGTGCTACAAAGACACATTAAAAGGATGTGGGGTAGTGCCCAACATATTCTCGATCTCGGCCATTTTGGAGGCGATGTGATCAGCACCACACTCCGGCAGCCTTTACCTCCCAGTGTTGTCACCAGGTACCCATTAATTTGAAGCTGAGTGAGCCCCAGAGCTGCTTTATCCGGAGCCAATGCAGGAAATATTCCGACCTTAGATCACCCACCTCGGGAATCAAACCCGGGTCTCCCGCGTGGCAGTCAGACGCCCTACCGACTAGTCCACCACGGAATGCAAGGAAACAAATAATATTTTTTAAATCTTCGCCAAATTATTTACAGAATACAAGCGAAATGCAGATTAATTTAATAGCGCAAAGTCATGTGGGGGTAAGGGCCCAACAAACCCCGCCTCATCTTCTAGTCACCGTTTCATTGTGTCTTCATTAAACACTCAAGGTATTAATGCGAAATTCATTTTTTTTCCGAAATTAAAGATGGCAACAAATCTGTACAACAAAATCACATTTCCATTGACATCACCAGATGCAATTACTAGAATCTAAAACAGATGGAACCACTGGTCAATGTGCTCCATAGGGTATCGAACTGGGATTGCTTATTAAAACTAGAAGATTTAATTTCTTCGTAAAGTTTCTCGAACAAGCACCGTAGTTTTGGAGAGAGAGTTAAAATTATCAACTTTGGGTTTGACCGATGGTGATTTGGATCTGAAATTTGGCCAGGCATGCAATGAAGGAAGTGTGATAATTAGGGAAGGGATTTTAAGGTGCAGCACTTGTTTTCATATGGATCGTTTGAGATATGCATTTTAGGACATGAAGTCAAGTAAAATGAACACACTCTGTTGCACCTTTTCGTGAGATTAGCACATTTATCCCATTTTTACCCACTCTTTGATGCTTCAGCACCTTCTTCCTTCATGTTTTGTTAAAAAAAATTTGACACAAACGTGAATGATTGTGCAGCTAGATACAATCCTATAGTCTCATTTTCTGGAGAAGAACAAGAGCTATAAAATGGTATAAAACAATCATTACAGCCCAAATAGTTCCAAAGATAATGTAGCAAAACTCGCCAGAGAAAAACCAAAGTTCAACAAAACCTGTTCGGCAGAGCAACAGTTCTCTATGCGGTCCGCGTGCATTATATACAGAAGGTGCATAAAAAGAGAGCATTGAATGAAAGCATTTTATCAACGCCTTTTATTTGCACATTTTTAAAAAGATTTTCAAAACTTCTTTTTCGTTCCCGACCATAATTTTGCACATTAAAATCCTTTCCCTAATGACGTCAATTTTCCAACATACAATATTGAACGATAATTAGCTTGTTGCCACTTTATAAAAATAATTCCATTAACAAAAACTCAGTGCAAGAACAAGAATAATATCAAGTAATTTATCATAATTTCATTTTTCTAGCTGAGTGGGTGTTCAGTGGAGCTGCTGTTATATTTTCGTAAATGATACTTTACTTCAGTTATTAGCTTATTTTTCATAGTACTGCTTTATGCTTTTTGGCCAATATTTTTTTGAGACGGGCCATGTATACTCACTTATTTACTTTAAACTAATTTTACACATTAATCTCCAGATATTGCTTTTTCACGAAGCAACGGTTATTGTAAATAAATTACATTTCCAACTATATAATAGTTACTCTATGTATTTTTTTAACCATTGTAGTAAACGTTAGTGGAGGAAAATAACCAAACCTGGACCCCACTCCCTAAGCCGGACCCCTTCCTGTTTCCGTAAGTAGGTGCTGCCAAGTGGTGGCAATGGGCGAAACACGTCAAGAATAACGAGAAGATTGTGTAGGGAAGATATCAGCAGTAACGTGCAAGTCTCAGGTGCTGTAGTCCGCCATGACTTGTTTTTGCCTGAAAGTTTGTACATCGGCGCACAACGGTGGAATTTTGCTAATTAAGAGAGAGATAAGTAGCTATCTTGTTACAATTTAGACACTAGTAAGTATTATACTTTGAAATTATGATAATGGTTTGTTTGAAGATACGTGTGGTTTTTTGTATAAACAATAAGACTCCACGAGTAAAATGTCCTAGGCAGGACAACTCAATAAATGCCTGACATTACAATTGTAATTGAAGCAAAGGGTCGTTACTAGTTAGTAAAATCCTTTTACATATTGTTTCAGATGTTCAAAGGAAAAGGCAATGCAGGTGGGAGAAGGTGGGATGTCCAGCAAATGGAAAGGGAGATTGACGCAGTTAGGATATTGGTAGTCTATATTATATTACTTTTGTACATCTATATTCTTTATGCAAGCTCAATAAATATAATGCATTTACTACATATCATATATTTAGATTTCCTTGCGTCTTTTCCAATTTTTGGAACTTGTTAAAGGAGGGGACCGACTTTAGCCACTTTCTCTCCGTTGTCACTTTTCGTCCCTTTTTACAGAAATGCTTACTGGTAAAGCATAATGCTCTTTAAGGTGGATTAAGTTATACAAAACGTTAGCAAACATATCAAAGAACCCATTTTATTAAATTTTTAATAGAAATAATATTCCATAATGACACCAGGGATAAAAAAACAAAACGGATGTACTACTTTAGTTACTTTCCTCTATATTTCGGTTACTTTTCCAGCGGAAAGAATATTATTGTTGCCTAGTTTGTTTTCTACACGTGACCACCCCGATGACGTAGTGTTAACGTCTTCGCCTAGTAATCTAGGGGTCACGGGTTTGATACCCGGTTGAGACACATAGTGGTTCGGATCCTACTTTAGACAGTAGGTCCCAATTAGCCTTTCTGTGCTTAAAGTGAAGTTAAAACAACAATTCAATCAGTCAAGTCAACATGGTAATTATCATTGCATGTAATTTTCCGAGTAAGTAACTGTATCTTCCCCAGCAAAGAAACTCTGGCAAATCCTTTCTTGCAACCAAATAACTGCTGTTCTTCCTTTGTCTCTGTTACAGCTTTGCGTACTTGAAATGAAGTCGCCGTTGATGCAAGGAATCCGGGTTCGATTCCTCCTTGAGGCGCATTGTCCAGTGTTTGAATATGAAGTTCCGATCAACCAATGATTTGGTACACACAAGAGATATACTGCGTAGACATTTAAACTAAAAATTAATGCTTGACCGGGACTCAAACAAATGCTGGGGGATGGTAGGCACCAGAGCGTATATTCTAGGCTATTATCTGCGAAGCCTGAAGTCTAGAGAATAAAATACAAGAGAAAAATTAATCAGAAATTATAAATAAAATTATTCATATCAGTGAGATAGATGATGATGGTGATTCTAAAGTTGGCTACCTGATTTCTTATGAGTTGGCAACCTGATTTCGTATGAGTTGGCAACCTGATTTCGTATGTGTTGGCAAGCTGATTTCCTATGAGTTGGCAACCTGATTTCCTATGAGTTCGTAACCTGATTTCATATGAGTTGGCAACCTGATTTCATATGAGTTGGCAACCTGATTTCTTAGGAGTTGGTAAACTTATTTCTATTAATAGCCTAGGACCACGTGACATTGTGAGATAGCCCAGTTCTTGGACTCAATATACGCCACTGGTAGGCACCCAAAACGTTTCAGTAAATAAAATATGCTTTTTGTTTTAAGTCCACTTCATGCACAGAAATACTAATCGGGACTGGACCTACAGTTTAAAGTGGGATCCGAACCACTATGTGTCCATACCCGCTATCGAACCCGGTGACCCTTTATTACAAGGCGACGACGCTACCAATGCTCCATCGGGGAGGCCCAAACAACAATTGGTCGTAACGGAAGTCCGACAATGGAGGAACCAAGTCCATCTTCTCGGCACTCTATGCTAGGGACACTATGCTAGAGACCCAGGTTTGAGTCTCTGACCATTTGCCTTCAAAGGTAACGGGCTTATCTTCATACAATAGCTGAAAACTGTGAAAACTGAAAATAGTTCAAAAGACAAATTTCCCGTAGCACACCCTTGGTGCATTTCTTCCTTGCATCCTAGCGAGTCTGTGGCGCTTGATCTCGTAGCCAGCATAATTCTCTTTGAGGCTTGTTTTGTGTCGTCCAAGTGTGTTTGTGTTCGTCTCTTCATCCATCTCGTAATCATTCATCAACATCGTCACGAATAACCAAAGTAAACGGAAAGCGACGTAAACTAAAAAAAAATGTATGAATGTAGCACAGGGGTCCTGGGTTCGAATCCCGACCGGGGTATAGATGTTGTTCTTCGCAAGTGTTCATTAATTTCATCATACCGTCACTAATCTTCGCGATTATCCAAAAGAGGCAGAAAAGTGAGGTAAAATAAAGCAAATCAATCAAGGAAGCAATTGGTCCTACAGTTTTAATTGTCATCCGAACTAAACGCACGGCAATGAAATTTGGTGGGTGGCAGAAGTTCGCGCTGTTCCCACGTCGGAGCACAACCCCGTGTGTTCGGAGATTTAAGAGAATGAAAGATCTCGTTGTAGAGTTGGTCTTTGTAATCCATGCGATACAAAGTGACAGTATTTGCTCGAAAGGTCAGGGATGACACAAAAGTGCCCCGAAGAGAAAGAGGTCGGTCTGACGCTCGAACTAGGCAACTCAGCCCGGTTGATGTTGCCGCTAGATGGCACAATCGACCCTTTTCTTTTACCGTTTTGGTGTAAAAGAAAATTATGTTCACTCGTAGTACTTAAATCGTGCATCGATTTGGCACTGTGCATTTTTCAATTAGAAGTTCCTATTCTGTGAAATAATATAACGTACTTACATTACTTACCATAGGAACCAGGTCAAGCTTTGGTTTTTAACCTGGATTGTTTGCGATTTTCCACTAGGATTCAAACTTTCTTTACTTCGTTTCTTCATCCGTATTTATGATTTTCATTTTATAATTGGATATTGAATTTTCTATTTCTTAGTAGCTGTAAATTATTTTCGTTATTTGAAATAGTTTTACTTCAATTTGTTTGGGAAATAAGTGGTTTTGGTGATTTTATTGTTCAAAGTTGTTCTAGCGTTGTGCGATAAGGGAGACATTGACTTTACTTGTCTCCCTTATCGCACAAAGTAAGGACATCCTTGAATTTTGACATCACTGGAGGAATGGCTACGTTGTTAGGTTAGGTCTGTTAGCATAAATACACTGTAAATGTATTATTTGTGCTAATATAACTAAACCCAACAAGCCTAAAATAGCAAATTAGGCATCTAGCCTTACATCTGCACATGGAGGTTCTTGAAACTTAATACTACGTTTTTTTCCACTTCCAATTGATTCCTCTCCATAAATCCTACATTTCTGGAATCCTTGATTCATACCCTTTCCAACAATGTATTATACATATTTCTATTAAGAGGGGGTCGATTCGACATCCTTACCGACGTTGCCACATAGTGCGCGAGAACCAGCTACTTTCGCCCCGCTCTCGCTTTGCTTTTCACACATGTGGCACCAGCGCAATTCTGCCCTGCCGCCTATTTTCGTGTCCGTGCGTTTACTATATGCTTTCCGGGTTATATTACATGATTACAAGGCGATGACGTTATCACTACGTCACGGGAGAGGCCCCAGTGATGCCAAGTCAACGAACGAAGATCAATATAATCGCATGGATTAAACACGATTATCACAGAGGACCATCAGCGACATGAAGTATAGCTTATATTAAAGGCTCGAACATACACGAGAGTGTGACTACAGAGACTTTCAAAGCCTG
Organism: Lepisma saccharinum; assembly: GCF_977018435.1. NCBI lineage: Eukaryota > Metazoa > Arthropoda > Insecta > Zygentoma > Lepismatidae > Lepisma > Lepisma saccharinum. The sequence continues at coordinate 56,052,399 of NC_139254.1, read as the reverse complement.
TATTTTCGAGGGAACTTGCAACCACGCTCTGGATCCTGGTGACAATTCGACAATTGTCCATCGACAGCAGCGACAGAGCGGTCTTAGCTAGAATTGCGTTCCGTCATCCGATCCCCAAACCGCAGCATCGGAACCTATTGTCCACTTTACGAAGAAAGACCCGCCGTGGTCTGTCCGTCAGCGAGGGTGTGGGATACGAACGAATGGGATTGCTAATATCGCTTCCAAAGCCTGTGTTCGGACGGGGCCAAAGCTAGCGAGGGTGGAAGGGGGGGATGGATGAGTGTGACACATGAATTATCTGAGGCCCGAATGACATTAATGGACGCGGATACATTAAATGTAACTGACGCTGGCAGGGTTTCGAGTCACAAGTCATCCAATTATGACATGTATCTTTGTGCTTGTGTAATTGCATTCGGAACTCATTCCTGCTCCTGCAACGTAGGCAGCATGACGTACTCCGGTCCAGTGGAGACGCGACGTGTCGGTAAAATGTCCAAGAGTGGCTGATGATGCAATACCTTTAGTTGGTTCGTCGCTCGTCTGTTCAGGTACCGGAAGGTCAGCAGCGGCGACAGAAAATAGATATACGAGGGGCGTTCAATAATTCCCCTGCCCACTTACAATAAGCGGGGGGACATGAACGTTTGCACACTTACAGCCCGGCCAAGAGAAACCAAAATAGCTGGGAAGTACGATTCGAAACGCGAGAGGGGAAGCAGGTAGAAAACTCATCAACCCACCCTGTGGCATTTTGCTTGTATGGGTTTGCTTCTTGTGTTTTTTACTGCTTTGCTGTGATGTCTCTTACAATTCGCAACAAACCGTTTCGAAGTTGAACAAAGAAAACTGTGACGCTTTGGTCCCTGTTGCACATTCTACAAAACACCCTCGATATAATACACAATGCCACAGTTACTACATTTTCTTTGTTATATTTAATGTATAATGATACTATTATTAGTGAATACTATCCTGATTACTGCTGTGTGCATTTATGCTAATTACAATATTTACTAAGGAGATCAACTTAATTGAATGATCCAAAATAAAGTTACTGCTTTATAAATAAGTTTATCTACTAATGTGACGTGATGAATACTTTCCTCATATGAAAAACTCAATGTGCTGACCAAGGCAGTAATTTAATTTTGTTATAAAACATAAACTAAACGTAACGTTTCAACCTTCTAGCAAGGTCTTCTTCAGACTCTGCACCAAGTACAAATGTAACAAGGTACAAAAAAGGACGATATATATATATACACAAACATTAGTTGTTTTTACGGAACATTCCAGAAGATGGCCTTCCCTTGTCAACTGTACTTTCACCTGACAGGCGATGTAGCTAAACATTTTCTTTCATCTGGAAGATGGTTGAACTCTTTATCTCACGGTATATTTCCTTTCTTTCTTCATTCTTCTTCCATCTTGTCTCCTCTCTCCCTCTTGTCCTTTCCACTCTTTCTAACAGCTTCATCCATTCATTGTTTATCTTCAGACCCCCATTACAGTTCATTGTGTCTTCTTATCCTTTCTTCTCTTTTTCCTTGGCCTCCTTCCATTTTCTCACTAGTATTCTCTTCTCCCTTCCTATCTGCTTAGCCTCATCCCACTCTATGTCATGTCCTGTTTCTCTCGTGTGTTTAAATATCGTTCATTTCTCTCTCTCTCTCTGTCTCTCTCTCTCTCTCTCTCTCTCTCTCTCTCTCTCTCTCTCAAGTCGTATATCATCCTTATGTTGTTGCAACCTATCTGTCAGCGACTTTATGTTTTATAATAAAATAAATTTCTGCCTTGGTCAGCATATTGAGTTTTTCACATCATGGAAACAAAGCTTAATGGTGTTATAACTTTCCTGATATATTCTGTTTGCTTATATAGTTTATGGATGGCTAATTTTGTTTATTCTGTGCCATTACGTAATTGGTAAACATATCTACGTATTTTGGCGGCGATGTTACTACGTTTCAAATTTCATTGTTGTGTCCACAGCAGACAATTTGCACGAAAACCGTTTGCGTGCACCCCTATTTTGCCAATGAACACGTCCAGTTGGCACATGCGCACTTCCGTCCATGGTCTCAGATAAGGAAGCCAGACAGTATTATACTGCTCACACTTCCAACTGGCGGCTGGGAAACAACGAATCAGGATCAGTTTAATTATCTTCGTCTGACATCGGGTATCTTCGAGTCACAAGGCACCGAATGTTGTTGGCGGAACGAAACAAATGAACGTCGGATACACAGAATGTCGACAAACGTACTGTAAAACTGGGAGGGAGTTGATCAGCGCAGTCACTGGATATAAGTTGTACAATAGTACACCAAGCACGGAAAATTAGTACACAAGACACCCAAACACTGTATACGTAAGCCAATAAAGCAACCGACAAAAACAGACATACACTTGGCAACGTTGTAACGGAAGAGCGATGTTGCTCCTACAGCTTTTACTTCGGAACTAAGGTGGTTGACACACATTGAGTCGCACACACCCAAAAACGATTGGTGGAGAGAAAGAGAGCAATGTACTAAGAAGTAGGGTCAGCAGTCGGTTAGAGTTGCGATCATTATAGTCTTTCTTTACATAGGTGCCATCCAGAATTACACACCCCTCCCACCGTTTTATGCGGCTGTGCAGACCCTTCTTACAGAACTCAGCAGGATGGGACTAAATCCAGGACAACACCTCATTAATCAATGTGTCATTATCTGTGAAGTGCCTGCATTTCAAACTTAATGGAGAATAGCAGGTGGTGCAAGGTCAGGCGAATAAGGGGGATGGTGTAGAATTTCTTAGCTACACGAGCGTGCTTCCCTTTGGGCGACATTCACATTGTGGTACGAGCATTGTCTTGCACCTTCCTAAAGCATACTGTGCCTTTCACTTTACGCGGGCAGACAACCAAAATATACAGAAAGAGATATAAAGGAGACGGAGAGAATACGTTGTAAAACAACAAAGGGAAATGTATAAGAAAAACGAAAATAAGAAAACCAATACCAGACATGGAAATTTGATTTCATTTATGTTAATGGGCGTCGCTTTTATAACAATTTTCGATATTCACGAAGATGAGGAGGAGTGATGATTATGATGCAAATGATGAAGAGACACTCACAAGGAACACCCACGACCAGGAAGGGATTCGAATCAGAGATATCTGGCCCCGAATCTTCTAACCACTCCGCCAACGAGTTTGGTGCGATGCACGTCCAGCTGCTAACACTTTGCGAAAATCGGTTTTTCAAACATACTGTTGTACCAAACTTCAACCTCATAACCAACTTGATGCACTATTTATACAATTACAATTCTAGTAATGCAGACTTTCTTAGGAGCAACGCATTTCCGCGACATATTAGCAGCTGAATGTGCCTCTCATCCGTCAAGGAATCTGACTACAGCACGTGGAAATGAAAATAAGAAAATAATGCAACATTTGAGTCGATATGAATGCTTTTTAATTGCCCCAAGTGACTTCTATCGCCCCCTATGAGTGGCAGTCAATGGGTGCCGAAATAAAAGTCAAAATGATAAGTTATCTCACATGAATCCACACTAATAGAAATCAGAAACTTTTCACAAATCTCAAAATTTGAAATTTTCCATTGGTACAACTAGGCAACTGAAATTTTATCATGCAATGTTATACAATACAAAAATTACGGAAAAAAGAGTTATCTTTATTGTAGATTCTGCTGTGCTGAATTCGAAAATTACATTAATTGTTGTTAATTAGCATAAAGGGAACGTATGCCTAGCAATTACCATAAATTATTGCCAGAAATTGCTTATAATTGGATTAAAGGGAATGATAAATCAATTTCTTGTTCATATTAAGTGGCGAAATAATGCAAGTGTAGCATTTTATACTGTGATTTTACCTCATTTTGAAGCTATTCTCTGAAGAGACAAGAACGTGGTCTTTCTCCATTATTATTTTTTCTGTACATTAATAGACTCATTCAGAAATGAATTTTTTAGCTCTAATGAAATTACAGCGCGTTACGTTTAGTGTGCTCGAGAAAAAAAAGCTCACCGTTTAAAAAAATAGCGGAAATATTGTTATAATTCTCATTTTACAAGATCCAGAAACTCTCACCAATATTGAATAGACGTCCTTGCGCATGCGCGCCAATGTGTAATGCGAGAACAAGCCTGGCACTATTCAGTAGAGCAATAGACACGCGACGCGACATAATAATGTGGACCGTTTAGATGCCTGCACGCAGTGACGGATGAAGGTGGGTGCTATCGATGCTGCAGCATTAGGCCCATTCCTGAAATAGGCCCAGATGAAAATAGACGAGAATTTTCCGAAAGCTGAACGGTCTTCTTTTGCTATATTAACCTGAAAATAAATCTTAGAGCCCCAATTTCAGACGCCTAGACACAGCGTTACTTATTATACAGTTACTATGTATTATTCTTTGCGCTGTGACGTAACTATAACGTCGTTGTGTTTATTGTTCACCGAAGATTTCAAGTTAATGCTATCAATTTTACGCATCAGGCCCAATTTCGGTTTAATCCGGCCCTGCTTGCAGGATAACTCAAGCACACACATCGAGTTGCATTACCCATTTCTTCTAGACTTGGAGATGTTCTACATCAAGGTATGTAAATGGTGTATTAACCACTACTTACACTTTAATTGTCAATTAATTTAATTAATTAATTTATCTCTAAGTGGAACACACTGTATTGGTGGAAATACAATACTACACATTATGAAAAAAATAAATATGCTGACCAAGGCAGTAATTTATTTTATTAAAAACATAAACTAAACGTAACGTTTCAACCTTCTAGCAAGGTCTTCTTCAGAAGGAATGTGAAAAAGAAGGCAAAATAAATAGCCTATGGAAACAGTTGGAAAAGAATGGCTATGAGAAGCAGGATAGACTGGACATAAACAGAAGAAGGAAGAAAATAAGAAGGGGAGAATTGGAAGAGAAAGAAAAAGACGAAGAGAAAGAAAAAGAGAGAAGGTTTGGAAAAAGGAGTATGGGGAAGACCACAGAAAAGATAAGCAAAGTGCTTAGGAGAGCGGGCATTAAAACGTACAGGAAGGGAGGAAGAGGCATCTTGAGAATAGCGAAGAATGCAAACAAGAAAAAGGAAAACAGAGGAAGAGGAAGGGATTATCTACGAAGTAAAATGTAAAGAATGTCAGAGTGTGTAGATAGGAGAAACGAAAAAGAAGCTCAAAGACAGGTTGAAACAACATAGGGATGATGCACGACTTAAGAGAGAGAGAAATGCGATATTTAGACACACGAGAGAAACAAGACATGACACAGAGTAGGATGAGGCTAAGCAGATAGGAAGGGAGAAGAGAATACTGGTGAGAAAATGGAAAAAGGCCAAGGAAATAGAGAAGAAAGGTGAAGAAGACACAATGAACTGGAATGGGGTACTGAAGTTAAACAAAGAATGGAAGAAGATGTTAGAAAGAGTGGAAAGGACATGAGAGAAAGAGGAGAGGAGAAGAAAGAAAAATGAAGGAAAAAGAGCGTGAGATAAAGAGTCAAACCACATTCTATATGGAAGAAAATATGTTTAGCCTTTTAGGTGAAAGTACAGTTGACAAGTGTAAGCCACCTGCTAGAAAGTTCCAGAACAACTTTCTAATAGTCTGGAGGGAGTAATGTTTTGTGTATATAATGCCCTGTTTTTGTATCTTGTTACTTTTGTACTTGATACAGAGTCTGAAGAAGACCTTGCTAGAAGGTTGAAACTTTACGTTTAGTTTATGTTTTTAATAAAACAAATTACTGCCTTGGTCAGCATATTTATTTTTTTCATAGTCATGGAAACAAGGCTTAATGGTGTTATAAAACTACAGATATTGATGGCAGCAAGTGAAGATGATCTACAAAGGCCTGGTTTTAAATTTCAATCAATTCTTACAAATTATAAAATAAAATTTTCAGAACATTAAACAAATTCAATAGCAACAATTGGTTAAATTCTTACTAGTGTGAAAGTAGTGATAAACGATAAAATAATTGAACAGGTTAACAGGATTTATATATTTGGGAAGTTATATTTCACAGTTCAAACACCAAAACGATGTTGAGAAGGATTTATTAAAATATAATCTTGAATATAAAACAAATGAGAAAATAAATTCAAATTAGATACCATAACATTATTTCAGAACTGCCTCGTCTATATGGTATCTAATGCTCGACTCTTCATCAACATGATGAAACTAGGAAAAATGTTTACGAATGATTTTTTGCCGTCTTTAAGTGGAGTAACCAAACGAGACCAAATTATGAGCGAAGAAATCCGAAATAAACAAAGGTCGAAGAAATTGTGGATATTTTTTTTTAAAATATCATATAAAGTGGAATTAATATATTCTGATTATGCCAGATAGCCTTTTGAATAGACAATTATTAAATTACAGGCCAAAGGGGAAAATTAAATGTAGAAAGACCATATCACTGATGGAGTGATCAATTTTTGTAGTCACAGAACGGGCTTTGGTTACCTAGACTTCCAAGAGGGGGAGGAGGAGGAAGAAGAAGAAGAAGAAGAAAAAGAGCAGGAAGAAGAAGAAGAAAAAGAGCAGGAAGAAGAAGAAGAAAAAGAGGAGGAAGATGAAGAAGAAAAAGAAGGAGAAAAAGAAGAAGTCTCCAAAGAACACTTCAAAGAGAGTAAATGTCTTTGCTTGTGAGTTTAATGTTTCATAACATTTTGAACAAAGTAATGTTTTATGAACACAATAGTTCCAATTCGTGTATATGCTGACAGTTTCACGTAAAGTTATTATTCTGCACTAGTTTTCGGCTAACAGTTTTCAAACATAAATTACCCAATGTTGGGCTCCGCCACAAAAACAACTCACTACGCCCCTGCAAATATCGTGGTATCATTATAATGAAGGAACAGCAGAAGCAGTGATGTTAAGTGATGACAATCACAGCGATAAAAAAATCACTTCCTAGGAAAGCTATTTTGAGTCTGCTCGAATAAAACATAAAACCCTCTTCGCAAAGCTAAAGGGTGTTCATTAGAATTGTTTACGAAGAGGGAAGAAAGTTCATTTTGATCAACTTTTCCTTAATTAGCAATTTGTTGATCAAAGCGTAGTTAATTGGGCTATCTTCAGAGCTCCTGTGTACATATGCCCCGAAGTGAGAGGGCCTTCCACATTCAAGGGATATAAATCAGTAAGTTCCTGTATTCTCTTTGCTGTGGCCGGGTCGACTCACGTGGAAGCCTGTTAATAATTGCTTTGTTGAAACGTGATACAGAACAATATACTCATTTTCGTCTTAACTAACAATTTCCTTAAACTCTTATATTCATGTCTAGCGAAGACAAAATTTCCTGGAAAATTAGAGTTGATTCTTTGCTTTGCTCAATCTCTCTAAGTAGACATTAGGAGCGAAACTTTCAACACCTTTTCATCATCTGTTGCATCTTTTCATATTGCAGTTCCTGCTCTTATTTCCCTATTCCGACTGTCTTCTTCCCTAACAATAGGATAGGCTCTATTTTGATCATTTTTGCATTTCAGTTCCTACTCTTATTTCACTATTCGGACTTCCTTCTTCCCTACAAATAGAACAAGCTCTATTTGTATCATTTTTGGATCTTTGATGTCCCAAACCCTCTCTAATTTCCCTATTCTGGTTTCCATCTTCTCTACAAATAGGACAGACTCTATTTGGATCATTTTTTGCGTCTCTCGATGTCTCAGTTCCTACTCTTATTTCCCTATTCGGATTTCCATCTTCCATACAAATAGGACAGGCTCTATTTGGATCATTTTTCCATCTATTGATGTCTCGGTTCCTACTATTATTTCCCTATTCGGACTTCCCTCTTCCCTACAAATAGAACAGGCTATATTTGTATCATTTTTGCATCTTTCGATGTCTCAGTTCCTACTCTTATTTCCCTATTTGGACTTCCTTCTTCCATACAAATAGGACAGGCTATATTTGGATCATTTTTGCATGTGTTGATGTCTCAGTTCCTACTATTATTTCCCTATTCAAACTTACTTCTTCCCTACAAATAGAACAGGCTCTATTTTGTTCAAAATTGATGTACGACCTGCCTATAGTACTCACAGCATAAGAAGAAATGTTATGTACTGCATCAATAAGCATTGTTGTACAGTTTTGTGTATATTTAACTAGAATTACAGTGATAATCATGCCTTTTAAATCTCATATTTGGATTGTATTTCACTAATTCCTCATCGACTTTATTTAGCGACATCTAGTTTCAATCTTATCTGTAGTATTAACCATACCTCTAGGGAATCTTACAATTATAATGGGCATAATATCTATAAGCTATATACATGTTGGAAAATTCACCAAAACATTACAATAGGTACGATTTAAACATCAAGCTCTACAGAACAAAATAAAATACTCACATTCTTGCTATTTTCCTCTAATGTTTTAGAAAAAACATTCAATGTACAAAAGCACACTTCAACTTCGAACTCACAAAGTAATGTAGATAGCGTTTCGTAGATAAAATATTAAGCATAACTTTTCAAGGTATAATTTCCTTCCTTCATGCTCGTTTTAAATCTTGTAAGCTGTTTCTATGGATACATAAAGGAACAACAAAAATGTGCGTCCGTAATGGATCTGCTTACAAAACTTCAAATGTTCAATTGTTGCTAGTTCTATTATTACAGTACACTGCCATTGTTGGAAAGAATTGTAGATAATATAATTGGCAAAATGGATAGAAAAGAGATAATGATAATTAGTGTTGGAATGAATACGGTTTTGTGCTGAAAGAGGCTGATCAATCGTATAGTAGTGCTAGGGCGAGCGAGGTAGTCATCCTCCTAGTACTTTGTTTACGTAACCACGGCACCTACTGCATCACAAAATGACAGTGAATATCTAAACCTGCCCAAAAATTAGTTTGGTATTGAGAGCTGAAGGAACACGCGACACGGTGTTGTCATATCATGCGGTACGGTACGGTATGCAGTGCAGCCGTCTGACGATGTGTCGAGGAAAACGTGTTATGAAAAGGAACAACAACGATGAAATGTGTTATTGTTTTTCGAGGAAAACGGAATAACAATGATGACAACAATGATGAATGTGTTATTGTTTCCTTTCTTCATTTCCATTTCCCTTACAACATGAACGAATTAACGAATCGAGCATTGTTTACAGGTTACCTTTTCAATAATAATTTCTTTCCGAAGTTGCCGTTCAAGTCTGCCCGTCTTTCAATTATACCGCAACTGAATTGCACAAAGTCCAGTAGGTGACTTTCATGCGTGAGACCCGCGGTGGCTTGTGGAACTTTTTCAAATATCCCGAGTGGCTCCGGGGTCGAGTCAGCCCAAGTGAGTACCTGGGGCAAACCTGCGGTAAAGGCGGTTGGTGAAGCACATCACCGCATCACCGCATCACCTCCATAATATGGCCTAGGTCGAGGTCGAGAATGTGTGGAGCTCTACCTGCACATCCCCATATGCCTCCATACTTTATTTTGCGTCCATCATTTTCTTTTGTATGAGAATCCCAGATATCTTATGACTGTCCTTAAAGATGTTTCCCCACCTTGTAAAAGTCCCGAATCTTTCAACGAAACGCGCAGTTTCCCAACAGTGGGATGATCTTTCCTCCTATAATAAGAGTAAATATGGCGACGAACAGCGTCTTGCTGAAAGGAATCTAAATTTGTCACGCGTTTACTGACATTCCTCTTCTTTCCTGGGGTTTCCAATTTTGAAGCCTCGCATTTATATATTTATTTATTTATTTATTTCTACAACATTATATTTTTCTTTCCCTATGGTAACAATAGTGTTCTTAGATACGCCGACAGCAGCAACAGTCCTTTCCAGAACTTTATTTACAGAAGTGATTGGACCCCCGTTGTTTTTCTCTTGCTCAAATTATTTGCGCTAAGAACAAACCATCTCCCGCGTTTGTCCTTTGAGAAGAATTCCTTTTTCTTTTAGTGCATGCCCTCTTTGGTACATTGTCATCTCGAGTATTGCCTCCTGTGCTTGACATTCTTCACACAACCTCACGACACACTCAAACAGAACACAGAAAATTATGTACAAAAAATAACACACTAAAACAACACGCTATATACAACAAATAATACTCTAAATTCAATAAACACTAAAGAAACGGACCGGTTAAAATATCACAGCAACGCAACGCAACAAACAAATAACACGTCCTCTCCCAACAACATAAAATCTGATCGCAGGAAGAATCGCCCGATAAGCGGCAACACCGAAATAAACGTTTTCTGTTGCTAGGTAACCAGGGCTTGGGTGAAGCACTGGGAAGATTTTGATTGGCTCGCATGCCAGCAACCCACCCTCCCGCAGTGACGTAGACCCGATTTCAACACGTGCTTCCCAAGCATCAATACCAAACTAATTTTGCGGCAGGTATAGTTGCTTAAACTTGCCTTGAATAAACCAAACGTAGCGCAATAATTCCTTTGTTGCGTAACAAGAAGATAATAATTATTTTATTGGAAGGCACTTGAGATGAAAACATACTATCGCATGTCAACAACAGAAAATAATAAGTACAAAATAGAAAATAATAAAGGAAAAATGTGTCAGGACGTGATAGAACGCAACCTATTAATAGAGAGTATTAGAGCCTACATTTGTTCTCTATTTATGTAACTGGTTTCATTTGATCACGATGATGTGGTAATGATAATAATAAAATGACACACTACGAAACCATATTGTGTGTCTTAACGTATGTACTATTTGCATTTTATGTTATAGTGGTGCAGTTTGTAAATCGCCCTGCAACATGAACGAATCTAATGCTGAGAAATTCCTCATCTTCGCGATTAGCCAAAAGTTTCAGAGAAGCGAAGTAAAATCAACCAAATCATTCAAAAATTAAATAATTTTTTCTGATGAGTATTTACTACTACTACTCTGGCAACTTAGTTCCGTAACCCTAAAATGGAAATCGTAGGCACTAAAAAAAAATAATTCAAAATAGACAAGCAAAAAGGCACAAAAGTCTAGAAAATGTGCACTTGCATAGGCACTGAAATTTACAAAATTCCTACCAAATAAAATTAATCTTTAAATAATGCTCTATTTAATTAGAACAGCACATTTATTGAATTTGCCGTGTCTTATTCCTCCGTTAAAGACACTATAGATTGCAGAGGCGTCTCGTGAACGCATGCGGTGCATGCTGCGCATGCGTCAATTGTGGGAAGAAAGACAGCTTGCTCTGCGACGACATTAATGAGCATTTCTACATTCTAATTTCTTCATATAGGAGACGTATTTACAAGAGAGTGCTCAACTAAGCTTATATTACATTTCTTGGATCTGAAGTGAAAGAAAGTAATAATTCTTTTCCCACAATTGACGCATGCGTCACTTCAGATCCAAGAAATGTAATACTCCCTCTGTCCCATAATTATAGTCCGGTATGCCAAAATGGAAGTACAGAAATGACAGAAGAAGAGGCAGATGGAAAGCACAATTTGTACTGATCCTTGAGTAATAAAGTTGTACGGCTCATTCCCGTGTTTCATGTTCATCTTCTGTACACACCAACGTCACAGTTTGAATATCGGACAATTATTATGACACAACAAACAAAAATGTACCGGACAATAATTATGGAACAGGGGGAGTATTAGCTTAGTTCAGCGCTCTCGTGTAAAATAAATACTTCTCCTATATGAAGAAATTAGAATGTAGAAATGCTTATGAATGTCGTCGCAGAGCAAGCTGTCCTTTTTCCCGCAATTGACGCATGCGTTCACGAGAAGCCTCTGCTAGATTGCATTTGGTAATGCAGAATACTGGGCAGGATATTAGCGATCCAATATATTCACGTATATTGCTAACAATTACTACTAATATGGTAGCGCTGCAGTTGTAATATCAAGCTGCATATACCCCAAGTAGTTAATACTGTGGAGGCAAGGCTAGTTCAGGGGCAACTGAATGAAATAAATTAATTAACAGCATAATCTTTAATGTAAGTTGGCAACCGACCGTATAAATTAAGCCGGAAATACAAAGGAAATATGAAATGGAACTTTTAAGATAGGGAGTGACATTATAACGTGTTGTTTTAATGAAATACAAAGCTAATTCTGATAATCAGATCAAAAAAGAGGTATTGAAGCAGGAAAGGCAAATTTATCTATACCCTGTCCCAGCTATCTGTGGAGCAGACGAACTTAAACAAGTCTCTGCGCAATTAGTGACGCAAGACGGGTCCACCAATGAAGAGTGAGAGTCAATGGGATTGCGTCGAGGAAAGCGAAGGCAGTTACCAACCTTCACAGCAGCGTGTAGTGCTTCGCTCTGCCCACTCTATTTCCTCCACTTCTCTGCCGCTATGCGCGTCTTTGCTCTAGAGATAGCCGGGACAGGGTATAACATCCGGTCTCTAAGTATGAAGAAAGTCTTAATAAGCTAGCAAACTTATCCACAGTATCATGAATTTGTCCTTATTAATACTAGTAGCTCTGACGTAACAAGTCCTCAAGTACTAACTTAATGCACGCTTCTGATTCCATCTCTTCGTAGTTTACGTCTCGCTGTGAATGCCACGACAAGCCATCATTCGACCTGAGCGAAGGAGACCATAGTCCATGTCAAGGACTCTCCAAAAGCGATTTTCGCAGCTGTGGACTCGTTCTGTTACAAGCTCTTGCCGCTGTTAGGAACAAGCTGCGAAGACATTGCAAGCTCCATAAAGGGAAAATATTAGACTGTACCTTGTTTTGCAGCCAAGAAATGGAGTTTTTGCAGAAACAACCTTTCGTGAGGGCGAAATCACTGGCGTTAAAAGTAACGAGACTCGTTCCTTCCCTGCCGCTGTGGCACTGTGCTGGCTAGCGAGCCGAGAGAAAACTACTTTCTGGAGGTGGGAAATACCGTATGTAATTGGACACTTTCTGTGCGAAAGTTTCAGGATTTAGATTCTTTTGATACTCTGTTACGCCTACTTATAATTCAGTGGTTGATGTATTAAAATAGAATGTGTGCCATGTGCTATGACGTCAATACTAGCAGATGATGCAATGTTGCAATTTCACGAAGTGGTTATTGACTAACCTTTAGATTTACTAAGATATTATTATTTTTCCAAATTGTGTCTGTGGTAATTTAAGGCGTTATATTCCTTTTAATTTAATTTATTATTTAATCTATATTTTTTTAAGTGTCGATACTAATATTGAGATCAGGTTACATCAAATTAAATCTCCATTTACATAAAATTAATTTAGTTAATTCACCAATGTGCAAAGCAAACTAGATCATGAGGATGCTCATCACGTCATATTTCAATGTCGTCTTTGTACGTGGGATCCATGAGTATTACCGTGCAAATTATCCATCACCATGTTCGTGCACTTTATTTGACCCACTAAAAGCTTCAAGAGTTAAAAGAAAACTGAACACAAGCTGTTGACAATTTTTGCACCAACAGTACATAACAATCCATCGCTTAAAAACACAGGATGTAAGAGAAAAATTAATGAAAATAGTCATGGACAATTTGCCAAGCAATAATAGTAGATCACACTGTACCAAACCAAACGAGACATTTTATAAAAAATCTACTTAAAAAAGGAATACCTGTATCAACTTCTTTATCCTCTTTAACTTCGCACCATTATGTGACAATTGTGTTTATAATTTTTAGATTTTCCCATTAAATTGTGGTAGACATGTGAAAATTGTATAGATTCAAGAAATTGTAATTTGATGTAATAATATGTACGATTTAAATACGCAGAGCCCTTGTGTTACGGCTGCTAAAACAGCTAAATCCAACAAGGGAAGGAAAAAAGAAAGAGCGATGCTCATATATATTTTTGGAGTGTCCTATTCACTCAGGAATGAGAGACTTAAAACAAAATATTACTTAAAATTAATGTGCCTTTTCTAATAAATTTGACTACATTATTGTACCAACCAGATATTCGAATTGGATGCATTAATACTTGGTTTCTTGACACAAGGTAATATGAAATTGTATATTTTTATATAAAATTCATACGTTCTAGAATAGACGCGTTGTATTATTATACTATTAATATTTACTTAATAATACTCAGCGGTGAACGATGAGACTCGGTGAAGTACACAGACTCCTCTCAGGTACAGGAATAGTGTTAGGCAAATACAATATTCACAGCAGAGAGAAATAAAACCACATTACTGCAGTATGTATAAACTGAAAGGTTTTATTCTTTATTTATTGCAATTATAATGCAAACGTACTTGAGACGAAGGCGAGGATTTCGCTTTGTCGATGAAATGACCCAACTAAAAACGCATAAACTCAATGCATGGCTATCGGCGTACCTATGACCACATAGGCCTAGCTTGCGCCCCGAACTACCATACCAAGATTTATGCACAACACCGAGGAGTTCCTTTCAAGTTTAAAAGCTTCGTCAATCCGTGGCGAAAGTGTGTGATCTTTCATATGTGATATCCTAGCTTTTATACAATTTTCGAGAACACAGATTAAAGTACAGATGAATCACTCACTATCTACAAAAGGATACTATCAACAAAACTGACATCTACACATGTTTAGAAATACAAATTCACATTAATGAGGATACATTAAACTACTCATAATAGAGAATAAAATACAATAAACATTAAACAAAAGTTATACATTACAAACAAGGTGCAATATTGCATATAATAACACAACATTTACGTGTCCTTTCATAAAAATATAATATATATGAGTGACATATTTTAAAATTGTGACGTCACATAAAAATATGGATTATATCAACATCAAAGAGTGAATGCAATTATATAAAAACTAGTTATTTAAGAATTAAATGTGTAGAAATGTATGTAAAACGTATGAGTGTTGGCCTATACAGTCAAATGTAAAGCTGTAAGTCCCATAAAATTTGTTGATGGTGATGACGGGTGTTGATGCGTGTCTCAACCTCGGTGACAATCTAGTGCACAAGCGAACAAGGTCAACAAATGGAAGGGGAATGTTTTTTACAGAGAAAGAGGACATCGGGAGCCCTAGCATCTGGCAGAAACCATAGATTTCTCTTGCACGGTAGCCATCTTGGTATTGAGGTTCCATACCTTGCCACCATGGCGCCACGTACGTACGTCCGGTGGATGCAGACACAAATTCTCACTGCTGCTCTTTCGTTTGTAACAAGAAATGTTGCTTCAATAGTGTGTGGTTTTCTTATTCATATATCAAATGTGCTCAATGTGAACTAATGACGTTTTGGGTGGATCCAAATACATGTATTTCAAATTTACATGTAGTATAATATCGTTCGGTTTAAAAATTGCGAGGAAAATGCTATTGCAGTTGACAAATGAATCATCCCTGTACTCAGCACTGTGCTTTTACAGTACACAAATGGGGGTGGGGGGTTACATGTAACTGAAGCACTAATTGTGCCGTACTAATTTAATTTTACTCTGCGCGTACTGTATAACTTGTGCAAAGAGCTTGGCGCTTCTTGCTAGCTTGGCTAAGTTCGTTCTCACCCTGGACCAAACGAGCAAAATTTCATCTGTTTCAGGAACTGAAGAAGAAAGAAGATGGGGAATTATCCAAAAGACTGTTTCCACGAGAGCAGTTACACGGTTTGGTTTTCCGTGGAGCTCCTGTAATTCGACGCCGGATAGCGAGAGAGGGGGTGGGAGGAGTGGTGGGAGGTAGAAAGTTGCTTCTATGAGTTTCAATTCTGCCCAATTACTGTCCGTGTCTAGAAAAAAAATATCGGAGGGGAGAGGAAGATAGCAGCTTCCATACATCATGGACCACGTCCCTCTTATCACAGCCCGTTGTAAATTATTGGGACAATTTCATGGTGGCTGCTTTAGGGCTCAGGAAAACAACAGGATTACATACAGCCTGGACGGGATATCTCGAATGATCCTACATGTCACGGAAGAGAGGGGGGAGGGGGAGTAACATGTTGCAAGGAATACGGTGCCCAGAGAGATGAACAATATTTTGTATCCTTTCCTTATTAATGGGGCGTGTGATTGCCATTTTGCATGCCGCCGTTATGGCACGTTTGTGACGTGTCTTTTTGTTTGCACTGCGCGTAATTAATGGCCGACAGATTGGAGGAATTGTTGGTGCGACTCAATATAATCGTGAGTATTATTCTATTTATTTTTCTATTTGTTTCCTGATTATTACCATATGTTCTGTCCCAGCTAACTGTGGAGCAGGGACGCGCATAGTAGCAGAGAAGGGGGAGGGAAATTGAGTTGGCAAAGCCAATGCGAAGCAGAGAAATCGGATAACTCCAGTCGCCTCCCACTCTCCATTACGCAATCCCGTTTCTCTGTTCATTGGTGGAGCCATCTCGCGTCACCACTTGCGCAGACTTGTTCTCGTTCGACTGCTCCACAGATAGCTGGGACAGAGTATAGATAAATTTGCCTTTCCTGCTTCAATACTTCTATTTTGATCATTCAAAGTGGTGAGCGCCTTGTTTTGTTTCTTCGTAGCAATGTATGAAGGCACTTTTCAATCGCGAAAACTTAAGGAATTCATATGAATTGTTATTTTAAGACTACTTTATGCACAGAAAGGCTAATCGGGACTGGACTTGCCTCCACAGAGTATCAAACCCAGCACTAATTGAATACAAGGCGACGATTTTACCACTCGTTAGGGAGGCGCCGGAAGTTGATAGACACATGTACGTTTACTTGATTTTCATTCTTTTATACTTTTAGCGTCGCTTTTTTACAACAATTTGGCAAATCGCAACGATGAGGATGGGTGATGGTGTTATGGAATTGATAAAGGAACACTCACAAGGAACACCCATGCCTAGGCTTGGATTCGAACCCGGAACCCCTGATGTTGTAGCACGTCGTGCTAACCACTCCGCTACCAAGGTCAACAGAAACATCTGCAAAACTACTCTGTCCAGGGAGCAAGCAAACGAAAACAAACCTTCTGCACAAGTAGTGATTTGAAAGGGCTGGACCAGCTACCAGCCGTATACAGCAGCACACACTACTTAGCTCCGCCGACTTCTGGCGTCGTGCTGTGATGTGCTAACCACTCAGCCACGGAGGTCGGCTAACATCATGAAATATGTGTGCGTTACAATATGTATAACGGTAAAATACAACCGAAACAATTCGACATCTTTGAAACAATCAATTATAGCAAAATTGCCTCATTTCTGCGGAAGAACACTAGATAAAAGTTTGTTTAAAGTTCATACTCAATGTTTACAAGGCGGCAACCTTACCCACCAATCTATCGGGGAAGCCAGGAAGGAAGGATATACAAGAAGACATTTTGAACATTCATTAATCCCTATCTGTAGTACATGGGTATAGCTGAACGCACGCTTTTCAGCCACCTTCCTTGGTGAAGCCCACTCCTAGTCTTCTGACGTCAGCAGTGATGTGCCGTAGACTATAAGTTTACGTCTACATGCGTTGTCTACACGTAATCTAATCTACGCATAGATTACATTGGGGTGTAGTTTACATAGACTACGTAGACAATCTAAAGTGCATTAAAATTACCTTTCAAGGGCTTCATAAAATGAAAGTGACATTTTCAACTATACTGGATCCTAACGAAATGAAAAAAGCCCTATTTTCAACAAAATTTCTCTTCTCTTCTATTATCAACTATGGAAGAAGATAAATAGCATTCAAAAAACAACAACACATGGCAGTCGTGAGGCAAGAGTGGTCTTTTCCCCATAAAGCACTAGAATTTTTCATATATTAGGTTTCTTCCTGGGTGAGAAATTGTTCGAATTTGAAAGAAAGAGTATGGAAAGTTCTCCTCACACATCAGCAACTGATACGCAGTATAATTTTCTTTTAATTCCACGGCGCTCTTTCCTAAGTTATCACCTTTTGCCATGTTGTTAACATAGATTACGTAATCTACGTGTATAACATAGTCTACGTGTAGAATGTAGACTATCGTTGTTTACGTGTAGACGCACATCACTGGACGTCAGGCAAAATGCTTTTGTTGTTAGGTTAGGCATGCTAGCATCAGAAGTCGATGGGTGGGTTTTGAGCAGGAAAGTGTTTGAGAAGTGTCCAATAAACGAGTCCCTTGTGTACATATATCATGCAAGGTCAAACGCTTGAAAGACTTTGAAGAAGCTTACACTTCGGTTTTCTACGGACAGTAGGGGGAGGGGGGCAATGCAGTTGCTATTTTTCTATAGTAAGCCCTTCAAACGCAACAGAAGCAGAATGACCCCCCAGCCCTTTCCTCTACGATGTCCGGGGATAATCGCAGATTGAAAGCGGGGAAGGTTTCCACAAGCATTTTCTCAATTCCAAGAGATTCCACCTAACTTTTCCCACCAGACTGTAGCACCAGTTGCGCCCTCTGACGAATGAATCAGAAACAAAACGAAGTAACTTCGGAAATATGAAGGCAACCAAATCTTACTTATTTTCAAACATTCAAGTCAAAAAATCAGTTGACGTGAAGTAACGTTCCATGATGTCGCGTCATTTCCGATATCTACCAACTCGCATATACCGACCGAGCGCGTAACCGTCTATGAAAATCTGTGAAAGCCTCCAAAATATTGTTCCAATTTAGTTATTTATTTAATACTTAATCTTATACAAAACATATTGGCTATATTTTTATATATTCGTAAAATAAAGTCGATTGTTTGCTTTTAAGTCCACTTAATGCACACATATGCTAATCGGGACTAGACTAAAGTGACCAGACGTCTCGTATAGCCAGGACAGTCACTTTTATGAACCTCTCTCCCGATTTCTTTTAACTTAAAAAAAATGACGCCAAAATGTTCCTTTTTGTGACAATGGCTTTTCAGCATAGAATTACTGCAACAATGTACATCTATACTATTACTATGAACTGTGGCATTATTGTGTATAAGTTGTTTCAAATTTCAAAGTCAACAATGTGAGATATTCCAATTTTGTACAAATATTGGAGCTTTCCTGGAACTAATGTCCCTACTGGACGAGTGTTTTTGTACATGGATGGTTTGCGGAAAAGTGTCAAGAACGCTCTTTCTTCAAAGTACAAACTTTGAAAGATATGTTTATTATTATAGTCCACGCGTTTACTGCGTTAACGTCCAAGAACTGAAGAAAGCAACCGCCACAAACGTGGGTGGGGATAATCAGCGGACGAGTTGTTTTCGTCCAATCACACTCAACCTTCAGCCAACGGGCGCAGCTGTCATTCTGCTCGTCTGCTCTACGTGGAGTCTCAGTCACATGACCGGATACGCTGTTGCCGTTCTATCCAACTTCAGTGTGGAGACCGTGGGAATGTGGTTGTGCGCGGAGGGGCAAGGTGGAGTAGAGTAGATGTGTGGCAACACTGTGCGTTGAATGTGATTGCTGCAGCTGGTGGGCGCGCTCCGTCGACTTCAAAGCCAGCCGGTCGTTAATGTAGCTACCACGTCGACTATTTTTTTTATAAATGTGTGTGTAAACTTTTCCAAAATGTTATTTGAAAAGATGAATTGTGTTAATTGTTTCTTACTTTCACACAGTTCGTCTACTGATTTTCATAGTTATTGTATTCATTATCTCTATTCTTTGGATTAAATGGTAAAAGATGATTATATAGCCTGTTTCCTGTATTTTACAGTAACTTTTTCGATCTAATACGGTTTTTACTTCCATTATCTTTATTTCTGTTATTATCAATAAAAATACAAGCTTTCTGCTTTTTGTAACGTGAAATGAAGAATGCCAATTTCGACGTGCTCAACGGACCTGTTCGACCCCTTCTCCCAATTCCCATGTCTGTGGTACAACTAGGAACTTTCCAAAGGGTAGAGTACAGGGCTATGGCAATGCAGTTTAATGTAGCATAGCTACTGCAAGGCCTTGGAAAAGAGAATGAATATAAATTACGAGCGAAACTGAACCGAAGCCAGAAATTGTTGTTCTATCCATAAACAAATCCTCCGTAAGCAGAGCCATGAATCATTGAACGACGTGTGAATGCCTCCCTGTGTCCTCTGTCGGGAGAGCGCCGTAGCTGGGTGTTATTTATTGCTTGAAGTCGGATGATGTCCCTGCACTTGTAATAAAAATATTAGAACCCTATAAATACAATACCTTCCTTTGAAATGTACATGTGAATCTTGCAGTCCAATTTGATTCTTTATATTTTATATACATACCAGGGTTAGTTAACTGAAAACCTCAATTTATATTGGTTTTTCCTTGAAAATTTATGCATGCATCATTGCACTAGTTCAGACATAGACAATTTGTTGTTCCACATATAGATTCAGGTACCTGGTTGCCTCAGGAAATATAAGGGCCTTCCCAATGTTGTATTGGTAACGTCGTCGCCTTGTGTTCAAGGGGTATCGGGTTCGATACCCGGTGGAAGCATATGGCACATTGGTTCGTTTCCCACTTTAAATTATAGGTCCAGTCCCGATTAGCTTTTCTGTGCATTAAGTGGACTTGTAAGATCAAATCAATCAATGAGAAAAGTAACTTTCCGGGTTAGCATTCGATTATTTTCGCCACAGAAAGTTGGCCGACCTCTGTGAAGGAGTGGTTAGCACAGGGCGCTAAGACGCCAGGTGTCCCTAGTTCGTATCCTGACCTGAGCATGGATGTTCTTTGCGAGTGTCTCTTTATAAATGTTATCATACAATCCCTGATCGTCAAGTGTCAGAAAGCGAAGTACAATAAACCAAACCAATCAAGACACAGAAAGCTATTTCAAATCATCTTCCGCAAAGTGACAAAATTGCCGAACTTCCTCCTCGGTTAGGTGTGGAGGTTTTGACCTCCAGAGGGCCACAAACCGTATTTACGTACTGGTGGTAGTATGTAGTGGAGGGAGGTTAAAAAAAACTGTAGGTCTATTACGTAGCACATAGTTCAAATGAATAAGGATTGATTTAGTTAAATTTTAGGAGTTCTGGCACATTGCAGCCTTCTAAGTATGCGACGAAAAACTCTCATATGTAAAACCCTTACATTCAAGTTAAAAGTGGATGTAAGAATCCACTTGAGAAAGATTACAAGTGTAATATTGTAAACGTACCTGGACAGGACAAAGACGCTAAAAGAAACTTCCTCAGAAAAAGTTTCAGGCCTGCTCTTCTCAAATCTTTTGCTGAAAACACTGTTAATTAGAGACCGGATTTTAAAGGTAAAAACTCAAGTGCACAACCAGACATCAAGAAACTGTGTGAGGCTATGCAGGCACATCCTTCTCACTAGAAACTCTGAGGATTTGCAAACAAAACTCCTTTGTTTGCAAGCTTATTTTTCTTATTTACCATTATTTCAAAAAGTTTGGAAAATTATATGAAAATGAAAGTGTTTTATATACTTCTTAGCATACACGTGTTTCATATTTTTATTTTTGTACCTAATCATAGAGATTGTAAAAGCAGCAACACCCAATAAAATAATATAGGTAGGATTCTAATGTTTATTTGTTAACCATCTTCCTACATACAGCAAGAATGCCAGTTTGCTCTATTTTATACATACGCCTCCAACATATTAAAAACCTATTGGGTCCCATCCCCAAAATCCACTATTTGGAGATAACCTATGGTGGGGGTACATTAACCGTTTTGTTACGACTAAAGGGTACAATGGGAAAAAAGTTTGAGAAGCACTGCTCTAAAGGGAACTATAGGCACATGTAATTTTCTAGATTTTGGAACACCATAGTAATTTTTGGAAAGAGAGTTCCAGTGCGGCCTTAAGGGTAGTTTCCAAGTTACGTGCAACACGGAGGGAGTCACTTATGGTGCGAAATCCTCACCCCCTCCCCTTTCCTTGTACGTGCTGATAGTACGGCGCAATCTCTACCATTTTCCAATTCACACACATGACACTAAATCAATAAAGTCCTCTCTCGAACGGGCTGAATTGCGAACGATGCCCCGCGAATCGCTTCGTCGGATTCCAACGGCGCATAACGCGGACAGGAGGCATGACACCGCAAAATCGGACGCAATCCCGGGCAATTGCGTTTAATCTGATGGTTTACCTGCGCACTGTCCTTGCCAATGTGTAGCCATCTCGTTGTGAACGTCAGTTTAGACCGTGATACATGCATAGGCAATAATCATGTCTTATCAAGTTAGATGCTCGATAGGAATTCGGTCGCAGAGGATGAAGTACATTTTGATCAGCCGTGCTTGAAAGTTGACAAGCACCTCTTCATCTGTGTAAAGGATTTCACTTATATTCTTAAGTGGGCAGGCCATGTGGCACGAATGGGAGAAGAAAGAAGAGTTTACAGGACGTGACGGTAAAGCTCCTTTAGGCGAGAGCATTTTCCTTAGCATATTTCGTAACATATATACCATGACCAAAATACCACCGTGTAAATTGAGAAATGTTATGGCATTTCTCAAGCATAGGATCGATCCTATTCACGTAGCATTTCTCGTACCTAACCAATCAGAAGCGAGCTTTCGGTCACGAGTGCTGATTTAATGGCGGCCGAGTGAGATGTAAACAATGTATCACTTCGCATGTTTAAAAGCCGATAACTATTCAACCGAGACGAATAACGTTTCCTATGAAAAGGTATTAGGTACAAATCAATGGCACTGCTTAAATACAAACTTTGTAACGTTTACTGTACACACATGGAAGAATATTTTAGTTTTTGCAATTGTAAACACCATGCACTCACCATACATGGTGTAACTCGACGTGCCTTTCGTGCTGTATGTATTATTGTAATCGCAAAGGCTAACCAAAATGTTCCGTGAAATGCATTCGTGTAAAGTACTGTCTGCTGTAAGATTTTTGGAAGCATTTTCATAGCATTTATGCTAGCCAAAATGCTAAAGAATATGCTGTCGTCTATAGCTCTTAAGAATCCTGTAGGAAGTTCAAGATGGAGGGATAACGTTGAGATGGACGTAAAGGAAATCGGTAAGGATGAAAAAGACTGGATTGATCTTGCCCAGGATAGGGACAGACGGAAGGCTTGTGTTGCTGCAGCCATAAACCTTCGGGTTTAAGAAGGCTAGAGAGTTAGTTAGTTATCTCATTCTTATATTAGATACTTTTGATCGGGCCTTGCATTTCCTTATAAGCTAGAAGCTTATGTATTTTCCTTTAGCTTATCTATTATGAATGCAGGAATTATGACTGAAGTGTAAGTTGGAATTTTGATGTTTTATTTATCTTTGATGCATTCACAGGCAACTAGTTCTAGAGGACTAGTTCCAATAATTGTTAAACATCACTATCTTTTCTAGTGAATGCTCCGAAATTAATTCTTAAAGGTGATTAGCCTCGGTAGTGAACTGGGTTATAGACAATACAGTAGGAAGCTTCGTCTCAACAGCCCGCTTCAAGGATATACATGATGTATACAAGATATGTATTTGGAGAGGACATGGTATTCGAAATAGTGGTTGAATTGGTTTATTTAGTATCTTTCAAGTCTCTATTCTGCTACTGCGTATGAATGGATTTAAAATGAGATGGATAAAGGAACAATCATAAAGATATGAGGGGGCTCAGAGCACATGTGGTGTAACTCCACTTTTCGTAGAAACTGAGTTACATGTGTAACTTATAGCTGTGAAGTATTATCATTGATTAATTGATTGATTGATTTGGTGTTTTAAGTCCACTTTATACACAGTAAGGCTAATCTAGACTGGAACTACAGTTTAAAGTGGGTTTCCTAACAACTATGTGCCTCCACCGGGTATCGAACCCGGGACCACTCAATTACAAGGCGACGACTCTACCATTGCCCCATCAGGGAGGCCAGAAGTATTATAATTTTAGTGTCAAATTCTTGCTCATAGACGCATCCAACAACTAAAAATAGTACTAAGTTATTGAAATGTGCCTTTTTTCAAAACTGTCTCTCATGGAGTTACGCCACTTGGTCTCTGAACCTCTCAAATATGAACGACACAACACTAACCCCAAAGAGGATTTTACTGGCTGTGGGTCCAAACGCCACAACCTCGTTAGTCCGAAAATGCTCTCCAGATCAAAGAGAGATTGACAGTTGAGTGTTTTCTGAAAAAGGTTCACCCTTCACACTACAAGACACTTATAGTTCTTCACACATATAACTGCGCTTGATCTTCACAGAATTTACTACTGTAGTTCTTCATGAAACAAACTACACTGTTTTTTTTAACTGCTATAATTCTTCACAAAAAATAACTTCACTAGTTCTTCATGAAAAAAGGTGCACTAGTTCTTCATAAAGACATTCTCTAGATCTTCACGAAAGTAAATACGCTAGTTCCTCATGAAAAAGCTGCACTAGTTCTTCACAAAGAAAATCTATAGTTCCTCATGAAAAATCTGCACTAGTTCTTTATAAAGAAATTCTCTAGTTCCTCACAAAAATAACTACGCTAGTTCCTCATGACAAAAGCTGCACTAGTTCTTCATAAAGCAATTCTCTAGATCTTCACAAAAGTAACTACGCTAGTTCCTCATGAAAATAGCAGCACTAGTACTTCATAAAGAAAATCTCTAGTTTCTCACAAAAATAACTATGCTAGTTCTTCATGAAAATAACTGCACTAGTTCATGAAAAAACCACTAGCTCTTCATGAAAAGATCTGTAACAGTTCTTCAGAAGAAGCTTCTTTAGTCCCTCACAAAATATCTAGGCCAGAACTTCATGAAAAGAGATGCTCCAAAAGTAAGTGCGTTTGACCATTACGAAAGTAACTGCCGTTTGTTACTTGCAAAGTAACAGTAGATGGGAGCAAAGGAAACTGAAGCTCATAGAACGTGCCGATCGTGTGAACGCATCCCCTTTTGTTTCGAGGTCTTTTAAAGGAAGATGGCGTGTGAAGCAGGACAATATGCGTAGAGCTGAACGCTTCCTGGTCAACCGTTACGGGGACTGCAGTACTCGGACAAGAGACCAGCTCCGCCCTCAAACCTGACATTAAAAGTTGCGACGATCGATTGTTTCAGGTGTGACAGCCCTTGCAATCCGTCGGAAACCAGGGCTCGACACAACTCTTGTCAACACTGTGACGGGGAGTGTGATCTCTTCTCACTGAGCGCGAGATAAGCTGCCTAACCGACAGCTAGAATAAAGGCTTGCGTTTGAAAATCGGAGCTCTCTTTGCCAATGAAAGTGATATGTGAATGTGATCTTGTATTTTCAGTACAGTTTAAGCGCAGAATATGTAATAGGACTTAAACTTGGAGGATTTCAAGGTATCAATTACGCAGGCACAAAATATCAAAGATCGGAACCCTCAACAACAAATTTCCTGTAGAGAAAACGACGGAGGGATATTTTCAGATATGCTCTGCTTTGGAGATAGGTGGTCTACTCCATTTTACTCCTATCAACGGTTACATGGCAAGGATCATGAAAAGAAATGAAGTGTGTGTCCTGATGACCGTGAGTACCAACCACGCAACACATTACAATGGCCAATTCCACTTTACTTGTCTAGTATAGTCCTCATAGATAGGGTGACCATACGTGTCGTTTCAGAGCCATGTCCCGGCCGTCCCGTCCATATTATTAAAACATCCCCATTTGTCCCGTTTTATAAAAGTCCAGGAGTTATCTTGAACACGAAGTCTAAATTTGAGACAAATTTCATGGTAAAAAAATACAGGGTGTCTACACCGAAATGCCCTATTTTTTGAGGCAGTTTGAAAATAGTAAATCTTACTCGTTTCAGGTCTGACTTGTCTGTTTGGTGCAGAAGGACTTAAAGTTGCTGCCTAAATTTTTTCAACGTGTGGCGCGCATTGGTGTTGGTGTAGGTGTCCATAGAAACCAAAATGGCGTCAGTGCAGGAGAAGGCACAAACTGTGCTTTGGTACGCGGAGTTTAAATCCATTGTGATGGTGCAAAGGCAATTTCGTTGTGTTTACAAGAAATCAGCACCAGATGCCAAGAGGATAAAATCATGGCACAGACAGTTTCTGGACACTGGCAGCATTCTGAAGTGGCATGGAGGGGGTCGGCGTGTCTCCGAAGAAAAAGTTGAGAATGTCCGCCAAACGGTCCAGCGAAGTCCACGCAAATCAATTCGTCAGGCTTCACGGGAACTTCAGATGCCACGTGCAACTGTTCATAAGGTCCTCAGAAAGCGGTTGAATCTGTATGCATACAAGGTGCAGATTCTGCAGGCAATCAAGCCTGATGACAAGCAACGACGATATGACTTTGCATGTGACATGCTTAACCCAATCGACCGGAATCCTGCCTTCTTGTAAAGTGTAATGTTTTCTGATGAGGCCACATTCCATGTCTCTGGTACTATGAATAAGCATAACGTTAGAATTTTGGGGTTAGAGAATCCACACAGTATCAGGGAAAAGGTTCGAGATAGCCCGAAAGTGGACGTTTGGTGTGGCCTCATGTGCGACAAGATCATTGGACCGTTCTTCTTTGCTGAGGAGACTGTCACAGGAACGACGTACCTAGACATGCTGGAGTTGTTTTGTTTTCCCCAGGATGAAGACCTGGAACCAAACCTTTGGTTTCAGCAAGATGGTGCTCCACCTCACTGGTCGCTGGATGTTCGGAAAACTCTGAATGAAACATTTCCAGGATGCTGGATTGGACGAGATAAACCCGTGCATTAACCTCCATGTTCTCCGGACATCACACCATTAGATTTTTTTCCTCTGAGGCTACGTGAAGGACAGGGTGTTCGCCACTGCAGTGCGGGACCTTGAAGATCTCCGTACTCGGATTGGGGAAGTGATTGGTACCATCCCTCCGGACATGTAGCAGCGGACCTGGATGGAAGCTGAATATAGACTAGACATTCTTCGTGTCCTCGCAGGGGCTCACGTGGAAGTGTTTTGATTTGTTGTTGTATTTTTTTAAAAAAAACTTAACTTGACATACAACTTATTTTTGTGAAAAAAATTAATTAATTTAATTTCATTTTGTATATGGAGCAAATTGAAAATAGGGCATTTCGGTGTAGACACCCTGTATATTGTATTGTTTTGTCTGGCTCCGATATTTTGAATAGAATATTTTCTTTTATTTTTGTGCGAGCCATAGGCTGTACGCACTACATAGTTTTGATTTTTTTTCTACAATATTTTCTAACATTTAGTTTTCTCTTAAGCTGCCTCTTACTTTGTCCCCTATATACACATTCTTCCCCTCCCCCGACAGTTCTTCTTCCAGCCTTTCTTCCTTCTTCCCTGCCCCACTTCTCTTTTCCTACACTTTCACCAAAAACGCATACATTTTACTTTACACACACTTACACTATAAATATTGCTCGGCTGGAGCATGATCACTCATTTCCTTGCCTTCTCTAATAGCTTTCCCCCGCCGTTCTCTTACTTCTCCCAGGCATTTCCCAACTTGCTGCCCCGTTTCCTTTATCTCTATTCTGGCGTCTACCACGTCTATCACCTCCCTCCCTGTTAAGTTTTTCAGCCATTTGTCCCTTAGGTCACGTGTAGAAGGGCAGTTCAGTAGGATATGCTTGTCCGTCTCCTCTAATCGCACAAAGAACATATCGTTTCCCCTGGTTCGTTTCTCTTTCTTAGTTGTTTCCATCCCCCTAATCTGAACCATGCCAGCGCGCCTCTTTATTTTTTTCCCACAGGCTTGGTATATTTCGCTTTCCCCCAATCTCTTACTCTTATCTGTTCCCTGATTGAGGTCTTCGTTTCGCAGTCTGCTATTATTTCTTGTCTGTCTATGTCCAGTAACCTGTCTCTGATTTGATTTTCTGTTGGTAGAGCAGTGAATAAGCATGCATTTTTTTTTACGGAATTGCAAGAAGAATTTAAAATTCCTGCGTCTTGACATAAACTCAAAAGAAAATCCCAGAGTTGTGTGTCTCATAGGTGGGGTATGGTTTTCGGAGAGATTTATAAACGGCTGATAAGGAATATAGCTGCTCCAAACAAGATTGGTTCTCCTGCTAAATACTTCTGGCATTACTTAACTTCATCGTAGCACTAACATCAAAGGTTGATCAGAAAGGACATGAAACGCTATGCAAGTTATGTCGAGTTTATAATACTAATTAATACCTCTTGACAACGGGAGATCATATTTCATTTATTGTATATGATGTATCAGTTATGTGATCCATCCATTAATCTATCTTCTATATATACATACAGTGAGGCAATTTGAAATTGGGAAGGATTTTCTTCCTCGGTTTGTGACACCAATGTGCAAACGTTCTGTGGTGCGAACAAGTTAGGGGTATCCTAAGAATAATCGATGCAAGGCTCGTAGATCTTGAGCGAAATTGTTGCGTGTGGCACTGTTGAGTGTGGGCACGTGTCGTGAAAGTGCGTCGTGATTTCAAACCATGTTTTGTACTCATAAAAAAACTGCTAGGGAAACATATCACATATTCTAGCAAGTGCATGGGAACAATTGTCTATCCCGTACGCGTGTATTTGAATGGCGTACGGGAGCCAATTGAAGACGACGAGCATCGAGGAGCAGCAAGGACGGCGAGGATCCGAAATTCGTTTAGAAAGTGAGGACAATCATTACTGAAGATCAAAATTAAAGACTAACTGTTACTGACGCATTTTATCTTGAGGTACTGAAAAGATAACACCTGTGATGCTCGAGTATCGGGTTGATGGCAGCTGGCGTCTCCTTCATGACAATTCTGCAAGGCACAAGGCTCTGATAATTGTGAAGGAGTTTTTGACCAGAAAAACGTTGTCACACCTGGCCTATTCAACGGATCTGGCTCTGTGTGATAATTTTTATTTCCTAAACTGAAAGCTGCAATGAAAGGTTCTTATTTTAATGATGCACCAACAACTAAGAAGGCTACGAGAATGATAATAAACAGCATTGCACAAATCAAATTCCAGCAATCCTTCCATGCAATGATAGTCAGAGCTCAACTATGTGTGGATGCAGAAGGGCCATACTTTGAATGATCCAAGGTAAGTAACTTTCTATGAACACGTGTTTATTTTTTACACCACCAGTCCCGATTTCAAATTGCCGCACTGTGTAAAAATGTGTGTATATATGTATGTATATATGTTCGTTCCGGCATAACTCTTGAACTCCTGGAGCAATTTCATCCAAACTTGGTACACATATGACTTACAATCTGGAAACAAATACTGTGGGGGTTCCCTAGTGGTGGGTGTGGGAAGATGGTGACATGTAAAAATAATCGTAAACGACCAATATTAGTGTGGAATCTATAACTTTCTGGGACGCTAAGATGAATAGTGACACTCCCAATGCCGTTCAATTTATTTATACTTGCTCCTGGAGGTGAAACTAAAAATGTTCATTATAATCAAGTTTTGAGTTAAATTAATATTATAATGAATTTGTAAAAGATTTTACTTTATAATTTGTATACTGTACTTGTACTTTTAAATACCTGTAAATAAAATTAGTTACATTTTACACTATAGTTAGAATTCAGCTAATAATTTTATAATTAGGCCTAACCGATTTTTCAGGGGTAGGGGTGATCTCCTTGTGGTGTCCCGTTTTGGGGTCAAAATATGATGGTCACCCTACTCAAAGACAAATTATCTGTGCCAGGCCACTTTGAACTTGGACACCTAATAATAGTGGCTGGAAGCAACGTACGTGAACGAACGGCACGAAGACGTCTTACCTTGGCTCTGAAAACTCCCCGAGTCATCCCACAATCACAGAAGGAAAGTGGCACTTCTCGCAAAGGAAAAAAAATGTGGAGGAGTGGCACAAATGGAAAAAAGGGAGAAAGACTCTGAGAAGAGAGAGACCAAGAGATGTAAAGATGTTCTCCACCTCCGCTCTATGCTTATGCCTCACTTCCCTTTCCAGTCACGAGCCAACAGTTACAGGGGCCGCGGGCCTGCTGACTCTACACACCCTTGGAAAAGGGGTGGGTTCTCGGGATGCTCTTTCCTCTGGGAGGAAGAAAGGGTGTACGAGGTGAGCAAAGGTTGTAACCGAATTCTCTCCCTCTCTCTTTCTCTCTTCTTCCTCGGTTCACGAGGTCAACGTCCTTAATCATCTAATCGATAAGTTACAAGTCTAGACTCTCTCTTCGGCAAGCTTCTTCTCTTTGCAACTCTCGAATAAGTCTCCTGCGAAACTGGAAAAAGGAGCACTAAGAAGAACAATGAAAATAAGATTGTTTCTGAACTCGCACTTTTGTAAACTACAAAGTTCATCATTGTTATATCTGGAAAGAGACTACCGCCTCCATCCCTTTCCAGTGTTGCAACACGCAGATATCATATTTTCGATTCCGTGGTCCTAGCGAACGTGCTCGTAGCGAACACCGCAAGGAAAGGATTTGCAGGTCCGTGCTGTTAGCGAACACGCAAACTTGCCCTGTCTTGTTTGTCCTTGAAATGGTCAACATGCAAGTGTTGCCAGTGAAACCTTATAATCATTTTGTGTTTGAAATTAGCTAAATGAAGGATCCTCAACAATTTAGGTTAACTACATGAAAGTATTTGCTCATTTTTCATCTTTCTTAAAATCAAATTTTACATAGGAAATGCAAATGTTAATCAACCTAGGTTATTTTTTGTACAAATGACAACTTCCTAGGACATTTGAAATTACAAGTACCCAATTAAACTGTTAGCTATATATTTTAGGTTGGAATTATTACCACACCACTCTCTCTTCCTCTTCTATCTTGCCAAACCCAAATTAACCTAACGTCATTATTGACGTCACGTCAGCCAGTCGGGCACGTCAGCCAATCGGATTGCTTAAAACTGTAGTGGCAGCAATCACTACCATATTTTTAATATAAGTATGCGCACGTTAGAACAATAATGTCATTGATAACAATAAATTTAAAAAAATAAATTATGAATGATCAGGGGTGAGTCAGGTCAGGTTAAGAGGCACCAGCCAATGAGATGTTTCTCCACCCACACAAATTGGCTTATCACTGGCAACACTTGCATACTGAGCAGTTTAAAGGACAAATAAGACAGGACAAGTTTGCGTGTTCGCTAACAGCACGCACCTGCAAATCCTTCCGTAACTGTGTTCGCTAAGAGCACGTGCTCGATATGAGCACGTTCGCTAACAGCACAGCACCATATTTTCCCTTCATAAGAAAAATATACTTGTGAAACGAAACCGAAACTGCAGTTTTTTCTTTTCAGAAAAAAACATTTCGTTAGGAAACATTTGCTGTTAAGTAGACCTCGTATTTGAAGGTTCTAAAAAATGTACTTTTAGGTCCCTAAAACAGGCTTTAAAAATCCTAAAATAGGTCCTAAGAATCCTAAAATAAGTTCTCAAAATTATAAAATGTTTCTAAACA
Source organism: Lepisma saccharinum (assembly GCF_977018435.1). Classification (NCBI taxonomy): domain Eukaryota; kingdom Metazoa; phylum Arthropoda; class Insecta; order Zygentoma; family Lepismatidae; genus Lepisma; species Lepisma saccharinum. The sequence goes on along the minus strand of NC_139254.1, from coordinate 56,021,130 downwards.
TTCTAAAATAGGTTATAAAAATATTAAATCAGACTTAAAAATCCTGAAGTAGGTTCCAGAAAACTTAAAATTGTTCATAGATCCTGAAAAATGCTAATTAAGCACAATTGTTGAAAACAAAATTTCAAAGGAAACGTGAGAGACTTTAATAGATATACGTAACCATCAAAATGCAACCAAATTTTCATTTCTATGCATCATTTTCTAAATGATCCACTAATTATTGTAATATTAATTCTTGTACCATCAGCAAATGTTACTTATCGATATGATAAATGAATTATGTATAATTTCCTGCACAATACATAACAATATTTTTCACATTATCCTCAGAAAAATACCCCACCTCTTATCTGCGAGGATCATCTTATATGCTGAAAATGGGACTTATGGCGACAGTGTTGCGATATGATGTGCAACAGAAGTTACCTTTCCGCATTAAACGTCTGCTGCAGTATCCTCCAAAACAAAAGTTAGTAATCCACTGTTGTTTAATACAAAAGCGAAAATTCCACAAGTAGTCCGTTATGAACACTAATCTTATAAGCAATTAAGATGAGCTATTATCTGTTCGCTGAAAGAACGAAGTCAGTATAAATAAATACACGTGGCTTCTGAGAAAGCTTATTGGTTTTTGGAATGCCAGCTGTGCAGGAATCTTGCGCGTAGGAATATGCTCCATGTGGTAAAGCTATATCTCTTAACTCATCTGGTATAGTGACGTTGTGGCACCTTAAATAATGAGCTGTACAACTACGACCAATACATTCATGGGCAAGCTAACACCAGAACTTACACATAGGAAAGGAACTATTTTCAGAAGTCATGTGGTATTGTTTACATTAACTTTGTCTTGCAGAGAATGAAGTATAGTAAAATAATCACAAAGACCTTCACACTTTGAATAGTACTAAATACTCATTCCATAACAGCAAAACAGTGGATTGCCTCATTCCAGCTCCAAGTGAGACTTAAAATAAGAAAACGTATACAGACGCAATAAAGCACTAGACACCAAAGCAAAGCTATTGATGAACATTTGCCTGGGCATCCACCATCCCCTTCTTCCCAACACGTGCTTACAGCAGGTGGTAAGAAGTCCGCAGGCTCTTATTTGTAGCCCCCAAATCGCGGAAAACACAAGTAATGATTACTTCTTTGTCAAATGATTGTATTGTAGGAGAAAGAGCAGAAAACGAGAACATTACATTTTCTATACTTGTGCTTATTCACTTGAAATGTATACGGATTTCCTTTCTGATAAACACTCTTCTTTGGTGAGTGGTGATATCTAAAGGAAAGCCCATAAGGTCCCACAGTGAATTCTAACCCTTGTATCGAATAGAGATAACTTGTTTAATGCTTATTTCAATATTCAAGTCTCAAAGTACAAGAATACAAGGTTAAGCCAAATTAATGCTTTAAACTTTATATAAAATTACAGAACATTCTGTACATAGTTAAATTTTACATAAGGTATCAGCTGTTTGTTTTTATATGAACAATCCTCAAGGCTACAACAGTGCTCAAATGGGCTTGAAAACTCAATTTTCTCATGTAAAGGGCGAAGGCTCTATTAAGCACTTGCATCAGTCAAAACCAGTGTTTTTTGCCATGGAGAAAGCTTAAAACCTACATGAACTCTTTTTTAAATTCTTTATTTGCTTTATTTTATGTTGCTTCTTCTACCATTAATTTGCGAAGATGTGGATGAGTGATGATATGAGACACAAGAAGGCCGGCTACATGAACTCTTAGACAAATGAAAATTCAATATTCTTATGCACGGCTACTGAATCAGCAAGTTTACAAATGGACGCGAAAGATACGTAATAATAGTGTCAGTTCCCTGGAAAATGGGCAGATACATGCAGCAGGACACTTCATTTGGTGTTAATGCGGAAGTGGCGTTGTATATAACCGTCTTTGGTGTCTTGTTACACCATTTGCTGTGAAACCATAGCCAGTATGGAGGCCTTTAACACTCTATTATGTTGTGTTACACCAATTAAGGTGCTACGCAACGTTTGATGGCATACTGTATGGAGTGCAGTGACGTGTGCATCTAAAACCTTACCTGAATTACCCATATATTTAATCTGCACTTGCAATAATTATCCTTGATGGCCAGAGTCTACCTATCGACTTCCGGCCTCATCCTCACATTCCTCAGTACAGATGGGCGTTCACCTAACCAGTTACAGGGAGACGTGTGGTCAACACGACGAACCCTCAGTCGTCGTTGTAGGTGTCCGTGACCGGGTTACGCTATTCATTCGTAGCTCCCCAATTTCCTCACGAGGTGGGTGGCCACCGGTCCCATACACAGACCGAAATCTCAGGAGAAAATTGTTTACCCATAGTCTGACCTCAAGGCCACGGTGCAAGAAACGTTGGCAATATGCCATATGAACAAATGGTCTGTGTAGAAACATGGATAACTTCGTCACATCCGCTTTTCCTGATATATAGGACTTAGAGAAGAAAATCCAGAAAGTGTTAAGCCGTGAAAATCTGACACTGCACCAATGTTTCGCGGAGCGGTTCACATAATTTTACCTCCAACGTACCAGGGAATTGATATAGGTGGGACTACGCATGGAGGAACTTCCCTGCAACTGGAGGAATTTTCCGACATGTTGCAACACTGAGACTTCCTCGATTCTTTCCGGGCAGCCAATGATGCTGGGGAGAAGCGAGAAGAGGGATTTTCCGTGGAAACTCAAGGAGCGTTCAAAACTGAAACGTCCCGAGAAAGCTGATATTTTACGTTCTTCTTGTTAAGCCACCGTGTTGCATAAAGAACCAGAGCTAATTACATAGACCCTTCCTCCCTTTTCAGGAGCCCTTTGCACCCTTCTTCACGAAGGGTGAAAGCCACTCCAGCGCACGCCTCGGAGAACAGTCATGTTAAGCATTGGGCGTGGATTGGAGCATGTACGTTTCTCTGAGGCTGTGCGTACACGAATTCAGACGAGATGTTCGAGTTTTGAATGTCCGGGTTGACACGAAACTAGAAGTTAGTGCACTTGTGAGCTTCGTAGAGCGTACTTAGCTCCTTATCTGAGGAAGAGTGGCACTCAGTGGTGCACCGCAGACTACAAGCGAAATGTTACACCCAAGCGACAAGTGACAATTAGGAACCTTGTTTCTTCGCAAACATGATAACACCTAAAATATTTAATTACTGATGCCATTTTTCACACATTTGAAATCGTGAGATTTCGGGAATTTCCAACACATTTTGGGTTTAACGAAAAAAAAACACCTCCAAATCTAAAATTCTTCAGTTGTACGCTTAAATGTACGTCTATTTATACGTGTATAGCAAGCACGTTTTCCCAACATTTTATCGAAGAGAAAATTATAATGCGCGTTATGCATGGAATAATTGCGAAGGCTGTATGAAAACACATGTAAATGGATGTTTCACACGATTCTTAACCTTCACAGAGCAAAGTGGCGGGTTCTGATGGGAGACCGATTGCCCACCTACCGTCACACAAGAGCCGTAACATCGCCTTGCGTTACCGAGCGAATCGGTGCTAATTTTTGGCAGGGATCGAGTACGCACATACCGCGACACTGGAGCTAGAAAATCGGTATTTGTAGATCGAATAATAATGGACATAACGTACTAATAAATCGGCTCTAATTCATCAAACTCTAATGAACCTGCAATTGGAAATACTACAGAGCATTCCTTGACATTCGCTACGAGACTCGGCGGCAAGCTGCCCGACATCAGCGCTTGTCTTTCCCGGTGAACGTGTTCGATACAGTCGCTAGAGTCGGTTATTAAAATTACAGTTTTCATATTGTGTACTAACCTTGACTACAGAAGGTGTTGAAAATGATGTCCCTCTGCTGCAACACATTCCTGGCATCTCCGAAGGAAATTGGCATTTACACGTGCAAGTTTGTCTACTGTAATTCTCCCGATTAAGAATTTTAGCGGCTCTAAATGCAGTGGTTTTTGAAACACCCGTTTCTTGTGAGAGGCGGCGGATAGATTTCCGAGGAGACTGTTCTAACCTTTGTCCTATCTCATCGAGTTTTTGCTCAGTAAGTACATGTAGGTTTTTCTTTCCACTTTTATTCAGAACTGACCCTGTTACTCTAAACTTTTTTACGAGGTTTAATAGTGGTCCTATGTGGAACAGGAACACCAGGAAATTTCGTTCCAACACACAGTCGCACTTCTCCACAATTCCTCTTTCCGAAGTAAAACTCGACAAGGTAATGTAAACTTTTGTGCTGCCATATTAAGGCACAATGTTCAACACACGGACCTGACACAACATAACTTCCGAGGGAGGATTATACTGGCGTCAGTCTGCAACGTCAACAGAAAGGGAAAGAGCGAAGGCAGGAGGGCGAAAGAAACAGACTGTAACGTTGGACTGTTCATCGTTCAGCGGGACCCCGTTCACCGGGAAAGACAAGCGCTGATGCCGGGCCGCTTACCGCAGAGTCTCGTAGGGAATGTCAGTGAATGCTCTGTAGATTAAAACTTCAATTAATGTATAATTTTAGGTACGTTTGGTAGGATAATGTGGGAAATAAGAACGCAAATATTTTTGGAAAAAATAGCACCGTTGTCCCTGGTGATAATAAACAAGAGGTACGTGTCACGATTGTTTTACATAGACGTTGCTCTTCACCACCAACACCTCGAACCTAATCATTATCCCGTCTTACTCCTTCACCAATGTTGCATGTTTGGTCATATCTACCACTCCAAAAGTTGTACAATGGAAAATCAAGTGATATAATAGAATGGCAATTTGTTCCTTTAATAATTTAATTAGTATGGACCACCGAACTCCCAGCTGTGTCGAAATATACAAGTACCGTTATTCAAAATTCAGGCTCATACGAGAGACAGTCCAATGAATACCTTAATAGTGCGACAATAAATATAGGACAGCCTGTATACAACTCAAATGTACATAAGGTATACACTGTCTTTTCAAAATGACCTCAAAGGTGCAACACTGATCAATTGCGCTTCATCCACCATTTTGTTGTTTTAAGATAGCGCCTCTTCCACACTCTTGTACCAGTGAAGAGCAGTTGTTTTTTGCCACCTAAAACTCACAAAAACATAATAATTTTTAATTAATGCTCTTTTGTTTCTAGCGGGGCAGTTGTTTGTTAATTATAATAACTACAAAAATTACCACCATTACCAACCAATTGTACACTGTCACCGACATGAGTGTCTCGAATAACACGCATTCAAAATGGCGCCTGATAGGCCCACCAAGTGCATTTTTCCTCCTATTATATTACATTTGTTTTTATGAACAAAAGTAATACAGAAATATTGAGAACACTCTTGGGGACAATGTAATTTCTTTAAAAAGTTTTATGAAAATTTTCGCAGTAGAAAAATCGAAAAAACGGAAATGGTGGGCCTGACAGCCCCCCCCCCTCCCCCCGCCGCTCGGGTAAGCTAGGGTTAACTTCCAAGTCCTACTATATGATAGTACAATTTAAACTCCAGGGAGGGGCTGTTGCTCCCGTTTGCCACTGACTCAGGACGCGCTTGTCAGAGGGTAAAACTGTTACGAGTCACGCAATTCTGGTGATCATTTTTGAAATTTGAAGGCCGATTTAGTAGAAAAACACATTCAATTTTTGCCTTACTCGCCGGACAGCCTAATCATTACATCAAAGACGAAATCACTAATTAGAAACGAGAGAACGAGAGTTGTCTTCTCTCTTGATATGATGCTCAAATAGGTTCGCAGATGCCTAATCGCCCTACCCGTTATTCGAGGCACCTATTCATCAACATTGTGTGCTGACGTTTATACCCTTGTAATCAATTTTACAAACGCTTACACCGCTGGCAATATAGATTGAAAGACCAGGTAAATATTATCATCGGCGTATGGGTGGCCTCTGAGCTATGGCGATGATGAAGCGAAGCATTCATCATTGTCGAGTCGGAGAAAGGTTCCACTCACTTGCCACCATCGTTAGCAAATGATGTATTGTTGCGCGAGGGGGTGATAATCGACACAGGCATATTTCCACTCAACGTGTATATATTCTGCGGTGCGTTTTGTATGGCAATATTTAAGGACAATATTGATATCTGTTTGTAAATTATGGTCGAATAGAGCCATAATATTTATGTTCAGGCGTATGTGTGGATTATGGCTCTGATTAAACTATGATTATGATTAATTATTGTTGCCGTAAAGCATCTGTCTTCTATGTTGTCGTGCTAGGTTCGATTCTCTGTGTGTCCAGTCAGGATTTCTTATATCTGACGCAATGACATTACGTGTAAGGAGGAGTGGGGTAATGCTGAACGCTGGGTATTGGCGAACACACAAGTATGAAGCTTCAATCAAGTTTCCAGAAGGGTTGATTGGTGCTGCCATCTTGCGTAGACTACTGGAAACACTTCTCTTGTATGGTCTAGTGAGATAGATTTTTGTGTTTCTTTGCGATTTGTTAGAAGAAAAAGATACATTTCGGAAGGAGGTTAATCTTATCTCTTATAACACCATTAAGCCTTGTTTCCATGATATGAAAAACTCAATATGATGACCAAGGCAGAAATTTATTCTATTTTAATACATAAACTAAAAGTAACGTTTCAACCTTCTAGCAGAGAAGAGGAAGAGGAAGGGATTATCTACGAAGTGAAGTGTAAAGAATGTCAGTGTGCGTACATAGGAGATACGAAAAAGAAGCTGAAAGACAGGTTGAAACAACATAGGTATGACGTACGACTTAAGAGAGAGAGAAATGCAATATTTAAACACACGAGAGAAACAGGACATGACATAGAGTGGGATGAGGCTAAGCAGATAGGAAGGGAGAAGAGAATGCTAGTGAGAAAATGGAAGGAGGCCAAGGAAATAGAGAAGAAAGGATAAGAAGACACAATGAACTGGAATGGGGGACTGAAGTTAAACAAAGAATGGAAGAAGGTGTTAGAAAGAGTGAAAAGGACAAGAGAGAAAAAGGAATAAAGAAAGAAAGGAAAAAGAGAGTGAGGTAAAGAGTCCAACCACTTTCCAGATGAAAGGAAATGTTTAGCTAAATCTCGTGTGAAAGTACAGTTGACAAGGGAAGGCCACCTGCTGGAATTTTCCAGAAAAAAACAACTTTCTTTCTAATAATCTTGTGTCTGGGGGAGGGTGATTTTTGTGTATATATATATCTTCCTGTTTTATACTTTGTTTCAATTGTACTTGGTACAGAGCTGAAGAAGACCTTGCTAGAAGGTTGAAACGGTACGTTTAGTTTATGTTTTATAATAAAATAAATTTCTGCCTTGGTCAGCATATTGAGTTTTTTTTAATCTTATCTGCTTTAACTTCATTCTATAATTCACATATGAATTAAAAGTAGGAACTCAGAGGATTGATTCTGTATTTATGTTCATTGCATACGAATGGTTGTAACTTCAGTATTTGCTGGATACACAAGGTGAATTGATTTAAGTCAGGGTGACTTAAATCGTGATTTAAATTAGATGGTTTTACTTAAATCACTTTAAACAAATAATTTATATAATAATGTACATAAGGATTTTCTAGATATCAGAATCACTTTCGGTTAAAATACATTAACCTCATAATTATTTAATGGTGTATATTAGGCTCTAAGAAAGGAAACAAACTATATGCACTGATGGAGTGCTCATAAGAAAGGTAATGTAATATGTAAACTGGAACCACATTTAAATCCCTCTTGATGTAAAATTCAATAATCTTTATATGCAAAATTAGAATAGTTTCATTAACACACTCAACAAACATGTCCATACTAGGTTCACATATACAGTATCAGAAACAGAAGAATGTATCTTTACATATATTTCGTTATTTGTTTTAATGCAACTGTTCAAATATTTGACATGGCCGTTTAGCAGAAAGAGCTTTTCTATTAAAAAAACATATCTATATGTGTGGTGCCAGAAACCATACAAGCAATTTTAAGCATGCTTTTTTAAAAAAATCCAAAAAATAGGTTTTTATCCACCCTGTGGATAAATGAAAGGCAAGTTTGGGGTAATTGTAGTCATCCTCGTGTTCGGCATTATATCGTGCTGTTTAATGAAAGTTCTCTCTTAATTTGCCTATTAAAAATATACAATAATTATGTAGCATGCTTACTGATTGACAATAAAGATGATGCAAATATATTGAGATAGAGTCACTCGGTAGAATACGCCCAACTTTTTTTTGGCGGTTCATAGCTTCGCTAAATGAAGGAGTGTCGCAATGAAAAGGATGTTAAATGAAAGCTACATGTTTTGTTATTGTTACCTATAGGTTTTATTACTGTAAGCGTTATATCAAAAGAACCAGAGAGAAATAAACAGATGAACGTCAATTTGGGCAAATCACCACGTGTTCAGGGTAAAATGCCCAATACAAGGAAATTGTTGTAATAAAGGAAAATAACACACAGCATTAACTGGAAGATTATTAACGTTTGTTTCGTAAGGATAACATCATTTGTACAGACAAGCGTTTCTAACAACGTAACGTTTTTAACAACAATTATTTTGAATTTACCATAGACTCTTTTACCGTTTACATTTGTGAGAAATTGCTTTGCACTTTGGACACATGGACGTGAATTTGATACATATTTCATGCATTCACATACTACAACGAATACACTGGATCCAGTCACATTGTGGTCCTTTCTTCTCCTAATAATGTAGGCCTACTTAGTTTCTGTGGGCATGTCACCCCACAGCTACAAGAAGCAGAAAATTTAATCACTGGGTTGGCAACTCTGAGCACCATGCTGCAGTTTCACTCTGCAGATATGTTTCCCTGAGGCTTGATCTTCACACCAAATATAATTCAGTTTCTTTCTCTCTTGGGAATATTATTGCACACTGTTAATACAGCAACGTCCAAAAAATTATTATATCAAAAATTGTCTTCTTACCTCATGAAATTAACCCTGAATGGCTTCAGATTCTTCTCACAAGCTCCAAACCTTCTGCCTCGTCTCACCACGGAGGGCGCTTTCATACAAGAATTCGCAGAGTTGCCATAACATTAACGTTGCGCGAGATACAAGGGGATGGGCATTTAACCCCGATGGGCATATTCCCCCGAGTGACTCTATATAAACTGTGTTTCAACTGTTAGCTTTATATTTAATTGCCCGACAAGTTTTATATTTTGGCTATTAGATATATTTTATATTTTCTTGATGGTTTCTAAACCGTTGTTTAGAAGTTTTACATATGTTTTCTTGGTCTTTTAGTTAAATCAATTCTTAGAAGTAACATACTTTAATATCAAATGTGTTCACCATTACCCCACACTCAGTTATGTCTGCATGTTCACAAACACACACGTATACGCAAGCACGAAGCTCTGTCATCTCTACGCCAGTGTCATTCACTGTAGGGCTGTGTGTTGTCCTATGCTTTGTCCTTTCCATGGGCGTCGCCAGAAATTTTTGCAGGGGGGGGGGTCGGTCAAATGATAAAAGTTGAATAATAGGAAAAAATACCACGGTTATAAATGTTATTATACAATAATAAATATTATAAGCTAACAAAAATAAACTTTATTTTAAATAATAATAATAATTATTATTATTATATAAATGGGGAGACTCGATCCACCAAACGAGTGAATACCAGCACAACTATTTTCCATTATTTCTTTTGCATTTTATGCAGTTAGTATCTGAATGCATTTTCATATTAATCTTTGCACGTCTCGTTAAAGAAAAGGCTTTAAATGTTGGGAGGATTTCTTAATATACAGTGCGTGTTGTGTGACCTCTCACATACAACTGTAATTATTAGAATTTTGAAAACTGTAAAACCATTCGTTCTTTGGATGAAATGGTAGATTTCGATCCAATGCATTTTTACTTTGAATATTCCGTTCGAATAATAACTAAATGAACTTTATTTCTGTTCTTAACAATAAGAGTAACAAACTTCCGGCTTTCTTGTATCTTTGAAAGGAACTATGTTAATTTCCAGGGGGGGTCCACCGACCCGTTCGACCCCCCCCCCCTGCCGACGCTCATGGTCCTTACCTGTACTGAACCCTCAGAGACATGTGTTGATTTAATCCATTGTAAGAGACCGGGCTCCGTGTAGTGTGGAGGATGTAAATAGCATAAACGCTAGCGCATCGAAAAGTTTAATTTCAATCAATCAATTACACCTCTCTTTCTTGATGATGATCATGATTCAATCGTCATTGAAACAAAGTCTTGAAGACTGAATAACGTCTACAATTGAAACGAATTGAACAACTTAGTGGTAATTAATTATCTAATTAAATACCAAGTGCGTTCTGGTATCCAGTACAGGCTATGTTTACATGAGGCTTGAAGCTTGTTAGTCTAACATGATTACAGTCAGATTAGTTATGTGAATTGGTTGTTCGGTAGGCGTTTTTTCCAGGAAGGGACTTCGGGACAGATGGTTGGGTAAGGGTAGGGGGTGAAGTTTAAGAAGGGGAGGAATACTGGCATAACAGTACAGTAATCCTGGTAATTTCAAGGTTGCCGGGATGCATCAGGTTGTGTTGAGAGGAAAGAGGGTTAAGATTCTGTAGTGTAAGGTTTGTGTCAGTTCTGTTACGTTTTTTGTTGAATGCTGAAAATTATGGTTATATGGCATTTGAAACATTCAGTATTTTCATTCTTTATGGAAGATCTTGATCTGTGCATTCATCTGTCTATGAATGCCAAAGAATATACAAATAACAATAATACCTCTTAAACCTGCAGTACCTAAAAAAAACTACATACGTATATAATTTGATGAACCCAAAGAAATACAAAATTCAAATTTCATGTTGTATAAACATTCTCGATTAGCAATTCTATTTGTCTATTCTGCATTGGAACCGAAGGGTACTAAAAATAGAAAGATTGAGCAGATGGCATTGTTTTCTTTGTTATGACGTAAAGACGGTAGAAAGTAAATTTATCCATGAAACCAACACGAAATCAATACGCTAGTGTTGTACATCTCCCCTTCATAAGTAATAAGCCCATTTACAGTGTCTGGCTTCAGATATTTTTTTAAACCAACAAATAATAATAGAAACTATTGGCCGATTTTTAAATTAGTTTATAAGAAACTTTTTGTTTCAATAAATTACAATGCAAACACAAAATGGAATACAAATATTACACTCTACAATGATGAAATTTAGTATTGTACTTTACGAGTTTCATGTCGACCGCAGACTAATCGTAAAGTGCATAGTTATTCGACTTACAGTTGCCATCCGACCGATTGATGTAACTAGTAACGTCGCATTTACTTTTCCTTAGGCTATGGTACGCATCCTTCCATTGATATTGTTCTTCTTCAAGTGATTAATATATGCATGTTGCAACACTGTCGTTTTATTTTTTTTAACATTGTAGTGATACATTAACTTTGTTGCCAATACGTGATTGCGCCCAACAAAGTGGCAAATGCCACTTTGGAGACAGGCGGAATTGTTAGAACCTTTCCCATGCTACTGGTTGCTAAGAAACAACACCAGTCTCGAAGAAAATAATTGTTTTACAACAGATTTATCTATCAAGTGCTACAAGACGTTTGACTCCTAAAGTGAGTGAAAGCTCGCAGCTCCGGGCAAGTTTCTACAAGGTCTGCCTTGAATACACAGCACCAGCTTTAGACGGTTGCTAGGAGAATCGAGCACCCTATAGTTTCTTACACTGGTGGATCACTTCAAGTAAATGATGACTCAAAAGAAGAGGAAATTTTGAATCGTATCTCTGAGATGTTGGTAGCACTGAATGACAACGCTACTCACAACTCTAAATAGTAATCATGGAGCAGTGGAATGGTCTGCAGCGTGCCTTCGCGGTCAAAGCACATTTCAAGAAACTTTGACATTGCCTGGACCCCAAGATCGCCTGACCTCACACATGAGATTTCTTCTTGTGGGGTCATCTTATGAGCGAGGTTTATCGTACTCGACCTGCTACGACAGAAGAACTTAAGGAAAGAACACGAGAGGAAATTTCCAGGATTCCTGATGCAATGTTACGACGCGTCATGCACAATTTCGCTCACAGACTGCAGGAATGTCTCCGCAGAGACATATGTCGGATTTTATCTTCAAGAAATAACGGTATGAAATTCAACAATGAAATACTCTGTACTACTCACTGCCTTCACTAAATGTTTCAAAGGTATGTGTTCTCTTTTATTAATCTCCGTTCCAAAATGTTCCGTTGTTTCGAACCACCCTGTATAACCATCAATATGTTAAGTGCTGTTCAGTACCAATATGCAGACCTTAAGCACTAAACAAAGCTCCAACTTGTATAATTTAACTCCAAATTACCCAGGTATTGACGCTTTGGCAAACCAATTTCTCGGCACTTCTCGCCAAGTGTTTTCGAAAAGAAATCTCAATCCGACGGCTAAATGCCATTTTCTGCAATTGGGATTTCGTCGTCTTTGAAGGGAGCGGAAGAAGCTCGCCTCCAAGCTCCGGACACAAGTTCCCGCCTCAGCCGGAATCCGTGGACGTTACTCTTGGTTCTTGTAAGCCGTTTATCTCGGCGGCCGCCCATGATACCTTCCCCCTGCGTTGCTCGGAGAAACGTTGCACTTTGATGGCGAATTAAGGAGGGGGAGTTTGGTGAAACTTCTGCAGGATTCTCTCGTGAAATTTTATTGAGAAATCTTGGCTTAGGAACAATAATTGCACGGAATCTTATATATTTATTATACACGTCGCCATATGGGACATCAGATCTATTCTAATGGAATTAGACGACAAGAAGTTTGTCTTTTGCTTACATGGTTCACAAGAAATTGCAGTTGAATGCATCTCAAAACATTATTACATATTTCAATAGACACATATATATATATATATTGAGATTGAATGATTTCCTTTATTTAACTTCTCTCTTTGCCACTTTTGGCTAATTTGAGAAGTTGAAGATGAGTGATAACATGCATGATGAAATTAATGAATGCACACTCACAAACATCCATGCCCAGGATACGAACCCTCATATATTTGACATTTACATTTCGCAAGTAGGTTTCTACAGTCTCGTGCCTCTCCCATTTATAACTAACTTTCTCAATACTCTTCCTTCTTTCTTCCCATCAAGCAAACTCTTACCTTCCACATAGACCTCTGTTGTTGTTCTTTTAATTCTCCTCTTTATGTTCCCTTCCACACAGCCCTATGTTTTCGTTCTCTTCATTCTTCTCTTTATGTTCCCTCCTACACAGCCCTCTGCTTTTGTTCTCTTCATTCTCCTCTTTATGATGCCTCCCACACAGCCCTCTCTTGTTATTCTCTTCATTCTTCCTCTTTATTTTACCTCCAATACAGCCATCTCTTGTTGTTCTCTTCCTTCATCTCCTTATTTTCCTTCCCACACAGTCCTCTGTTTTTGTTATCTTCATTCTCCTCTTTATGTTTCCTCCCACACAGCTCTCTGCTTTTGTTCTCTTCATTCTCCCTCTTTATGTTCCCTCCCACAGAGCCCTCTGCTTTTGTTCTCTTCATTCTCCCTCTTTATGTTTCCTCCCACAGAGCCCTCTGTTGTTGTTCTCTTCCTTCATCTCTTAATTTTTCCTCCCCACAGCCAGAAAAAGTACGTTCTAAAATAAAGTGTATGAAAGAAATCCAGAATGAACATGGTTCTCAAATTTCTTAGGTATTTTCCGAATGCACTGACTGAAATTTTCGGGGGAGGCTCTTGTATTTCCGGAGGGGGTTCTCCCCGCACCACCCTCTGAATTCGTTACTTAGAGAAACGAGGAAAACAAAAACACACACAAAGAGAGAGACAGAAATTGAAAGTAGGGGAAGGAAAAGAATGAAGTTGGAAATACAGACAGAGAGAGAGAGAGAGAGAGAGAGTGAGTGAAAGTAGAAGGAGGAAAAGAATGGAGGTAGAAAGACAGATAGAGAGAGAAAGGGTTAAAGTATACTAAGGAAACGAATGAAGGGAGGACAGATAGAGAGAGAAAGAGTGAAAGTATAGGGAGAAAAATAATGAAGGGGGAAGAACAGACAGAGATAAAGAGAGAAATAGAGAGTCAGTAGAATAAGGATAAGAATAAAGGGGGAAACGACAGAAGCAGAGAAAGACAGAATGAGGAAAAGAAAGGAAAAACAGAATGATTAAGAGTGAGCGATAAACACCCAAACGATCTCTCGTACATGCGTTTAACCCTCCACCCTTTCCCATGGCAAAAGTTACGATGGTCCCATGAATGCTCCCAGCGATCTGGATGGAGATTGGATGCAGCCAATCTACAGTTTCTCCAACTTCTCACCTGATCTGCATAGCATAATGGACCGATAACGAACCTCTCGATACCCAGGGGGCGGATTTATTGCGAGGAGAGGTTACATATAAACCACTTTATGTGAAAGTTGTCGAGCGACAACCAGAGAAGCGCGCCTGACAAAGGTTAGCAAAGGTGATGGATTTGCTACGGTAAAGGAATAACGTTTTTCGGATAAGTATTGAAGCTGGTTTGTCAATATAATCGATTTATTTTAAGCGATTGTATCTTACGTTAAGAAACATGAGTGAGAAGAGTATTATACTCTGTCTCAGTTTTCTCTGGAGCGAGGCCGCGCATAGAGGCAGAAAAGGAGGGAAATCGAGTGGGCAGTGCTTTCCCCCTCCATGCAATCCCATTCCCCCTTCGTGTTCATTGGTGGAGCCGTCCTGCTGTGTATCCGACGCTCATTTGTTTCGTCCCGCCAGGAACTTTCGGTGCCTCGTGACTCGAAAATGCCCGATGTCAGCCGAAGAGAATTCAACTGATTGTTGATTGGTTGTTTCCCGGCCGCCAGTTGGAAATGCGAGCATTGTAGTGTTAAAAAAATGGAGCGAACTAGTTAAACTATGGAATGAAAATCTTAATAATAGATTGCTGCCTGCGGTTCGCAATGACGTGGGGAAGTCTAGCAGCCTCTGAAGCAGTGGCGCGACCACCGGGGGCGGGACACAGGGGGGGGGGGGCTAACATTGAAGTCAAGAAACGCAAGGCTTGCAGAATCTAAGAGTAGCAGGACAAAATTATACTCAAGATGGAATTAGCTTTCATATATTTCTTGCATTGTTCTTCCAGACGGTCAAGATCACATTCAGGGAGAGGCACGGAGGGGCAATTGCCCACCCCCCACGATTTCTAATTTTACGTAAATACAAATACGTCTCGCAAAATTTTCTTACTCGCTTCTCTCGCAATAGCAGCCTTCCTTAGAGTCTCATCGAGCACAGAGTAGTAGCTAAGGGGCGGCAGGAGTCGGGCATGGCCACCGAACGATCTAAATGAAAAAAGTTGTAAAAGAAAGAATAACATGGCGCCCCATGAAATTATTTGCGACCTATTATATCAATATTGTCTTTAGTTTCCAAGAAATGGATCTAAAAATTTTCTTGCTTGCTTCGCTCGCATTTTCATTTTTTTCCTGTGATGCATTGTAAGTTACCAGAAAGAGAAGTAAGACCAAATATGTACTTCACATTGTTGCATGTTTTAAATGTATGAACAATTGTTTTGAGGAAAAGTAGCACACACATGTGAGACACATCGTATTTGCTGTCGGTTTGTTATGAGGTGGATGAATCGATTATGTGATGGATTTAAATAATGTATAGCTATATATGTATTAAAGAAACATTAAATATGTGCACAAATTAGTGTTAACATGTTGCATATGTATTTTCTTATTTTACGTCGCTACATGTTGCATATGTGTAAACATATGTCTTACATGAAAGTTACACATGTCATAATATGCACGAAAAGAATTATATTCGCAATTTTTGTCTTTGTGTGCTTGTCTTTCACTATTAGCTAATGTGAAATTGAAGGTGTTGAAAAATACCCGGACGAAACGCCAATAATACTAATAATAATAATAATAATAATAATAATAATAACAATAATGTCATTATTATTATTATTATTATTATTATTATTATTATTATAGGAAAGTGACAAAAGTAGTACCCCCGTTTTGTTTTTCATCCCTGGTGTCATTATGGCATATTATTTCTATTAGAAATCTAATCAAATGGGTTCTTTGATATGTTTGCTAACGTTTTGAGTAACTTAATCCACCTTAAAGCGCATGATGCTTTGCCAGTAAGCATTTCTGTAAAAAGAGACGAAAAGTGACAACGGAGATAAAGTGGCCAAAGACGAACTCCTCCTTTAACAAGTTCCTAAAATTGGAAAAGACGCAAGGAAATGTAAATATATGATATGTATATTCCTTTCCCGGATTCTCTGGAGTAAGAGAACGTGAACGCGCTCTGCGCGCATGTTCAAGGGTGTGCGCCTCGTCCAATGAACGCGCGGAGGGGAGGGGCATCCACGGGAGAGGGCGACTCGACTGCTCATTCTTGGTTCAGTAGTTCCGTAGTAAACATGTCAGCTCGCAAGTCTAGGGGAACTCTGTATTCAGGAGACTGCGGCATAGTGTTGAATGTGTTCGAGATCAACTTGTTTGAAAAGTTTAAAACACATGGCTTTTTTTTTTTACAAATGTTTAAAACAAAGTGTTTTAAACATGTTTTTCAGACTTGTTTAAAACACATTTTGACACATGATGTTTCATAGTTTGTGGTTATTTCCATGTTTTTTGAAAATGTATGTTTAAATTTTTTTCTGTTCTTCGTAGCATTAAAAGACAAATAAACGTGCAATATTATTTGTTATTTGTGTATAACAATACACTGGCCATTGTTAAGAATAAAAGAAGAAATTGGCAGCAGAAAGCGTTTTGCTTTACGGCAGTTACAGCGCGCAGCACTTCGTTGCTTTCATCCCGCACCCTTCCCCACCCAGTCTGGCCCCGCCCACAAGCTTTCCCCTCTGCGCGTCACTACTCCAGAGAATCCGGAAAAGTAGTATAGTAAATGAATTATATTTATTGAGCTTGCATAAAGAATATAGATGTACAAAAGTAATATAATATAGACTACAAATATCCTAACTGCATCACTAGCCCTTTCTATTTGTTGGACATCCCACCTTCTCCCACCTGCATTGCCTTTTGTCTTGAACATCTGAAATAATATGTAAAAGGACTTTACTAACGAGTAACGACCCTTTGCTTCAATTACAATTGTAATGTTAGGCATTTATTGAGGGGTCCTGCCTAGGGCTTTCTAATCGTGGAGTCTTATTGTTTATACAATAAAACCACACGTATCTTCAAACAAACCAATTACCATAATTTCAAAGTACAGTACTTAATAGTGTCTAAATTGTAACAAGATTGCTACTTATCTCTCTCTTAATTAGCAAGATTCCTACTGATGCGCACAGATGTACAAACTTTCATTCACGCAAAAACAAGTCATGGCGGACTACAGCACCTGATACTTGCACGTTACTGCTGATACCTTCCCTACAAAATCTTTTCGTTATTCTTGATGTGTTTCGCCCATTGCCACCACGCGGCAGCACCTACTTACGGAAACAGGGAGTGGGGTGGGGGTTTGGTTATTTTTCTCTATTATTATTATTGGCACGTTTATCCTCCTGGTACTTTCCCCCATCCCCCTCAGACAAGAATTCGTGGTTGCGCCTCTGCTCTTAAGTGACGTGAACACTAGAATGTTTTGCACTCTTGAGCAACACAAAATAAGCCATGATCCCACTGCTCTTCGGAGTGGATTTTACACAAAGACTACATATCGAAATTCCGCCGCAAAAGAACGTTTCATTAACTCTCTTGCCCAGTTCCTCCCAGCAATTTTTGTTTACGGCAAACAAAACAAAAGAAGTACACTATAATGGAAGTTTATGGTGAGAGAGATCGGGAGAAAAAAAATAACTTTAAAAGGAATAAATGTACGGATTCTAAACGAAGCCTTAAAAATTCATCTTTCAATTTCATTAAAAGGTTTTTCTGGACTGGAAATCCGGTCGCTCAACGGAATTATTAAGCCCTTTTCACGTCAAGCTTTTCAGTAAAGCACTGTAGGGGATCCCATATATTGTACAGTCCATTCAGAAATCGTCGGATGAAAGCAAAATTCGAATTGCAGTTATTTACGATTTTCATTTTAGTTCCTGTACAAAAATGCAGATCATTTTAATGCAGGTTACATTCTAGAAACTGATATTTCGAATGAAGAGGTTGTCCTTTCAACAATTTTACATTATCAACTATTATACTCGTCTTCGAGATTATCTTAAAGTGGCATAAAAACATTTATTTTCTGAATTGACACTTCACAATTGAATTAAATACATTTCTCAATTTTTCTACTTAAACATTTATCTTAACGAACCACTACTTTTTGGATACTCTCCTCATAGAACTCCGCCGCCTGTGATGATAGCCAGTTACTCACGGAAGCTGAGTTAATTGTTGTTCCTTGTAGCAAAATGGTCCACTAACAGAACACCCTGCATGTCCTAAAACATAGTTGACATGATGCTGCTCAAAGAATGCCGGGAGCCTGCGCGCTCATTCATTCCCACGCTCACGCGCAATTTCAAACGGTATTCACAAACAGACCTTGCGCCAGAGAAGTGTATGTCAATTCAGAAAACAAAAGTTTTTTTTTGAAAAACATTTACTTACTTGTTTTTATTTCAAAACGGACCTTACTTTAAAAAACCCTCGTAAATCACTTACAAAAATAATAAAATTAATATTGTGTTTTAGTAAGATCTGTTTAAAAATAATTTACACACTGTAACCTCTCCTTTAGAGGTTTATTTATTATAAAAGCATTCAAAAAGACATGTGTCAAAATGCACAAAGTTGTGTCTTTATATTTTATTCTGGTTGCGGTTCTTTTTGATTTAAAGAACTCCACTTGACACCGAACAAATTTGTTACTTTTCACATGTGGAAGCATTTCATTAGATTTAAAATGATCATCTCAATCAGAGAAATCTAACATTCCACATTGTGTCAACTGATCGAAAGTCCGCCAGTTGCAAAATATAAATTATTATTGATCACTTGAAACAAATGAAAGATTTCCATGTTATGAAGAACCAGAAAACTTCATAATGTTAAACAAACAATTATTTCATTAGCTTCTTTTTGTTAGAACTGCTAAATGTGTTTAAATTAGTTAGGGAATAAATAAGGTTGTGGAAAAGAGTTAAGGGAAAAGTTTTATAATATTAAAAGAATTTAAAGATTCATTAATCAGATAATTTGTTAAACGAATGAAGGTTTTAGATTATTCGTAAAATGGAAATGTTTCGTTTGTAACAAAGAAGAACAGTTGAAACTTCGCTGTGGGTTGGTGGGATTTCTGATTCTATGCAGGATTCATGGCGGTAGAAGTCAAAAATAATGAGAGAAACATGTAAAATGACGACGTTTCAAACCGCAAATGGACAAAAACAGAGATACCAATATATGCTATTTTATTAGGACATAAATTCTCCTCGCTATTTGTGTCTAACGGTACGTGACAGTAATCAATTTGAGTGATCTTCTCGATGTTACACTAGAGACATAAATACATTATTTTGAAGTGGGAAAAGCAAAACATCATAATTTGTTACATTTTAACTTGTTTGATCTTAAACATACAGTATTATTGCGTCTCTTCCAGTAGTTATTTCTTATATGAATGATGATTAGACGAAGAATATGTATGAACCCGATTCAAACTCACATCGACGCCTCATCGATAGCCTAGTGGTTAATAGCGCTCCTTTGCAATTAAAATGCATCTATTTCTATTTCCGGTGGAGACGCATTGTACAATCACGGACAATTTTGAGTTGCAACGATTTCATTTAGAGTCAATAGCGTTATTACAACCCAGACGTGTAGGTAACTGTACATCGGTTGGAATCGTGCTCTGAAGCGTAGGTACCGACCTCCGTGGTGGAGTGGTTAGCATCGCGCGTTACAACGTCAAGGATTCCGAGTTCGAATCCTGGTCTATCATGGGCATTCTTTGTGAGTGTCCATTCATTAATTTTATCACATCGTGGCGTCATAGCGCTCTGTGCTAACCACTTCACCACGGCGGACGGCAAATCGTAGCTCGAGAAATAATTACAGTAGAGAGATGAAATCAGTTTTTTCAGTAATGACAGGGATTTTAGCGGAGGTAAAATTTATACAGTGTACGTCCCAATAATGTAAGTTAATGGAAGAAAAATAAATTCGAAATTTTACAAGTAAAAATGGTGCTCAGCACACCCATGTGACCACCTTGAACAAAGTGAATGAAAAATGTAGCATGTAGCAGTGGTACATTCCTACAACCATGTAAAGTGGCCTTGAAAATTAGCTGATACATCTTTGAGGGGGGAATTAATAATGTATAAACAAAGCAGTGTTGCAAGCTTACAGAAAAATCTGGAGGATAGCTTCCAGTCCCAGCCCTATGGACTCTGGAACAAATTTGCAGGGAAGGACGAGAAACAACCACTCTTTGAAGACATGCAATGTTCGGCCCCCAATTTGGAAAGAAAAACGAAAAATATCCAAATTTTATAAAACCGTAATTTAGGGAAATCTTAAAAATTAGAAGATTCTTGCTATACCCCTAATTGTTGCACGTTGTGAACATGTTCTTATTTTAATTATTACATATAAGGGTAAAATATGTCATCAAAAAGGGGTGGTTGAATGGTAATATCCCATTTATAAATTCTATCCCATAATACTCATAAGAAAAATTCACATTTTTGAGCTCCGTTTGGTAATACAAGGTGCGGCAGAATGGAGTCCCACATTTCACAAGGTCACTGACCATGCCGAGGCGTGAAATGGATTGCAAATAAGTGAAGTTTTGAAGAAATTGCACGTTATGGTACCGATAGAGGTGTCTTACCAGCTTACACGTGCTGGTAAGACCGTTTAATAAAGGTTAACATTCCCTAAACCGAGCTCCAACTTGTTTACTTCTCCAGTTCCAGATAAGGGTAATATAGAACGGTGGGTACGTGGCTCAGGCATTCACACCAGGGTTTTCCTATGCAGCCAGAATCCCTCCCACGCTACTATCTGGCGCTTCTCGGTGGGCATCGGGAGATTGTCGGCGAGCGTCGTGACCGGGATACAAATGACGCTCTCCAGGGCAGCTTCACGTGCATTGCTATTCGCAGGACACTCCCTGAATCAATAGGGTGGAAATTTAGAGCCCAGTTGTCAGGCAGAACTGTATCCTCTTACGGGTCCGATGTTCGAGATAGCATCCTTGCGCGAAGGGAGAGGGAGATGCTTTTGACGGCACAGCATCCTTTGCTTCTTCTCAGTGTATGCATCATCTTAGATAAATGTATGGATCTTTAGGGTGCCAATTATCAATATTACTTTCTTAACAACAAAGAAATTATATAAATTACACATCAGCTGATTTGACAATTTTACTCGTCTCCTATGGGGGGTGTATTGGGTGATCCCTCCACATAGGACAAACAATTGTCAACCTCATTTCCACGTAGTACACCCCCTACTGTGTTACGTTCCTAGTAACTTTCCTCACCTATTACTCCTATAGTCGGGAGCATTGCGGCTCTAAAGACCTACACTGAAACCTATCTTCAGGGTAGGTGTAGAAAAAATCCAACTAAAGTCGTGAAGAATTAATCAAATGTTTATTTACCGCTTGAGTACTTACAGCTAGTGGTTAGGTAAGTCGTAACTGGAACTTGAAGATCAATTGTTAGTAGATAATTTAAGACGTACTAGAAAGGTCAAACTAGGGTGACCCAAGCTTAGGTTTTACAGAAGAGCGGCATACACCTTTTCACTTCTTCCTAGATTAGATCGTTCCTATTTGGCCAGTCTAGGTTTTACAGAAGAGCGGCTTACACCTTCTTCCTACACTGACACCAGAACAGACCTCCTCACAGACCAAACTTCTTCGTATTTATAACTAAAGTTCCAGCTTCAAACACCTGCATTTAGGTAATTTCTTATTACAATATTCGATATTATAACAGAAGGATATTTGAAAAATACATAGTTTGGCCATGAATAATTTACGAAGAAAGTTCACATATTCATTTCAGTTATTCTTCTTCTTCTTCTTCTTTTGTCCCTGTCAGCATTATCTTGTCGACTTTGGACATCGTTATTGTTTTTTTTTTTATTTCTTTTAATGTTTTCTTCTAAAGTTGGCAGTTAGTCTCACAAATTAATCGGAATCACAAATATATAACAATTATGATAAATAATTCACTTTTTTTGTCCATTTTGCTGTTTCTTAAAATTCACTTTAAATTTCAAGTCTACATTTTCGAGAATATGCATACAGCATCCATATTAATGAAGGGGATAAATCTGTTAAAATGGATGATAGTGATATTGGAAATTGAATTTTTAAACGTTGAAAACCTTTGTAGAGTATGATTTGTTGATCTGAATAGATTGGACATTCTAGAATTAAATGTTGAGCATCAGGATTATTATTGCCACATTTACAATTTTCTTGAGTTTTAATTTTTATTTTTGCTAAATGTGCAGGTGTACGTACGTGTCCTGTTCTTAATCTATTAATAAAAACTATGACTTGCCGTGGGAGTGTGTATGAATTGAACCAAGGGACTTTAGATTTAAATTCTGCAATCCATCTATATGTGTTGCCCACAAACTTAAATTGATCTTTGCACCATTCATTCCAGCATTATAAGCCCTGTATAAGTTTACTATTCATTTCAGTTAACAATTATTTCTTTAACGTTGATAAAATCTTACATTCTGGAAATATACAAATTTAAATGTTCCGCCATTATTTAATTACAATTAGGTTAGTTCATCAAACATTGATAATCTTTGATTGGCGAATCCTTATTTACATCATAATAAATGCCCGTTGTCTTACGCAACTACATTACAGAAAGGTTAATACATTAGTTCAACAACGCCTTGATTGGCGCGTTCATATTAGCGTCACAACCTGAGCCATGTAACATGTAGTATCATAGACATTAACAAGAACTCGAGGTAACACTATATCAATTTATCTTTTAGCATGTAATTGCAAAGTTACAAAATAAGTAAGGTCGTAACAACTACATTTTGCAGACTAACGAGGCTCTGGCGAATGTGTTTTGTTCTTATGTGTGCTGAGTTCCTCTTTACAGCCTCGGCTTTTAACCGAAGTCAGAATGTTTTAATATTTTAGTTAATGTAATTTTGGCAAGGTAAGGGGCTGGACCCCATATAACGTGACGGGTGCAACATATCCTTTAAGTGCCGACGCACCCAAAAATTCAAATTAGAATTAAAATTCAAATACTAGCCTCCTATGATCAAATTTCCCAACTCCGTCCTCGAATTCATCAGACCAGAAAATGTGAACACCCTGTATAAGTTTACTATTATGCATTTTGTTCGAAATTATCACCGTCCAAAATGGTGCGACTTCTCGCTGTGAAAATGTGGTAGCCTTAGTGAGATTGAGACCGAAGCCACAAGCAACACTGCGTACCCTCAGTAATCAATGCAAACTTTCGAACCGAAGCGACACGACAAGTTGCACGGGTCGCTAGGTGCGAAACCTCGTGTCGCTTGTTGCCCTCTCACCTGACGCTTGTGGTGTGTCGTTTTCGCTTCTGTCTGAAAGCTCTCTTGGGAATATTTCAAACCTAAGCGACAGGTGTCCAGCGATTCTGTGGTATTGCACCGAAGCGACACGAGGCCTTTAAGTCTATGATCAAGCAGCAGTCACTGCGCATGCACTACTAACAGACCATGGCGACACGATTCACGATATTAAGAAAACGTCCAAAACCGAGCGACAAAAGTTGCATTTATTACTGAGGATTAGTTTCCAAGCGACTCGTGTTGCTTGTATTCTGTCGATTTGGTTTGAAAGCTTCCTTAGAAGCGTGTTGTTGACACCAGCTCAACTTTTGTTGAGATCGAGAATATGTAAAGCTCTATCTCCCGTATGCCTTCGTGGTATGTTGCAATGAAAATTGTGCAACTGTCATGGTAATTACACTTTGCTGTTTGTGTAGTTCGGTGTTGGAGATATTTGAATGCAAAATCATGTGTGAAATCCTAGGTGTGTTCGTGCTACAAACACAAGACAAAATCATCGTAAACTTTCAAAACCTACCTCTGAGGAAAGGATGGCTGAACCCTTAACAGCGCCATTTTATGAGGCCTGGCGCAGTCATGCTGAAAGTAAGGACATGTCAATTCTGCAGCTCCAAACGCATACAAGATATATTGCCAAAAGCTTTTGACATGTTTCTCGGTCTTTTCTCCTGTCCCGTGTGCCTAGCGGGGTTTCCACTTTAATTTCTCTCGGTTTCTGAGCTTCAGCTTCCATTTGCTGATACGTATATTGAGTTCGTCCAATTTCCCCTTACTTTTCCTCCTGTGCGTAACGATCTTAGTCATCCGGAACCACTCTTGCGTGAATTTCACACGCAATTTCGAGGTCGGTACGCACATTGGTTCGTCGGGAAAACAAGGAGAAATTGCAATGAAGCCCTTTGGAAAAGTAAAGGGCAGATTCATCTCGCACAGTGGACGCTAACGATTCAGTACAAGGAAATTGGGGGCACTTTTACTTCATTGCACGTTAAGGCAAACACATCAAACGTGATTGTAACTTCCAGCAAAGGTAGTGTTACTATACAGGGTGTCTAAAAGTATTTGGTACGGTCAATAAATAACCGAAAAGAAGCGAAATAAAGTGACAGAGCGATGAAACTTACAGGATATGTAGGCCAGGCTGTGGTACGCCAGATGTCTGCGAGACGATTTCCAGACCGTGTCGCTAGGTGGCAGCACTGCCAGGGAAGGGAGGTTGTGTATGCGCAATTTGCCTCCAAGGCGCCAGTCAGTCATTCAGTGAGGCGAGTCATGGCATTCACAGTGTCACGTGCCACAAGAAGGTTCAGCGATCCGTGGTACAGTTTGTGACGGCAGAAGGCAACACCAAAGTGAAGGTGGTCCTGAACAATAGTGCATGCTGTACCATGACTAATGCCTAGTTCAGTTGCAATCTGTTTCAGACGAATCTCCCTACACTCCTGTATGAGGTCATCAACGCAGAAATGGACTCATCCGTAATGGCATACTCCGGTGCGTTGTTGATTTACCTGACCCTGTGAACTCCATGACTCACCTCACTGAATGACTGACTGGCGCCTTGGAGTCAAATTGCACATACACAACCTCTCTTCCCTGTCAGTGCTGCCACCTACCGACGCGGTCTGGAACTCGACGCAGACATGTGGCGTACCCTAGCCTGGCCTACATATTCCGTAAGTTTCATTGCACTTTATTTCGCTTTTTCACGGCATTAATCCTGTTATTTATTTCCAGTACCAAATAAGTTGATCTAAGCAGAGAAAGGTGCAGGCAGAGTGATAGCCTGGTGTGGATATGGAAGAATGAGGTTGTTGGTCCATTATTCTGCGTAGACGTCATCATATGTGACAGTTACCTAAACATTTGGGATTGTGAAGTGCTGCCCAGTCTGCTTAACCCAGATGTTGAGTACTGGTACTATCTGGGGACCTTTTAGGCTCATTATGCTACTATTGTGCTAGCATGCCTTGATCACCAGTTTCCATGGCACCGAGAAAGCGTTGACTGGCCTCCGCGAAGCCCAGACCTAACCCCACGTGACTTTCATCTTTGGGAGTACTTGAAAGCTATGGTTTATGCTCAGAATATCTCTAATTTACAGCATCTACACAGAATCAGGTATGCTTGTGAGAAAATTGATCCTACCACAAACTACCGATGGTTAAGGGAATGTAGGCATCCACTGGGTCGGTGTTTTATGAATAAAGGGGATCATTTCGAATAGCTCCTATAAAATACCAATGGTATGGTAATGGGACACCCTGTATAATGATACCCTGAATTATAATTCTATTCCATGCGCAGAAAATATAATTAGAAAATTGATCAGGAATTTCACAATTTTCAAAGTATAAAACCTCCAATCTCTGCAAATAACATTTAGGTACTATTTTGTGAGTTCCAACAGAGAAAAAGTAAGACAATAATCGGCATTTTAAGAACAAAAATCAATCTTATTTTAGAGGATACCACAACTATTCATCGTAACTCAAAATTTCTGAACTGTAGTAAAGGTTGGGCAATTTGACACGTCCATGTTGAATGTACAAGTTGGAAGATGAAAGCATTCTAAAGAAGGCAAGAGAAGGCAATCAAATAAAATAAAAATAGAATGTAAAGAAAAGGAACAGGAAAGAAGTAGTAAAACAAAACAAAATAAACAAGAGTAAGGGAACATAATAGAAATGAACTGAGTAAAAAAGAAGAGACGTAAGTGAAATAAAATAGAAAAGAAGAGATAAACATATATTGAATCGAAAGAAGGAGAAGCGAATGATATTAAATGAAACATGGATAGAAAAAATAAATTGATGAGGAGAGGAGAGAGAAGGAAAATGAAGAAGGGAGAAGGGAAGGTAAGAGGAGATGAGTAAGAAGAAAGAGGAAGGAAGACCAGAATAAATAAAAGAGTAGTTAGAATGCCCCTGGAGAGTAATTGAAAATACTCTCCATGATATAACAGATTGTAGTGGTAGGTACGACTATGTAAGAATGAAGACTGAATATAGAGTTAGAAACAGATGTTTGAAAGAAAAGTGGAAGTCCACAAGAGTTATGAAAATGCAAAGAGTAGTAGAAGAATAAAACAAGTAGAAGAAGATAAGACGTAGAAGAAATCAAGAGTTATTGGCAACAACAAGTGTTAAATAATAAAAAAAAGAACAAAGAAACAGATAATATGTTCGAGATGTTCAAGAGAATATCATATTATCAAGGAAGAAGCAGACCAAGAGGCGCACTATTGTAGAGGAAATATCGGTTACGAGAAATAATAAAACGGTAACCTTAATACCATGAAAACATTATATTCACAAAGCATTATGGACGTTCAACTGGAAAAAGCTCCCGGCTGAAATTCGATTCGAACACGTGTCATCGGTTTACACTGGGCCCACTGAGGGGGGAAGGGGAGTCATTGCGTAATGGAATCCTCCTGAGTTGGGGGAATCAACAATAAAACAACAGCAGCGGAAGTGCGTTTCCCCGTAGCTTATCCCGCTGGAAAACCATTGGCATTATTCCTGAATTTTCCAGGTTTTTCAGCCGACCAGGTGTTCTGATACGAATTGTAATGGGCTTGCTTTGGTGTGCGTTCCACAGGAACTGCATCTAGCAAATACTGGGTCTCCAATGTATTTCTATGCGTGACCCGAAGACCTTACGGGCTACATCTCATAAATCCAGAAAATTTCGTCTCCTCCTGTAACATTGCTTTACTAACAGCGGTCTGCGGACAATCGCTGAATTCACAATGGCTCCCACCCCTAATTCAACCCCCGTTCTCTCAGAGGATGCCGAAACGTATAGGTCGAGAATTGTTCCGTAAATTTCCACCTACTGAAAGTTGCACAAAAAATCCTCTAGTTATGAGTTAGCCCCTCGCATAAGAAACATGGCGATGACATTTTGCATTAGGTTTTTTGCGACAGTATTTCATCCCAGCTTCGTAACAAGGACCGCAACAGATTTGCGAATCCGGGTGATAAATAGTGGCGTTAGTTTCATGTTCCTAACAGTTCGGGTGCTGGATTTTTGCGGCCTCGTGAAGATTAATAAAAATAGGTTCGTTACTCAGTGGCGTAATGAACGACCCCTGCAGTAAGGGCTCCACTGGAGCGCAGCCAAAACGGAAGGAACAATAAATAGAACGAAAGGAAAGTTTAAAGCGCTGAATTCCTAATGTATTCCCATTCTGAGCGAAGTGTTTTTAGCGACATGTAAATGAAAGCTTTGCGAAAGATTGGACGAAGACAAAGGGATACACTTGATAGCTCGCATTCCCATTGCATGGCTTCTCAGAATGCTGGTGTAGTGAAATTTCTGGGGAGGTAGCGTATGACACAAAGGTGGGTTCCTCTGTTTTGTGGGATAATAAATTTCTAGAGATAAGCGTTTTATTGTGATTTTTGTTCCTGTTTCGGAAAAAAACTGTTTATATTGTTTTGAATTTTAGTAATGCCTATCTAGAACAAGAACAAAATAAGTATTTGGAGAGAAGTTATTAACATCCACTGTGTTGGGGTTGAAGAAAGAAAATGGAAGACGAGATAGATAGAGACAGGGATAGACATACACACACACACACAGACAGAGAGAGAGAGAGAGAGATATGGAGAGAGAGAAATGGTGGGAAGGACAAAGAGAGAGAGAGAGAGAGATAAAAAAAACAGACATATCGACAGGCAGAGAGATATATAGAGAGAAATGAGAGAAGCAGAGAGAGAACTAGACAGAGAGGAGGGAGCGAGTTTATGAAACGGACAAAGAGTGAGAAAACAGACAAAGGCAGCCAGAGACAGGTTAGAGAAATACAGAGTCAGAGAGAGAGGGGGAAAGTTTGTGAGACGGACCAAAAAGAGAAATCAGACAGAACAACAGGCCGAGAGATTAGAGAGAGGAGGAGAGAGTAGGTATGATATGATATGATATGATATTTATTGATATTGGTACGAGCCCTTCGGCTGTGCGTATCTTACAATATTGTTACATAAACACCCCGACCTTAAACATGCACACCATTTATCATACATTCAGAAACATTTATAAACAGAAACATTTGGAAAATAATTACATACTATGTACATATATAAATAGCAATGTGGTCCTCTTCTTACATTTGAGATTGTTCATTTTCACAACACTACATTACACTCTCCACTTATGCTTGAGCCCCTGCTGTTCCGTACCCTTCACTTTCACTGACTCCTTGCATCATTTTCCTGCGCTCCCTCCAAACTGCATGCAAATAGGAGCCCAGGGCTTTGATATTTACATTCGTTATACCACTCCTCTCCTCCCTACATATAGCCTGGATGGTCTGCTCAATGCTGTCCCTTGCACTGTCCCCCCATTTGCGTTGTCTCAGGGGTGCCGACCAAACACACTCGTGTAGGATGTGAGCCCTCGTCTCCTCTTCGCCGCATAACGTGCAGATGGCACGACCGTCCGGCCCCTTGAGTTTGTGTTGCCTCCACCCCCCTAGCAGGAACCAGGCGAATCCACGTCTTTGCTGGTACGTACACGTATCAATGTATCGTTTTCTCCCCCATTCCACCCACACCCCTGACGGTTGTGCGGCGACGAGCGTTACCTTCTCCCTACATTCTGTCATGATGTCTTGCCTGCTACTGTCCACCAACCTTTCCCTTATGATTCGCAACATCCCAGTTTCGCACCTCCCGCCCCTCACCTCTTCCCACAGTTCCCCCAGACCCATTCTGTACAAGTCGTCCTTAATCCCACTTGCCCAGTGGCGTGCGAACCCTTCCTCAATCTGAATTCGCAGACACTGTTGTTTCAGGGAGTCTCCGGCCCCTTTTTCCAGCTTCATCCAGTACTTGAAGCATCTCATCCTCGTTTCGACATCCTCCCTATGTTTTCCCATATCCCTCAGGACGCCACACGTGCTTGCACTCGTGCTCGTTCCCAGTATTTGTTTTAAAAACCGCGCTTGTATCTGATTCGCTACTCACCCCCCTACCCTCCCCCATAGTTCCGCGCCGTAAAGTAGGGTTGCTTTCACCGTTGCTTCATAAATTTGGTCCAGCAATCTCACACTGACTGTAGGGACTTTCCGTTGCAGTCGCTCTACCTTGCCCAGCCCATAAAAAGCTTTTCCCTTTCTGCCTTCGATGTGCTTTGTCCACTCCCCTGCCATACTCAGCGTGAAGCCTAGATACGTGAAACGTTTGACCCTTTCAAGCTCGGAATCCCCATAGGTCCACCGCTCTTTTGCTGCGAAAACATAACCTTTCTGGAACGCCATTATTTTAGTTTTTCGTGTATTTACCTTCAAACTTCCATGTTGTGCAATATTGTTTAAGTATGTTCAATCCCCGCTGTAACCCCTGTACTTCCTTTGATATTAAAACGAGATCATCCGCATAGAGAAGCTGTGGTATCGGTGTCCCGACTATCTCCGGTGTTTCAGCTTCTTCTTCTCCCACGAAGCTAGCAACGTCATTAATAAAAAGAATGAAAAGTAAAGGTGAAAGTATGCATCCCTGCTTGACGCCTACCGTTGCTGAGAGAGTAGGTGAAACGGACAAAGAGAGACAAAACAGACAGAGCGAAAGACACAGTGATATATATATAGAGAGAAAGGATAAAGAAAAGCAGAAAGCGCGAGAGTGAAAAGAGAGGAAAGAGAGAGAATCAGAGTGAACCACACACACACAGAGTGCGAGAGAGAGGGGGAGGCAGAGATAAAGAGGGATAAACGTATAAAGAAAACGACTATGCCGACATGAACAGAGAATAAAATCCAGTGAGTTGTATAGAGGAGGAGACAGGGAAGGAGAGAAAGAACTACAGGGATGGAGAGGGTAGATAAAGTCTAGACAGATACGAGAAAACAAGGTGAATGACTAATATAAACCGATTGGTAGAAAGAGACAGCCAGAGTTGGAGAGAGAGAGAGTGAAAGATACACATAGAGAAGGAGGGAAAAGGAGGGAAAATCCACACATAGAGAGACAGACAGATCGGAGGCAAGGGACACAGAAAAGGGATAGGGAAAACAAGGAGAGAGAATTAAGTCGGGTGAGCTAGGAGAAGAAAGAGAGGGAAATAGAGAAGTGGGCAGGAACATAAAGGGGAAAATAACAAAGACAGTTACGTGGAGAGTCAGAGAGAAAGATTTCCATGCGCGACGCAAAGATCTTACGCGCGGGACCGCGGTAGCGGTTGGGGACGGTAGGTCAATTGCCCGAGAGGCGGGAAATTTGGACTCAAAAATTTCAAACGAAAATAATTATTTACTTCAAATTTCGGACGGATAGCCCCAAAAACCATTCACGGATAGCGCCACGAAACATTACAATTTCCTTCGTAAAAAAATGCGAAAAAGTTTTTTTAAAAAAAAATTACATTAGATGAGCTTTGTTCGCGGGTATTTCTTGCTTTCCGAAGGTTGAAACACTGCATAACGAATGAAAATCGACAAAAGACAAGCACAACGCGCGATTATGTAGGAATGTGTAAGCGCCATTGTGTCTGAGGCAAGCGAGAAGACTACAAGAAAGAAGTACTCGTAATGTGAAAAATTGCAATTACTTTCATAAAAAAAACGTCAATACATATTAAGGAATGTTCCGCGAAGCAGATAGGTAAGTACGAATATCAAAAATTGACGAAAGGATGAAGTTATAGGTGTTTGAACTATAGTAAATTTTTACCAAATGATTAAATAAAGGTTTAGATTTTGGATTTTTAACGAAGACTAAATTAGTTCAACATTGTCCATTGTTGACAACTTTATAATATTAGAACTAAATTTATGCTTAAACGACCACACTTGCGTGAATGATAGAAATAATACTAGTCATCTTGGTTTCGATAAATAAATCAAAACTGTGCATATACTATTTAGGATAATTATTAGCTCATATAACCTGCATTAGATGTTTGAGAAATACGTAAATAATACAATAGCATAAGATATATCATCAATATGTACATGAATTATGGAAATAATTATGCATAAATATTTTTATACAAGTCCACGACTTGAATATATATATATATATATATATATATATATATATATATTCTAATAAATGAGTGAAAATTGGCTAACGTGGCGGTCGTTACAAGAATGACGTACCTGCAACGCTAGTGATGTGTTGTGATTTGCAGAAATGAGGATGATATGAAGTTATGAAGTATGCTATGTTGGGACCGTGACTGATGTTGAGTCCAAGTATCCAGCAACACCGAAACAATATATTTACTTCCACAGTAACGTCAACTGTAATTTTCGAACAAAGCTAAATGGAGAAGCATGTCTGCAGTTAAAAACCAGTCGCATTTTTATGAAACGAAAAAACTCTTCGATGGCGCTGGGAATCATGGTTATGTCGGCTGAAAATGTTTTCAACTGCGGTTGTTTGCAATGACAGATGGAGCTTCAGTCCATACGGGAAGCGGTCGCATATTAATCAGCGAGAAGCGGAAGACTGGGACAGACCAATTTGTCAACATGTAGATTTTGGCAAGCGATTACAATTAAATCTTACATTGCATGACCGCTCTTTCCTGGTAGCTCAGTATCGATATTAGATACATGCTTGGTAAAGTATATAAAGGATTATCATCTTTTAAATACACTCCTCACAAAAAGTGTGAAATATTGTTACTTTAGACAATAGGTGAGAGACACGGCCTTGGAATGCAACATCACATGGTATCTATCTGGTGGACGTTGTCGTCTTTTCGACGACATATGCCACAGTGTCTATCACCTATTGCCTAATATAATTATATTCTGAACTTGTTTTGCCTAATGTATCAATGATCCAAACATTGCATGAAGAGTGTATTTGGGAGTAGTGGTGTGTAATGATGATAGTATCAACTTGTAAATATTAAAAAACAATAACGAAAGAATAATACACTTCCGTTATTTGTGCAGTCACTTTAAGTGATTTTCTTCGAAATAAAGGAACTAATTCATAAGCTGAAATTTGGTATGCAGCGTTTTTGTAGCATTGATAACAACATAAGAAAAGTCCCAGGCGATCACCCGTACGCTAAGTCCGCCATATTTGAAAATGGTGGACATTGAAAGTTTTCAAGAAATGAGGGAACTATAATTCATGACAGCTGAAATTTGGTGTATATTGCAACGTCCGCGCGCCGGAACACTGCACACTACACCTCGGAGCGGTGCAAAAGTGTACCCATATATGCTAGCCTGTAGCGAGCCGAAGACATGGACATGAAGTATCTCAGGGCTTGCGGGGTTTAGTATAGAAAGGTCAAAGGTCAACTTGTAAATGTTTATTTATATTTATACACGCATGTAAATAACCTGTTTAGCACATACGCTTTTAAATCCTCCTAAGTGAGGTACCTGGGAAGTATTAGTATCCTTATCTAATTTAGGGGGAACCAACTATACCGCGTTTGTTTCAACCTGTCCCGGTTCCCGCGCTAGCTGATCGTTGGCTTTTCTCCGTGCTGGGGAAAGTCAAAGCCAGGCAGCCAATTAAAATACGCAACGTCGTCTACGTAAGCTCCTCTCTTCTGGCTTCCATTCGCTCCTCGCTGCCCAGCAGACGATTTTTTCCTCGTTTCTAATTGGCATCGATATTGTTGAGCGATCGCTGGCGCGGGAAACGGGACAGGTTCTAACAAACGCGGTATAGTGCAGGTAACCAATAGGAACATTGGTAGTCGTCACGTGTCACGCCGTATAGGGACAACATGCGAAAGCGTCCAATCAAAATGTGAGGGACGGGCCAAGGGGCCCGCGGTTACACAAAGGTGTTCGTATGAAAGGACGCCGCAATGTCAATCCAGCTACGACAAGGGAACAGTTCGGTCCCTTGGTATGTCCAGTCAGTAGCAACAGACCGCAAGGTACAAAGGGAAGGTCTGGAAGCACCCAGGAGACTTCGGCTTGGGCCGCCACGACCCAAGGGTAGCACACCAAGCTCTTATGGAGCAGACCAGGTAGGTAGGAAATCTGCTTTTCTTATCCTCCTCTTTCCTTCTGAAGGAAGCTATTGGAACCAGGTCTTTCGCAGTCGGCATCTGGCAGTCGACTGAGCTCCGGGCCTCTCTGCTTTGTTTATATACTGTTTGGTGGCAGCACTGAGGCGGGTGGAGAAGATCGGAACTAAGCCGGCTGCAGCGTTGCCAACTCCCTTCAATTCACGAGATGCAACTCGTGCGTTATAACATATCAAGTTTAGCATTGTAAAAACCACTAGCATGTGGCGATATAAACTTAACACTTGTGTGCTAAACTGAACACGTTACATTAAAGAAATTACAAGATAAAGAGATTCGACAATGCAAGTTACAAATTAAACAACAATTACTGCACAAAATAAAACTGAATGCGTAAACCACGCAGCATGCTTTCTTTAACCAAAACGTGTGTGCCATAACAATATATGCTTCATGCTTAACAACAATGCACTCAAAATTAGATAAAAGATAAATCAAAAGCGTAAGCCTCGCAGGGCATTTCTCAAGCATTAATAATTATATATTAAAGAATATGGCTATTACGCAGGATAGCTAAATGTGATGACCACGCAGGGTCGTTACAATATCTTCTTTGTAACATTAATAACAACATACCAAAAGTCTCCGGCGATCACCCGTACGCTAAGTCCGCCGCATATTGTTATTAATGTTACAAGGATTTTATATACCAAATTTTAGCTCGTTATGAATTAGTTCCTTTACTTTTCCTATTTTGACTGCACTATATTATGGGACTAATCGTTACTCATGGACCAGAAGAGCTTTGTTATATTCATGTAAGAGTATTAAGGGAAATATCAGGAGTCCAACAATTGCAGAAACACACACACACACACACACAAACACAGAGAAAGGGAATCGAGGTGGACAAAGAGAGAGTTACAGATAAGGAGAGAGAGAGAGAGAGAGAAAATCAGACATTGAAAGACACCTGTAGAGAAAGATATGAACAAACAGACACATCAGAGAAAATAGAGAGAGAAAGGCGTAGTGAAACAGGGACAGAGAAATAAACACAGCGAGCAAGAGACCGGAGCAGAGACGTCTCATTTTTGTGCATCCCCCCGGGACTTGCGGCGCCTAAGCTATAGCCTAGGCGCCTAGTGGCAAATCCCCCCTGAGTACACTGCCTGCAAAGCTAACAAGATTAGATAGGAGAAGCTGTATTATTCATCGTCGCGAATAGCCAAAATGTGCCAAAAACAGCTACGCCATTTAACGAAGTACAAACACAAATGTATGACGGGAAATTTATGCAGAGTAATGATGTTCATAAATACAATAACTAAGCGAGAAAAAACAACACGTTTACAAATCAACGATTTGAATAAAAGAAACAATAGTTTTTCGCCTACCATTACAATGTTAAAGACAAAATTCGAACAAACACACAGCGCATTTATAACATTGCTTGTTATAAACACAAATCCACTAAGCCAAGGCAACTTCACACACCAATCACTTTCAAACAATGAAGTTACGTTATTTAAAATGATAGAAAAATATAGCTGTGCGCTTCCAGAAAATTTTACGTACAGCTAGAAAAACACCAGCAAAAGGAAAAGAATCTCGATTTATGGAGGAATATTAACCTTAAGGGTTTGTTCCAATTTTGCTGATCCGTTCCTGGAGGTTGGGGCTTGTAATGTATGAATAAGCTTTATTCTTTTGTTAAACTTATTAAGGCTACTATCAGACAAAACTCCTTTGATAATTTCAAAGACATTGTTATTCACAATTTCGTTCATTTAATGGTGTTTTCAGTAAGCAACTAGATGTTGAAATGTCACAAAGGGTACATTGCACAAGTCGGACAAAGTTGAAAATCCGATGATATCCATTACGGCTAGTTTTATTCAAATTGAATTATAAACATTAGCACATCACATCTAAATTCTCATTAGAAATTGAATTTCAAATATTACCTCTAATGAATTCTGGTCAACAATTTCTATTTTTAACTCACCTTAACGATCATGTGAACAAATCACAAACGATAATTTGTAATATCAATTAAAACTAAAACATAATATAAATTGAATATACCCAGGTATATTACAATATAATTTACATTAATTGTTCAAGCAGATTCTACTTCAATTCAATATGCACGTACAGTCATGGGGAAAAGTGAGTTACAATCGCCCACAGGTTTTCTCTGCTCCAGAATTTTAAGCATTGTCATCCACTCGAACATGTGTTTTGTCCGATAATATTGTAGAACCAAAAGTTTAAACATGAGTTAACTAACTTATCATTTTGTCTTGTATTTTATCCATCTCTTGTGTTTCTTATGGTACAACCGTAGTTATGAAATATTAATCTGTACTTACCGTTCGAGAAGACTGCCATGTTGAGCTCATCAGGGTTTAACTCTGAGTTATTCTTATCTGAAAGTAAATGAGAAAAATAGTCAAAATTTTTGTAAGATAATTTATGTGAATGTGTATTATTATTTTTTTAAAAGAGGTAAATTGCATCACAATACATGGGATTAATAATTGAAATTTGTTGAAAGTTAATTTCGTATGTGCTTATGAAGGTAAATGAGATTTGAAATTTCCTTTTTTTTCACTTTTATATCGTTTATGTTGGTAAGGATTATTGATTAATTTCCTTTATTTTACTTCGCTTTTGTGCCACTTTTTGCTAATTGCCAGTACGGAGATGAGTGATGACATGAAGAAATTGATGAATGGACACTCACTAACATTCATGCCCAGGGCGGGATACGAACCCGGGTACCCTGCCGTCGTAGCGCCACGGGGGTCGACATGTAGGTAAGGGCATGCAGTTCTTTATGAAATAAAGGTTCAGGGTTCAAATCTCATTATAAAACCAAGTAATCTGTCTCTTTTGTCGATACCTACACTCTGGAGAACGAAATATGGTGTTGGCAGAATTTGCTGTGTTGTCACATTGTCTCACAAGTGGATAAATTCGAAGGTTTACGACAGTGCTCGCTGTGTCTTGCAGTTCGTCTTTGTAATGTACCTGATACAAGATAATATAACCATTATTTGTTGAATAGATCAGTAATAACAATGGTCTATTTCCATTCAGAGGAAGAATTGGCGCTTGGACTAGGCAACACTGCATGGCGAACGTTGTCACGTCGTGTTGAGGAATCAGGGATTCTTGGTCATTGGACCAAAGTGACAATCGGCAAACATTCGCCACTTGGAAGTGATCCTTCAGAATGCAAACGTTGACACAATTCGCACATGTCACTTGCTTGTCACTTGGACTGGCTATTTTATGACTTCTTTGCCTGTTGGTCACGTGTGAGAAGCGAATTATATTATCTTTAGAGACTGGTGGAGACGTGCCTATTTTTGTGTTTGTAGTTAGTCTGAAAAATAACCAGGTCACAGTAGGCTAGGCTTGTAAGTTTGGGTACAGTTTATAATCATTAGGTCATGCATGGCACATCTACCATTAGGTCCTAACTCATAACTAGACCTCGGGACTTTTAGATTCTAAAAAGTGTGCTTTTGGGTTCATAAAATAGGCTCTAAAATCCTAAAATAGGTTCGAAAAAACTTAAAATAGGTTCTAAATATCCTAAAATATGTCCTAAAAGTATTAAGTTAGGCCCGAAAAATCCTGAAGTACCGTTCAAAAAAACTTAAAATAGTTCAAAATTCCTGAAAAATGCTGATTAGGTATAGTGACCTATATCCTAAATTACGCACTATTTTGCATAACGTTATGTGTGTTGGCTAGCCCTACGGCGATGGCAGAACTTACCATTAGAAATTTGCTATTGAAATCCACTCTTCGCCGTATAGTTAGGCAACAATCTTTTTTCATGTTATCCACAGTCAAACTCTGTAATTTTGTCTGTTCAGGATCGTCTTATATGTTGAAAATTATCTTTCAATAAAACCATAGTCAGTGGTGCAAACTTCAATGCTGAAATGTTAGTTTGCCACAAAGCACCGAAGGTACGCGAAAGTGAGAAAGACCACACAGATCAGACCACTTTGGATTGTACAGGTAACAGTGGCACCAGACATTCTGCTTTGTTGAGAGCGTTGAAAAATCACAATGAACTTGGAGGAAGGGAAATCGACAGAGAGTACTTTTCAAATACGTTCGTCATTGAATTTTTTCGTCACGAAACAAAGCAAATGCCTCTTTGTAACATAAAAACCTTTAAAATATAAAAAAACTTAAAAAATGCTTTATTTATGCGCATGAATCTATATTAGGTTCTCACAAGCGAAATAGGTTTTTTTAGGCACTATAAAACTTCATCAGTTGTTGCGTCTTTTAATCAAACGTTCACATAACTTATTATTTCTTACATACCTGTAAAGGAAAAAAATAGGTTAAAAACCTACAATCCGAGGTCTAATCATCACTCATCCATATCGTCAGTATCACACTGGAGAAAACCAACATGAACTTAGCGAAATATAATAATTATTTAACATTATTAATTATAACATTAATTTATAGCATAAATTATTCATTCGTTTTGAAAAGGCTATATTTTCAAAAGTATTACACGTACATACATGAAAGATATATGAAAAGAACCACAAACTCACCAACTTTATACACCCTCTACAAATGTTCGCTATGTGCCCCTTTGGTTACACGACACACGTCCAGACGATACTCGAGCTCATCCCATACATTTTGTAGCATAGTCCTGTCAATGGTCTGCACTGCAGCACTGATGCGTTCTTTGAGCTCGACTAAGGATTGCGGTAGTTGGGGTACGTAAACAAGGTCCGTAACGTACCCCCACAGGAAGAAGTCGCGGGGCGTTAAATCAGGAGATCTGGGAGGCCAGGGGAACAATGGCAGGTCATCCTCACAAATACGCCCAATCCAGCGATGCGGAAGTTCATCGTTTAGGTAGTCACGAACTGGGATGTTCCAATGAGGGGGTGCCCCGTCTTGTTGGAATACAAAATCCCTGAAGTCAGCACTGAGTTGCGGGAACAAACACAACTGCAACATATCCAGGTAACATTTACCGGTCACAGTTTGCTCAGCGAAGAGAAACGGCCCATACATCTTCGTTTGTGACACTGCACAGAAAATATTCACCTTTGGCGAATCTCTTTCAACTGTCACGACTGCACTTGGATTTTCCGTGCCCCAGAATCGCACATTATGACGATTCACGTTCCCGGATAAGTGGAACGTTGCATCATCGCTGAATATCAATTTGGCTACGAAATCTTCGTCCTCCAATGATTCCTGCATGTTGACGCAAAATTCTAGTCTACGGGCGAATACACAATCAAACTTGGTGAGTTTGTGGTTCTTTTCATACATCTTTCACGTGTGTACGTGTAATACTTTTGAAAATATAGCCTTTTCAAAACGAATTAATCATTTATGCTTCACCTGTATTATGTCCACTTATGCACAGCAAGGCTAATCCGGACTGGACCTAGAGATTAAAGTGGGCTCCGAACCGCTATGTGCCTCCACCGGGAATCGAACCCGGGACCACTTGATTACAAGGCGACGTCTTTAAAACTGCGCAGTCGAGGAGGTGCTGCAGGTACAATTGTTTCAAAATTTAGGAGAGGTTCGACTTATAGAAAGCATTTGGTAAAGTGCTCTTTGAATATTCCCTAGTTGCCGGCCTGACGAAACTCGTCGGAAGACAATTTCATCAAAGGACTTTCGGTTGAGGCACAGAGCGGAAAGCTTAATCCCTTCAGAAAAGCATCTTGACAAAATAATTATCCCGAGGATTCAGCGAAAGTAAAGAGTGTGAATAACTGCGATATGAAATTCAAATTTGGACGGAAATCATTGCAGCCCTATGCATATTAATATGCGTTCACGTTGTGAAGTACATTCGGAGTTTCAAAGGAGCGAGATAGGGAGGCGTCTTCGGTTGTGGAATTTTGGGACGAGGCGGCGGATAAAGCAGTGGGAACGTTTTAAGCTCTAATCTCTCTCCCCAGCTCCATCCAAACTTAAAACTTAAACTAGATGCATGCATCTTTAAGCTACTTCGCTTAAAAAGTTTTTAATAAACGTCAAACGCCTTCGTTTCAGCAACGTTAATACCCAGAATTCACTTTGTGTGTAATTTTCAACAGTTGAACGATGCAATTTTGTATCACCGAGTGAAGCAGTGCGTCTTCGTACACTATAGCTGGGTCTTTTGACTTGTGAAGGTGACGAACTAACCTAGCAATACTTTTCTTGGACAATATTAATTGATTTGGTTTATTTTGCTTTGCATTTCTGGTATTCAACTCTGGTATTCAAATGTGCTATCCACTTCGCCACTAAAACCGAATTCTTGGATGAGAGAACTATAAAGTTTCCAGTAATAGTTTCATGTAGTTTTATAGTTATAGTTAATGTTTAAATTTCTGTTAGTGCTCTCTCTGTATCCATTCTATTTCCAAGGACTCCCCGATTGCGTAGCGCGTGTGGGGCGCAATTAGTGACCTTTTCTGAAGACAACCAATGTTAATCTCTCTTGCAGCTCGACTGCGTTTTGCAAACTGACGAGGATCTGGCGCCTTCACGTGCAACCAGGAAAATCATTTGTAGGAACTGTGTTGTGTTGTGTTTATATGTGTTTGTGATTGCCTCATCATTAAACACATCATATCACCATTCAACCCCATCATGGCGGTTAGCTGAAGTGGCTAAGTCATCTAAATAAATCAGTTGATTGCGTTGTGGTATCGGTGTCGCTTGAAATCAATGGGTCCCGGGTTTGATATCCAGAGGTGGTACATGATGGTTATAATCCCATTTTAAACTCTAGGCACAGTTGCGATTAGCTTATATGTACACAAAATGAAGTTAGTTGCAAGTCCATGTCATGGATCTTCTGTTAAAAGTGGAATCCGAACCACTATGTGCTTCCACCGGGTGGCGATATCAGGACTCCTTGATTACAAGGCAAGGACGTTACCATTACGCACTCTGGAAGACCCTACAGTAGATTTAAAGAAACCTTGTCTCTACTACTTTCGTTAGTTTATGTCACTTTTCTACTTACTGCGTTAACCGCGACGATGAAATGATGGATGGGAGAAGCACAAGAAAGACATAGATGTCTTACACAGAGTTTGAATCTCAGACGTCTTCGTAGCGTGTTCCTCTGACAATTGCAATACAAGTTTGCTTTCTGTGTTATTGATATTGTTTTTGTACCTTCATTACTTTGCGAAGTCTATTTAATACATACCAAGGTCGATCAAAAAGTAACGAACAATCCACTGTAGCTCGGGAATGGTAAGGAATAGAGAAATGAAATTTTGTAGGTAGAAGAGTTGGTCCTTTGGAAATGTAACTCAATGTATGATCCATGTGCTTCACTGCACTGCAGCCATCTTTGTTTCCATGACACGAATGCACGTTCGTAAAACTCTTGAGGTTGGTTTTCACACCACTTTTTCACACTCTTTCACACACGCAATGAGCTCGTTGTCATCTCCAAATTGTTTCCCACGCAGATGAGCTTTCAGTCGTCCAAACAGATAGAAATCCCATGGCGCAAGGTCAGGACTGTATGGGGGCTGTGGCACTACATCCCAGCCAATCTTCTGAACTGTCATGATTGCAGCATGCGGTCGTGCATTATCGTGATCCAACTTGTATATCCCGATTTGTTGGATTCTTCTCAACATGGAATTAGGTGTTGGTTAGGTGGTAATGGACCAATGCTTCTACCTACAAAATTTCATTTCCCTATTTACCATTCCCGAGCTACAGTGGATTGTGCGTTACTTCTTGACCGACCTTTGTATTTGTTGTAGAAATCTCGTAGGTACGATGATGAACAAGGGGACAAGGATCCAAGATAGCGCTGCTGACGCACGTCAGTGAATTTATATTTTCAGTTTTTTAGGGAACCGGAGTTCCTTGACGATCCATCCTGATCGCCAAGCAAACTCAAAAGTTGCACAACATATGAAAAAATTACAAATCCTCCACTTCTCTTCTAAGATGAACAAATATGTTTCACGTGTGTGTGTTGGGAGTAGGATGAAATGTATATTTACTACAGAAGTCTCCTTACAAGACATCCGTGATACCAAAGGAAACGAACGACCAAGAAAATCTATATTTGTTGGCATCGGAGAGGACGGACGTTTATATGCGCGTATGCATCTGTGTACACACACATAAATATTGTTTGTGGCTCCGGGCGGGTTTAAGTGTTACGGATGGTCCCCACAGGACGTGTTCAGTCAATGTCATGGCTTATTACGGTTACAGGGTTCTAGAAGTCGCAAGCAAGGTGCGTCTGGGACAGGTTATGGTCTCCAGCCATCCAGGTTCTGCACTGCCTCCGTATTCTGGAATTACGCCATGTCGGTAAAGGTGATAAGCCTATATGAAGTTAAGGTAAAGTCGCCCTAATGCTCTACCCACAGGACGCATAGCAGATTCTGTCACTTTCAGGATGAACTGGTGACCTCATTTTGAACACTGGGGCTTGAACGTGATTGGTCCAAAATATAAGCGTGTACATAAGTTGGTTAACAGAGTGAGTAATGATCCTGATGGAAGTATCATGTGTACGTTCTGCTGACTGAGGT
Source organism: Lepisma saccharinum (assembly GCF_977018435.1). Classification (NCBI taxonomy): domain Eukaryota; kingdom Metazoa; phylum Arthropoda; class Insecta; order Zygentoma; family Lepismatidae; genus Lepisma; species Lepisma saccharinum. The sequence goes on along the minus strand of NC_139254.1, from coordinate 55,979,054 downwards.
TAATCAGGACTGAGAAGCTACTGAAGGCTCCTTTGGATGTATTCACAGGTAAAGCAACACACCTTCTGCCCAAACTAAATTACGTATCTGTGTATTGCACAGTTTTACGAAGGTACAGTCAACAGCAATAGCAATGTGACAGCTAAGTCCCGAAATACTTATTTCCAAAGTGTTCTGTGTGTTGCCTAAACTCTCTGGCGGAAGCAGAAATTCCTATTGGAAAGTTCCTATCGAAGTCGGCTCATAGCCGTACAGTAACTCATTGCAGGGAAGCCAGTATGTCAGGATTAGGTTACTCATTTCTATTGCCTGAGACTGTACATAATGGGTGCCGGAGTGAAGTGATCGATGCCAAGCTAAGACAACAAGAGTGACACCAGGAGTCCACTGATAAGAAGCTGAGGGTCGCTTATAGGGGGGCATTAAAGGGATATACCATCCTCGCATCACTCCAGGAATGGTTCGATTTGATTTGGTTTTTGTTAGCGTCTTTTCTTCCTCTTTTCGGTAATCGCGACGATGAGAATGTTGGAGGTTGGTTTTCAAGTCCACTTTTATGCACAGACAGGCAAACTGGGACTGGACCTACAGTTGAAAGTGAGATCTGAACCACTATGTGCCTCTTCCACAGGGCTTCGAACCCCATGGACCCGTAGATTACAAGGCTACAAAGTTACCACTAAGTCATCGGAAAGGCCCGCGATGATGAGAATGAGTGATGATGCGATAAAATTGATGAAGGGACACTCACAAAGAACACCCATGCCCCGGACGGGATTCGAAACCGGAAACCCCTGAGCGTCGTAGCGTACTGGGTACTACTTTACTATAGGGATGACACCTATAAAGCATTTATTTCGCACTGTTTTACATTGCTAACGTACTATTCTGCATTGCGGAGCATTTCTTTAGGTGAAATAATGAATTTCTAACGAAAATAATGTCTATTTCTTACATTTACGAGTACTTACTGTTACTTGTTATTTCGATTCTGTAACATACATTATAGCGATTGCGTACTGGTTAATCGCGCGTTGTGAGATGGTTTCGTCGATTTATGCAGTGTTACAACCTTGTTCACCGGAAAATACCTACTTTCGTGCCCGGATTTGAAATTATGCTAATACCTCGCAAACCATTGACGTGAGCCCCACAAACCATTCACGTTAGCCCCACAAACCATTCACGTTAGCCCCACAAACCAATGACGTTGGCCCCACAAAACATTGACGTTAGCCCCACAAAACATTTTCCGTAAGGTTAGGTTAGGTTATGTTAGGTTAGGCAAGCATAGTTAAATAAAAAAATTAAAAAATAAAAATATTCTACACGTCATGTTATAGTGAAAACACGGCGAGTTTTAAACCCTGACTACGGGGTTTACGTCATCTAACACACGGAAGATTGTGCTCTCGTGCAGAAAGCAAATGGCGGCAGCAGAAAAAGCGTGTCGTACAGAGATTTTCGCATTAAAATGGATCAAAACTACATTCACGAACTTTCACAACGCTACAGAAAATGATTTTCGTAAGTACTTTCTCCTGTAAAAAGTAAGAAATCCGTCACCCCTATAGTAAAGTGTTACCGAGTACTGTTCTAACCATTCCGGTACAGAGATCTGCACTCCAGGAAGTCTGGTGTCCGTGTTGACCTCAATCATGCCTATCGACTCGCCACACTTGCCATAAACAATATTAAATATAACCACGAAACCTAATGTCAAACTCAACGCAAACAAGTGTCCGGATTATATATGAAAAGGTTTATCTTGGTAAAGTTCCCGCCACTAAGTGAACTTTCGTCTGCGTACTGCGTTGCCAAATGTACGTTTGCTGCAAACATGATATGCAAGCTAACTCTTGCACGAGTCTTTCGAATGGTCAAGCAAATAAAACAAGTCCTTGAACGGTATGTTCTTTTCCTCTCTCCATCTGAAATAACTGTTTCCTAAATGTCGGTTGCTTTTCTCTTCCCTCAGCTGTGAACGCGGCAACTGTTGTCAAGATTTAACGTCTCACGGAGTTCTATTGTATGTACAGTTTATTTACACACACACCTCCCCTACGCCGTAAATACATAATTACAGATCTTTCCATTACAGATGAAATAACATATGCTCTAAGTTGAGTTTTGCCCCACCACCCAGAGAAATGCACTTATCAAGACTTCCAGGACATCACTCTACGAGCGGACTATTTAGCATACCGCTAACCCACCTCAGCAGTTTATCACGCAGAGGTCCCTACGCATACGGCGCTTCCTCTCTGTGTGTATCGATGCATCCACAAAACTGTCTTAATCCATTGAGGGAGGGCCGCTTTCTGATCTGAGAGCCTGAGAAATCTGTGTCTGAGGATATGAGAATGGTAACAGTTCGTTATATCGGACACACATTTCTTCATTTTTACAGAAGAAACTACTTACGGAAATGAGTTTCTCCAAGCTTTCCAAAGTTCGTGCAGGTATTTTCTTTCATCGTGCAATCTATTGGAGCGGCAAATCATTTATTTTTCAAGAGAAATATCCCACCGACGCACAACTGACATGCTTCCCGTACGTGAACTGCATGCTCCGCACGTTCGATGACGTAACCCACTGTCAGTGTTTCAAACTCCTTTGAAAAAGGAGGCCTACCGGTAAAAAATTGTGTTTGTTTTCGTGTAAAAAGCATAATGGCACCTTGAACTATGTTCCGCAATACACAATTGGTAAGTACGAACCCTAAAAAACACAATATCCGATTTAAATGTGTCTCCCATGTAACGAACTGTTACCATGAGGGTATGAGAACGTGTAACAAGTCGGAACCTGGTATTTATACCTCCAACAAACGACCCGCCACCAACCACGTGGGCAAGGTCCTATTGTTACCTTTCAAACGGGGAAGCCGTTGAGGGAAAGCAGTCGTTGGCTTCCCCGGCTAATGGGCAAAAGGTAGCTTAGGCAAGATCATTTATAAATATCCAAACCTTGACACGCACCTTCTGCCTTTAGGGCTTTATGTTAGTCGGTTACAACCCTTTTATCGGACTTCTCAAAGGCTTCTAAGGGTTAGTAGGACCAAGCCCTTGCGTGGTCTGTGGTGCAGGATTTATTTTTAATTATCCTATATTGGTTAGGAATACAAGATCACCCAGATCTCTTACTAGGAGATTTATTTATACTTCCGATGATATACAAACACTTGTTTTTCAAACAGACAGTTCACCCGATACAACTTGTAGGCCTAAACCTATTAGTTGTACCCAGGTTTATAACCCTTGTATTTTTGATGATGCAGGAGAACGCCTTATTCAGAGTTGGGTTTGTGGAATATCTGCCAAATGGAGCACAAGTACACCAGCCAATCCGAAGATTGAAGCAAGATATTACCCAAAGTCCCCTGAACCATCAGCCTTTCGGCAACCAGGAGAACGTCCCGTAGGCTTACAAAAGTCTAGCTCTTTTATATCATAATTTTGTTTACAATTTACCATGGTTACTACATAGTTGTTTAATATTTTCATAGTTTCGGCATTTTTCCTGATTTAAGTTAAACAATTCATTACCTATTGTAACATTAACAATAACACATTTATAAACAAAAGATTCCAACATAGATTAATACAATACAAATTGAACAGTTTTGTGCTTGAAAAAGCATGTGTTGACAGTGTAAGCCCATAGTGTACGATTGCTCATTGGTGACGTATTGAAGACTCAATATACATGTGACTAAGGTAGGGTATGCCATTGGCTAAGCTTCTGCGCTGGTTGAGCGAGGAGTTTGGCGTGGCAGATCCTTGCCGACTGGGGGAGACTTAGGACTAACTGGACACTGACTGGACACAGGCTGTATTTCCGTGTATCACCCTCTTTGAGCCTGCATGGCCAGGTGTAATTTGTCTAACGTTAATATAGTTATTTCGACTTCTTAAAAGTGCTAGAGAAGGATTTTTTTTTAAAGGTAGATTGCTTCGTGTCATGTTGGCTGTGAGGGTTTTGGGCGGGGCTGCAGTTGGCTCGGACTCGTATAGCCGTTACTTACTGACTTTTGACAATCTAATTGGACGGACTGTTATAATTTAATTGGGAGATAATACATAGTTATATTATATATGTTCTTAGGTGTTTTGATTGGGTATAAATGAACCATGTGATGCATATATAAATTTGGAAAGTATATTTAATGATATGATTTGTTAATAAAGATTATGGATGAAAGAATATTAAGTTTACATTAAATAGTTTAAATACCTACTGAAAGATAATTTACTTCCACTGCGCAGATAATATAATCCTCGTCTCACTCCTTTATTATTTATAAAGGGGAAATAAGAGACGTACAGGATTATAACAAGGGCGACACAACTTTTACACACATACTTTCCATTTTGCAGCTGTGTGCCTAAAAACCACAACTAAGCGTTCAAATTCGCCTCTCAAAGTGAAGGGCGGGCTCTGGCTGGCAGAGAACGAAGCACGCGCTATGTCTAGCGCTCCTGTCATTGTGTGGAGCAAATCACGTGGTAACTGGCAAGATCTTCCAGCAGAAGATATACTAACACTTTTGGTCCATATGCTAGTGTAATGTTCTGGTTTCAAATTTCACTACAATTACAAAACCTTCGAATTTTAGCATTTGAGGCATGAGGTAGTCTTCTATAACACTAGCAGTTCGACACCATGGAAACACTCCATACTTATCGAACAATCTGGTTACGTATTCGCGCTGAAACCATCGTTATTCAGGTGCATGATAAGTACGTTCATTATAACTTACGCATTATCATACTTTTTTGAGGAATTATTCCTTGAATCACGCACGTTGTATGATGTGTTTTGTTTAATACAATTAAGTCAACCTAGTGGGATATTTTTTCTTAGTTCTGATCAAGATTTTCATATTTGCGAAATTGATAAGTTTCAATTACAACCCAACTCTTGAAAATACAGTAAAACCTCGTTAATCCGGACTAACTAATTCGGGGAGGATAAGTTGACTGGTTTAACCAAAGTCCGGATTAACTGAAATAACCTAAAATAACAATAGAAAGTGCATTAAAACTTCGTTTATAGCAACCAAACACGTTTCTTATGGTGTATTTAAAGGGCATAGGCCTAAATGCACTATACAGTGCAGAACAAAGTCTGCGGGAAACAGATTTTCATCAGTGGGTGACTGCCTTTTCTTTGGGAAGTTCTCTTGTTGACTTCTATCCAAATTTTAAACTTAGCATTCTGATCTTTTTTTTTCTTGGTCTTTTGCCTGTCCGGATTAAGCGAAGTCCGGCTTATCGAGGGCCGGATTAACGATGTTTTACTGTATGATTAATTACTAGTACTCACTCCTAGAGCTGTGATGGTAGTTAGCTGCCCTGGACATCTCTCACGTGATTCTAATCAACGGACAATGTGTCGCCCCTGTCAACACATGCTTTTTGAAGGACAAAACTATTCAATTTGTATTGTATTAATCTATGTTGGAATCTTTTGTTTAAAAATGTGTTATTGTTAATGTTACAATAGGTAATGAATTGATTAACTTAAATCAGGTAAAAGTCTGAAACTATGGAAATATAAAACAACTATGTAGTAACCATGGTAAATTGTAAACAAAATTATGATTTATATAGAAGTCTTCACATTCTAATTATTATGCAACTAAATATAAATTTAAAAGAGCTAGACTTTTGTAAGCCTACGGGACGTTCTCCTGGTTGCCGAAAGGCTGATGGTTCAGGGGACTTTGGGTAATATCTTGCTTGAATCTTCGGATTGGCTGGTGTACTTGTGCTCCATTTGGCAGATATTACACAAACCCAACTCTGAATAAGGCGTTCTCCTGCATCATCAAAAAGACCAGCGTTATAAACTTCGGTACAATTAATAGGTTTAGGCCTACAAGTTGTATCGGGTGAATTGTCTGTTTGAAAAAGTGTTTGTATATTATCGGAAGTATAAATAAATCTTCGAGTAAAAGATCTTAATGATCTTTCATTTCAAACCTACATAGGTGATAATTAAAAATAAATCCTGCACCACAGACCTCGCAAGGGCTTGGTCCTACTAACCCTTAGAAGCCTTTGAGAAGTCTGATAAAAGGGTTGTAACCGACTAACATAAAGCCCTAAAGGCAGAAGGTGCGTGTCAAGAAAATATTCTAAGACGGTCAATAAGTCTGATTGATTAGGTATATTTTACTTCGATTTTCTGCCACATTTGTATAATCGCAACGATGAGGATGGTCGATGATATGAAATTGTTGGAGGTACGCTCACAAAAAAACACCCGTGCCCAGGCCGGGATTCAAACCCAGGACACCCTGGAGTCATAGCGCGCTGTGAGAAGGTAAAGTTCCTCATACACGTTCCACTATGCCATACGGGCACATATAAGGGGATGTGGTGGGTAGGGCCCGACACATTCTCGATCTCAGCCACTGTTTTGATCAGAACCACGCTCTCGCTGCCCTTACACCCTTCCCCCGGGTTGCCTCCAGGTACCAATTAATTTGAAGATGAGTGAATCCCAGAGCTGCTTTATGAAGGGACATAGCCGGTAAAAAAAACGACCCGAGATAGATCACCAACACCGGAAATCTAACCGGGTCTTCCGCGTGGTAGTCAGACGCCATATCGAATAGACCGACCGCTGATCCTCAGCTTACGGATGGATAGTGAGATTTTGTTTGTTACCGTAATACGACACCTCCGTATTTATGAAAATCAGAGAGTAGCACGTTATTCAAGAAAAACCACAAATGAAGCAGTGATCTGTATAGATACAAATCTTCAACATTTCCAGGTGAAAAACGAATGTAGATGGCACTAGAGTAGGAACGTTCCGGGAAGGGGTAGTCAACATTTATTACACTTGTCCGTATTTCGTATAGAATCTGTGTTTTTGATACAATTTCATTCAGTAATCAGTTTTCTTGTAAGCTGTTCAATGTGTGCCTTAATATGGAATTTCTTACATATTCGAAACGCTTCTATGGTAAAGTAGTGTGCATGTAAAACTATAATTAGTCCAATGGAAAAACACGCTAAAGAGAAACTGTTTGCATTAAAGATTATCAACTCAACTAGTGAAGTGGTCGCAGTTAGGTAAGAGGCAAAAGCGTGTATACAAATAGTGAAAAAAGCAATAAAAAAAAAATATGCAAGAAAAGCACCCGTCTTTGAAAGGAGCATCGGCCAAACTTGAATCCAAGGATCTCATGATTAGCAAACCTTAATTACCTTTAAATGTGCTTTAAAAATTTCCGCAGCGAATCCATTCACGCTTTTCCATTCCTCAGACTTCAAATTAGGGGAAAAAGTGTTTCGCATGAAGAATTAATCCTGCTCTCTGGAGCCTTTTAATTAATTTGGTGGGTATGAATTTCTTTCCGGAACTTTTCAGTATCCTGTGAATGAAGCAGCCTGAAAGACTTTTCAGAACGAGAAGGATTGCAGGTTCTTTCAGGCGATGGAAGCGCATCAAGCTTTCCACCCCCCTCGGCTTAACCAGGCAAATGTCGCGGTCGGATTACAGACACTACCTAATTTCGGTGCGGTTGCGGCCAAAAATCGAAAAGATGTCGGCGTCAGTTGGTGTGGAAACTTAAAGCACATTTGAATGGTTTGTAGCTGGACTTTGGTGCCCATCGTAGCAGCTGTCCTCTGAATAGATGTGGATGTATATTTCCAGAGAACCTTTCATACATTCAGTATAGAATTGCCAATTATACCCTCTGATTAAGCTTATTCATTTAAGTACACATTCTGCCAAAATGCGTTCAGGGCCTCCCCGATGGCGCAGTGGTAGCGTTGTCGCCTTGTAATCAAGAAGTCCCGGATTCGATACCAGGTGGAGGCACATAGTGTTTCGGACCCCAATTTGAACTGTAGGTCCAGTCCCGATTAGCCTTACTGTGCATCAAGTAGACTTAAAACAGCAACTCAATCAACAATTCCTGTTTAGTTTATTTTAATGGGAGAGGAAAGAACAGTTTACAGGATTGTTGTTGGGAAACCTGGTGGTAGGAGACCTGTAGGAAGGTCAAGACAAAAATGGAGGGATAACGTTGAGATGAACCTAAAGGAAATCGGTAAGGATGGAAAAGATTAGATTGATCTTGCCCAGGATATGGACAGATGGAAGGCTAGTGTTGCTGCAGCCATAAACCTTCGGGTTTAAGAAGGCTAGAGACTGAGTTAGTTAGTTTTATTTATCTAATATGTTTGACCAATATGATTTCACGTGATGGGGACATAATGTTAAGAAGCTCCACCAGTTTTAGCCTAAGAAATATGTGGAAACTACTATGTTACCTATTACACTATTCTTGTGACAAGTGTGGTAATTTATCTAAAGAGGCATTCTGGTGTGTTTTCGAGTAATCAGGTAATATATTTTATTGCTCAATATAGTTAGGGCGGTCGGCCCACCCGGCATGGATATTTGCGAGTGTCCAATCATCAATTTCATCATCTCATCACTCATCCCCACCTTCGCAAAGTAGCCAAAAGTGGCACAAAAAGCGAAGTAAATGAAATCAAGTAAATCAATCAATATAATTAGGGCGGGCTTCAAATTCTCTTGTCGAGTTTTTCACTTTTAGTGTTATTAACAGTATTGTTAAGTTAACATTATACAAACTGACAATTCACAAAAGCAATATGAAGAAGAAAATAAAATACAATAACATGTTATACTCTAGCCTGTAAAATACCATTGTAGCGATTATGTTTAAATGTAATCATTGCAATAAGCATTTCATATTCTTATGTTACAAATGCCTTTGTTATTGTAATATATCTGTTTTATTCTAATTATGAGCATGTCATCATTATAATCATGATACGTTCAAGCCTGTATTATTATACTATTAAACGTATTATTATCTTTATTAATAATAACTTAATAATAATCAGCGGTGAACGATGAGACTCGGCGAAGTACACAGACTCCTCTCAGGTACAGGCATAGTGTTAGGCAAAGACAATATTCACAGCACAGAGAAATAACACTACATTGCTGCAGTAGATAAACTAAAATGTTTTATTCTTTATTTATGGCAATTATAATGCGAATATACAAGAGTTTGTCGATGAATTGACTCAACTAAAAACGCATAAACTGAATGCGTGGCTATCGGCATGCCAATGATCACATAGACCTAGCTTGCGCCCCGAACTACCACACCAAGAGTTATGCAATAATAACTGAGCCAATATTTGCTATTTAGCCTTTTATTTCCAAATTAATCCTTAGGCTAGCTTTATTATTTAACGTAGAATGGTTGCAGTATTGTGCAGAGCATCAATGCATGGCTATCGGCGTACCTATGATCACATAGGACTAGGTTGCGCCCCAAACTACCATACCAAGATGTATGCACAACACCGAGGAGTTCGTTTTAAGTTTAAAAGCTTCGTCGATCCGTGGCGAAAGTGTGTGTTATTTCTTACGCTACATCCTCGCTTTTATACTATTTCGAGAACACAGATTCAAGTACAGATGAATCACTCACTATTTACAAAAAGATGCTTCCAACAAATCTGACATCTATGCATGTTTAGAAATACAAATTCGTATAGTGCACTCTCTCAAACAAAGATACATTAAATTACCCATAATGTAGCATAAAATACAATAAACAATAAACAAAAGATATACATTACAAACAAGGTGCACTATTACATATAATAACAAAGAAATTACGTTTTCTTTCACAAAAATAAATACATTAGTGACATATTTTGTACTGGTGACGTCACATAAAAATATGTATCATATTAATCATCAATATTCTACCATCAAGGGCAACTTGTTAGAATTTAAATTAAATTTAATGGAAACTTAATCCAAAAATAATTAAAAACATGGTCTTCACTTATCTAACCTTTCCGGATACCGTACCAAAATTTTGGGACTACAGTATTGATTCTTCTCCCTGGTACGACTCAAATCCTAGGCTATTGATACTGAGAATAGTAAAAGTTTGTGATTTTCGGTAGCCAGTTACAGTGACAGTAGCCGACCTTGTTGGAGAAGGTTTTACTTCTTAGTCAGCTGTGGCAGGAATTGGCGGATTTAGAGAGAGGGGCACCGTCCTCTACAAATATGGTGGATTAAATATTATGAAATGTTTTGATAGCGTTATATTACCAAGAACAAAAAATGTTTTCCAGATACTCAAAAGAAACAAATTTTAGGGAAAGTACATGGACAGGAACTAAATTTTCTAGACACTTCAAAAACTCTACACCGAAAATCGAATCTGGGACTTGTCGGTTACAAGACAATTACGTTAACGGATTGTCAGAAAGCAAGAACATTCTAAGTCAAATGTTTGTGACAGTCTGGTCTGAGCAAACGAATTCTCAAGTTTTCCTCTTTCTAAATACAAATAACGTGCAACAACTTCTATTTCACAACCCTTCCAGTCTGTCGTTTCGTATCAAGAAGGCTATCATTATCTTAGAAACCACCAGATCCGCACAACAATAGCTTGTAACAATTAAAATTAACTCTACGGCCTTAACAACAATCCATTGGTATTTAAAAAAAAAACAAGTGAATATCTTTTTTTTAATATTTGTTAAGTGCAACATAGAGTTAAAAATACAAAAAATAATATCTGGAAAATTTTGTGCAAGGAACAATTAACGATGGTAGGCCATACATACAGATGGCTTGCGGAATTTGATGCAAGACATCCATGGTTCTACAGATATCCTCTTTCAAGACAGGTTATAGTTTTAATTAATAGATTGCAAACTGGTCACGTACGAACATCAGGGCATTTAGCGAAAATAGGTATTACGCAACAGGGTCATTCCATGTCAGTTCAACAAGGCCATGGTACCAATGATCTCAGATTTTGATGAAACGTGGCACATTTAATCCTTCCAGGGAGGTGAGAAATCACATATTTTTTTGTCTCAAACTTCACTGGTTTCCTTTTTATAGCCCCTCAAACTTTGAGTGACCACTTACTTCTTCCATTCCCATAGCTTCCAAGTGGGAGCTGCACTGTCTTAGAAAAATAATTTTGTCTCTCTTATAAATTATTCAATCTCTTTGAAATTTCACAACAATGTTAATCAAACAATAAGGATTCCAGGAAAATTATGTCAACATATTACATTTGTATTTTAGTACACTAATAAATTAATAAAGTACAAAATTGTACATGTGGCAAAGACAATACAGATGCCCAACATTTATTCTTGGAATGCGAACAATTCTCACACCAACGAAATATAGTGTATAAAAATTAATTTCCTATATCTCTACTATCTCTTTTAACTGATTTATCCAAACCACTTATTTACATTTTATATGGATACGCACGCAAATGTCAAATCGAAATATAAACAGAACTTATAGTGTAAAAGTGTAAGAATAAAGATTGATGTGTGTCTTGGATCGTATTACACGGGAACTGGAAAATTGAAAACTGAAATCGTACAAAAACAGGAACGTTGGCCAAAGTCGACAGTGTTTTGTTTGACAGCGTCAGAGAAAGAAGAAGAAGAAGTGCCATATGCTAGTTAAAAGCGTCGTAAATTACTTCTATGTCCCATCGGCATGTAGAATAACCGAACATGTACCATGTTTAATTTTAATGTTACGATATCTTCGAAACGATTCATGAAACAAATATGAAATTTTGGGAGTGATGGAACTGCGACGTAAAACAACAAAAATACGCATTATCCTTATCAGTAATCGTTCTCCTCATGGAAGCTAAACAATAAAATGCATAAAATAAATATCTGTGTACAGTCACCGGCAAAAAAAATGGAACACTTAAATCCTGAAATACTCACTTGCCTGCAAGGCGTTGTGTGTGTTGCCTAACTCTAAGGGTAGAAGCTGCCATTGGAAATTTGCTATTAAGATCCACATGTTGCCGTATAGTTCGGCAACACACACAACGCCTTGCAGGGACACCAATATTTCAGGATATAAATGCTTCATTTTGACTGCTGTTGACTGTACCTTCCATATTTCAGAAACGACTAGAGCTACAAACGTGAAACTTGAGGGACGGAAAGATATATTAATTACAAATCATACTCGATCAATAGTAATAACGCAATACCTAATGTTTACAAAGAGATGACACTTCGTTGACTAATATGTCTACTATAAATTAAATTATTAATATAAAGGGGGATCCGATTGAGATGTCAGAAAAGTTAACCGTTATATACAAGAGGTTAATGCAGGGTGCGAAATCATTTAAGACTGTTGGGGGAGACAATCTTAATCTACAAACCCCCCCCCCACACAAACGTACATATAAATTATACTATATACGTGGTAAATATTTATAATGTTATTAAAAGTAAAAATAAATTACTAAATTAAAAATACATTATTATTATTATTAATGACCTAAAAATAAATAAATTTCTTACTTTTAAATATATCAGATATTATAAAGTAGCAAACTACGTCCTTTACTAACTGGTTAAAGATGTTAATAAATTATGAAATAGTTGAAGTGGTTATTATGTATAAGTTTTTGTTTAGTTTGTTCATTATGTTAATATAAATCAATTAGATTTCATAGTTATTATTGTCTTGCATTCTTGTTTTAGTACTTTTATTGTGCATATTGATGTAATTTGTGTATGTATTCCATATTATTCTAAGTACAGTTTATTTGAAATTAAAGTAATTGTTTATCTTGTGTTTGTTGTAACAAAAACTCTCCCCCCCATTATTTTTTTGAAGCCAAGATAGTTGGTGGGGGTAATCCACCTCCCCCCCAGGAATTCGCACCCAGGGTTAATGTACTATCTCCGAGCAGCATTATGTAATTCGTATAAGCAGAAAGGATATACGTTTCGAATGAGTGGAGCCACATGGCGGTGCTAATGTGCATGGTAACAAAGGTGGTGATCACGTCACAACAGTGCACACAGTATGTCGTATGGTATGCGAAATGTTCGAGTATTACACGCATACTACCGCCGCCACGCAGCTGAAGTCAGTAAACCTCCAAACACTCGAAATTTACATCTTTGTGCATATATTACAACAAACTACTCTCAGATATCTACATTAACCTCTTGTAGATAACGGTTTATTTTTCTGACATCTCAAACGGATCACCCACGTAACATGATTGTTCGGTTTGATGAAGGATATCTAATCAATAAAATATCGATTTGGCAACAACGGAGCACATCTTAGTTTGAGAGTAGATGCAGCATCTGTTTGTATCTTTCTTCATGCTTCATCTTCCTTGCCTTGGTCTATTTGATCGTATCTCAACATGCACAAACGCTCAAAGATTTACTGCAAGGGTTTAACCTTGAGGTTGTCACACAGAAAATAGTGATCGGACATCTGACAGGGAAATCTAGTGGCAAAACGTCTTCAATATTTTCTTTATTTGCTTTCCAGATGCTTTCTTTGAGGTTTCGTAAGAAGGAGACGATTCTCTTTGAGGGAAAGGATATTATGGGGGATGCTAGACGGTAAAGATACGCCGGGAAAGAGGAGAAGGCTGACATATAGCACACGGTTGAATTGACAGGGCTCTTACGCGTCTGGGTGGATCAAGAACGGAAGGCGGGGCTTGAAGCCAGGTTCCTCTAGCCACATAGGGAAGAAACCGGGAATCTATAACCACCTCCGTTTCCTGGGCATATCTCGACGTTCATGAATAAACCCTGTCCAAGCTAACTGTGGAGCCAGGCTGCGGATAGCGTCAGGGAAGCAAGGAAACCGAGTGGTCAGAGCAAAGCAGTACACGCTGCTCGGAAGGCATTCGCTTTCCCCCACTCTACACAATTCCGTTCCTCTCACGTGTTCATTGGTGGAGCCGTCTCGCGTCACTACTTGCGCAGAGCCTTGTTTCCGTTTTCCTACTCTACAGTTAGCTGGGACAGAGTATAGAAGACCTTGACTGGAATGGCAAGAAGCAGAAAGGCGAATTTTCGGTTAAGACACCTATCAAATCTCCAAGGATATTATGTGGAAATATTCCTTTAGTTTGATTTGGTTTATTTTACTTCGCTTTTCTGTCACTTTTCGCTAATAGCGTAGATGGGGATGAGTAATGATATGATGAAAATTGATAAAGAGAAACTCACAACAGACGCCCATGTCCAGGTTGGTATTCGAACCCGAGACCCCTGGCGTCGTAGCGCGATATGTTTAACCACTCAGCCACGGAGTGCGGCCATTTTCCTTTCGTACTTAATCCTTATGGATTCCGTCTCCGTTCGCAACTCTTTCTTCTTGCTGTTAATTCACGTTTCGATTACTGCTAATTATACTTAATCCGCATTTCGGATATTTATTTTGCACTTGAATCCATCCCTTGTGAAATTACTATGCGACTTCCTCACTTTTGCACTTAATCTGTGTCGCGTTATTTTCTTTTAACTTAATCCGTGTCACAATTTTTCCTTTTGCACTTAATTCGTGTTGCATTTATTCTTTCTGAGCTTAATCCGTGTTGCGATTATTCTTTCTGAATTTATTCAGTGTCGCGATTGTTTATTTTGCACTTAATCCGTGTCTCGATTATTCCTTTGCACTTAATCCGTGTCGTGGTTATTCCTTTTGCACTTAACCCGTCTCGCTATTATTCCCTTGCACTTAATTCGTGTCGTGGTTTTTCCTTTTGCACTTAGCCCATCTTGCGATTATTCCCTTGCACTTAATCCGTGTCGCGGTTATTCTTTTTGCACTTATGCCGTGTCGTGATTATTCCCTTGCACTTAATCTGTGTCGTGTTATTCTTTTTCCACTTAATTAGTGTCGCTGTTTTTCCTTTTGAATTTAGCCCGTGTCGCGATTATTCCCTTGCACTTAATCCGTGTCGCGGTTATTCCTTTTTCATTTAACTCAATCCACGTTGCAGTTAATCTTTCTGAGCCAATCCTTGTCGTGGTTATTCCTCTTTGCACTTAATCCGTGTTGAGGTTACACCTGCTTGGCTCAATCCGATTCCTTTTGACTTTATTCGGTTTCGTGGATGTTGAGTTCATTTTATACTCAAAAAGGCTAATCGGTACTGTACCTTCAGTTCGAAGTAATAACCAAACCACTCTGCCCGATGTGGGGAATAGAACCCGGGACTCTTTGGTAACCCCCGTCGCGTACGTTTTTCCCACCCATGAAGCTCGACCCACCTAAGCAGAGGATCCGAGATTTCCATTTCGCCTATCAATACCTCACATCCACACAGCTTCGCACCTTCTCCGGCCCATCTCCATCCTTCACAAGAAAGAAGGAAACGTCTCCCTCTCCTTTCCCCTCGAAACGCCTCATCCACTTTCTTGTCCTTGCCCCAAAAGACCACGGAAGGGTTATTGAAATGCACGTCGAGGTCATAAATTATGCATGAGCAACGTTCAAAGCAGGACTGATAATGATATTGAGTATTGCGAGGCGAAGGGGATCGACGGGCGAACCTCAAGGGGCGCATCCATCTACAACATGGAAACGTTTGAGAAGAAGGAGACAGGATCAGGCGACTCCTCTCGCTGCTGATGGGACGACGTCGGGAGGGAAATGGGATGACGTAGACGTAAAGGTTCCTGGGACCTGATAGGGGACTGAGAAACTGTTTACTGCAAGTTAAAGAACCCGATCAATGAGAGCTAACGAAGCTTTAGAATACTGAACAGATGATAAGGTATCGTTGAAGGAGATGTGCTGCTGGGGACACCGTGTGTTCTGCTCAGAGGGCGTTTATAGGACTGCGTTTGTATGCGTGTAAGAATTTTTCTTCAAGACCACTCAAATGTCAGCCCCTTTACCTTAAACTGCACGCGAACCCTTCTTCCATGTAGTACACCCAAGACTGCATTGTGTAGACTAGTGAAGCTCTGCCCATACAACACAAATCTCCAAGGGATATCCATTGGATATCCACAATGTCCAGATCAGATCCATGGATATTATGGATACGCATTAGATATTCATTTCTGCATATCCATTGGACGTGTATGTGATATCCAGAAGTGGACATCTGAAACTCGACTAAATCTAGATATCTAATACATAGACCAAACATATATAGAACTGGCTGTCAGAAACATTGTCCAATTCTAAATATCCAATACGTCTCCAGATCTTGTCCAAGACGGGATATCCAAAACACATCCAATTTTGGATATCCGAAATATATCTAAATCTTGTCTAAATCTGGATATCCAAAATACTCCCATTTCTGAATATCCAATACATAGCTAGAACTGATCCAGTGTTGGATATCCAACAATATGTTTCGGATATTAGAAAATGATCATAGTATTTTCCGTTATGTATACTTTTCCCTACTGTATCGTGAAATTGAAACAGTAATTGCGTCTCACACCCTTAGGTATAGGGGGATCTTTTGGGAATGTAGCTCACTAATCATCATTCATCCTTGATGGTAAAGCACTCTCTGCTCGTGGTGAGCTTGGTGGTAAGGTGCTAGAGGTACAAAATTTACACACTTGAATGGCAACACATGACACTTGAGTTTCACACCCATAAAGACTGGATCAGCATAGGTAATGTAAGGATATACCTGTCTCTGTACTACAACTGAAGATCTGCCGGGAGAGGTTATGCCTGTGACCGTACGTAGAGTCTGACTTGCGACTAGCGTTAACACACTCTCCCTAGAACCTCTATCTCTATTCAATCGTAACTTGCTCCTCAACAACTGAATTAGAACTCACCCTGAACTCTCTGCCTCCCAGACATTTATTGCAATTCAGTTTACTAAACAAATGCACAGTCAGGACCGTAGACTCTTCCTGGATTTCGTCCGTTTACATGTTTATACCGCTGATGACCAGGAAGAGCTTCAGTGCTGTCTGACACTGCATTCCTGTGATGTTTCTGAATATTTCCTGATTGTAAAAGTATGGTTGAATGACTGGACGTTGGAGTTTGTTGTCCATAATAATTAAAAAATACTGTACTACGGATCGTTACGATTGCATTGAAGCATTAGCGTTTATGAACTTATTCACCTGTCATTTAGTGATTTAATTTTTTTCTTAGAATCAGAAACTTTCGATTTAGCGTTACTCAACGTTACGATACAATGGAGACTAAAATCTAGCCAATCCTGTTTAGCTCAAGCAGGAAAACCTGTTCCTTATATTTAGCATAGACAATATGGCGTCTGGACCCAAGGCCAATAATCCTCCGAGTGGTTTCCATGCTGTCCTTTTGTGTTCCTGATTCATTCGTTTCATCTTATCACTATTCATCTTCACGAAAACCGGCAGAAAAGTTAAGGAAAATCAATGAATCATTGAACCGCACGTGAGGGCCTCCCAGAATTGCGTAGTGGTAGCTTCGTGGCTTTGTAATCAAGAGTCCACGGGTTCCATACCAGTTGAGGCATATAGTGGTTCGGATTTCACTTTAAACTGTAGTTACAGTCTCGACTACCTTATTTGTGCATAAAATGGACGTAAAACAAGAAATCAAACTTGAACTCCACCCTAGAAACTACATTCTAGCAGACTAATCATTCCACAGCCAGGTTGATTCTATGGAAGACTGTTGTCTCATGGCTAGTCTCTATGTGTGCTGAATGGTCTTGTACAGTGTCTCTCAAAAGTTTTAGGACAACGACATTTTAAAGTAGGCAACCCAATTTACGCAAGGTGTTGGTGGGTTGCGTGTAGAGTTAGGCTCAATTTCAGGGTTGCCACATGCACAATAAATATTTATAAAATACGCGAAAGAAATAAAAACAAGTATTAGTGTATAAAAAGTATTAAAAATATCAATATTATATCGCAAGTGACAAAATTCTTTCTGAAAGAAAAATAATAGGTTTTCTAGCATTTCATCGCTGATGAGTCTACAGAAAGGAGAAGAGATGAGAGAAAACGAGAGGTGACAAATGACAGGAGAAAGAGAAAGCGAGAGGAGAAGAGGAAAAGTAGAGGAGAGAAGAAAGAGAGGATAGACGAGGAGAGGAGATGTAGTGACGAGAATGGAAAAATATTCTAGGAGAGATGAGGAAAATGGAGCAAAGGAGAGAAAAGAGAAGGAAAACGAGATGAGAGAAGAGTGGAGAGTAGAGTAAAGGAGAGAAAAGAGAAGAACGAAAAGAAGAGGAGAAAAGTGCGTGGAGTCGGAAATCTAAGACAGGAAAGGAGATACGAGGAGTGGAGATGAGTGGGATGGAGATAAGATGAGAGAAAAGTAGGGAAGGCGATATGAGATAAAAGCAGAGCAGAAGGAGGGGAGAGAAGAAGGAGAAGGAGAAGAGAAGAACAGAAGGGACTGAAGAGAAGAGGTAGTTGCAGAAAATATCGTCTCAGCGTCTAGAATTGATGCATTGGTCAAATTATCGACATGAAACATTCAATAACATTCTGAAATATATTGGAGAATGTATTAAATCGGTGCGAAATGCCTTTTGACTTAGTTCAGAGCAAGGTAAAATCTTCCATGTAAGATCTTTGATTTTACCTGCGATTATACCACTAAAAACATGAATATTTATAAGAATTATCCAATTTTTGTCCACTTCTCGGTTCGTTGAAATGGAGATTTTGTAATTTAATATTTCTCCTCCCCCCATCGTTAATTCCAAACTGAAGCATTCCGTTTCACACGGGGTGAACAAAGAACACAATGGGATAGGTCTTAAACTTACGAAAATTTTCCGCCACCGGAAGGGTTTGAACCTACGACCATCAGATTGAAAGTCCTGAACGTTAACACTACACTACAAGCTTTCGCTCCTGAAAGTAAGTAGAAGGAGCTGACCAATGTGAAATGTAGATGCAACTCCCCCTCCTACATGTAATGTGCAAACAATACTTGTTTGTAACAAAGAAAACGAAGGTAGCACGACTCGGAGGAAACATTTAATGGAGAATTGCACATGATGAGAACTTTTCATTCGATATTTGCGGAGGTATCCTTGCATTGAACTCGAGTGGGAAAAGGGGTAAAATTAGTATGTCCTGAATTGGCCGCGATGGCTCAGTCGGTAACGCGTCTGACTACCATGCTAAAGGTCCCGGGTTCGATCCCCGGCCGGTTCAAATCCGGGAACTTTTCTAACGATGGAAGCGGCCCCGGCGCCCACCCAGCGTCGAATAACATGGGTACATGGGGGAAACCCTGGGGGGTAAAGGCGGTCAGGGGCGTGATGCTGATCACATCACCCCCACTCACGACCGGATCAAGAAAGTGTGGGGCGTTACCCCCACACCCCATATACGCCTTCATGGCGTGGTGCTAAGCACAGGGGAACACTTTACCTTTTTTTTTTATAAATAGTTATTTCATTAATATTTGTCAATGTCTTTGAAGCAGTACACAATTGTCGTTAAAGTATTATAATTCACGATCTTATACGTGAAAATATCCCTTTGAACGTGTGTCAATTCATTTATTTGTTTATTTTTATAAATTCCATTTGCAGAACAATGTAGCTACTATACACTGCTATTACAATTAATGTTACCATGCTCTTGTTTGTAATAAAAGGAGAATTAAAAAAGGAACACCTCCTAAGGAGGATCGAACCTGGGACCACAATCAATGCTTTCAAGAACTCTAACCACTACATCGCGCCCTTACTTTCGATTGAAACAACAATTTTTAAGTATTCTGTCTCTCCAATATTGTAAATGAAGTTGGGTATACATGTGGTTGAACTTTTACTTTAATTTTGGATTGCTTTCTTGTAGTATAGCAGATATCTTCGAGAAATAATTTTCGAAGTGATGAAGAAAAACGAGAATATTGGTAGTTGTGAAAATGCGAGTTATTTCTTCTAACTTATTATTGTGATTAGACATTATTAATGAAAAATATCTAGAGGCTTGAACATTGCAGGACGATGTTCTTTTCCTGTGATACTGCAACAGACGATATGCTTGTTTACTGACGCAAGTCTGGTGTTCAGAACAGTCTTATGAAATGTATTTGCTGTTGCGTAAGGTAACACGAAATAATTACACCGTTTGCGAACTACCAAATCTGCGCAACGTTAGACGTAAACAGGCGGAAAATTTTATTCTTCACACTTGACAGTATTAGTCAAGAGAGACTCGTGGGACACTGTGTTAAGGTGCTGGAGTAAATCCTTCTTATTTTTCTTCCTCGAAGGACAACAATTATTATAGTAGAGCAACAGTAGTTCCGCTCTTTCTTATTTCTTTTAAATTCTTCCACATTCCTTTCATTGGGTTAAATATAAATAAAAGTAGTGCTTGCATTTCTGTCATTGACGTAGACCAGGCCAATACGCAGGATTTATTTGCGGGAGTGGCCAGACCCTAATGTGTGTGTTACAAAATAGTTCAAATAGTGCGAGCGCGATTCAAAAGTCATGATAATTCTATGTTTAGAAAATAATATATTTATAAATTAAATGTTGCGTACTAGGAATTATTATTACAATAAAGAACATGTCTAATTGTGAGTTAAGAAAACAACAATAACAAAGAGACATTCTCGCATTACGATTGCAGTTCGAAAAAGTCGGGTCAGGGATTGAAAGTAGCGCACTGTCCTGACTAAATCGGTGAATCGGACGTCTGCTAGCATTGCATTATAAAACTAAAACCATCCAATATGCAGCCTGAAGACTTTTGCGCAAGAAACAGATTCATTTATGTAAGAACAAAATTGAAATGTTTACACATTTCTAAAATCGACGATGTTATTTTCGTAGTTATTGATAGGTTCACATTTAAATATTTCAGGGTTCGAAGGGGGCATGGCCCCCATGCCACCCTGGATACTGGCCTGACGTTAGTGACGTAGACAGTGGGAGAGAAATTTTGGAGAATCTTTGTATTAAATTTATTATTTACATCCACCTTATGCTCAGATAGGTTTATTGACAATCATGAACTTTTCGTTTAATAGATAATATTTGGTTTTAAACGACGGCAGAACATTGGTCTAATTTTCTTTCTTGCTCTCTTGTGAGAATATATATTTCTACAATATCAATCGCGTTCGGAAACGGTGAAAAAAAATGACTTGGTTTTCAAAGGCAGACAACCTTGGTAGCGTAGCTTGCTCGCGTTCAAAGTGACTCACTCACACTATTCAAGGTCGCTTCTTATCGCAAACCATTGTCCGTTGATGCACCCAGCAAGTTTGTCTTGCACCCAGCAAGGTTGTCTGCCTTTGAAAACCAAGTCATTTTTTTTCACCGTTCTAAACATAGAGTTATCATGACTTTTGAATCGCGCTCGCACTATTTGAACTATTTTGTAACACACACATTAGGGTCTGGCCACTCCCGCAAATAAATCCTGCGTATTGGCCTGGTCTACGTCAATGACAGAAATGCAAGCAATACTTTTATTTATATTTAACCCAATGAAAGGAATGTGGAAGAATTTAAAAGAAATAAGAAAGAGCGGAACTACTGTTGCTCTACTATAATAATTGTTGTCCTTCGAGGAAGAAAAATAAGAAGGATTTACTCCAGCACCTTAACACAGTGTCCCACGAGTCTCTCTTGACTAATACTGTCAAGTGTGAAGAATAAAATTTTCCGCCTGTTTACGTCTAACGTTGCGCAGATTTGGTAGTTCGCAAACGGTGTAATTATTTCGTGTTACCTTACGCAACAGCAAATACATTTCATAAGACTGTTCTGAACACCAGACTTGCGTCAGTAAACAAGCATATCGTCTGTTGCAGCATCACAGGAAAAGAACATCGTCCTGCAATGTTCAAGCCTCTAGATATTTTTCATTAATAATGTCTAATCACAATAATAAGTTAGAAGAAATAACTCGCATTTTCACAACTACCAATATTCTCGTTTTTCTTCATCACTTCGAAAATTATATCTCGAAGATATCTGCTATACTACAAGAAAGCAATCCAAAATTAAAGTAAAAGTTCAACCACATGTATACCCAACTTCATTTACAATATTGGAGAGACAGAATACTTAAAAATTGTTGTTTCATTCGAAAGTAAGGGCGCGATGTAGTGGTTAGAGTTCTTGAAAGCATTGATTGTGGTCCCAGGTTCGATCCTCCTTAGAAGGTGTTCCTTTTTTAATTCTCCTTTTATTACAAACAAGAGCATGGTAACATTAATTGTAATAGCAGTGTATAGTAGCTACATTGTTCTGCAAATGGAATTTATAAAAAATAAACAAATAAATGAATTGGCACACGTTCAAAGGGATATTTTCATGTATAAGATCGTGAATTATAATACTTTAACGACAATTGTGTACTGCTTCAAAGACATTGACAAATATTAATGAAATAACTATTTATATTTGTGGCAATTCAGGATATACTAATTTTACCCCTTTTCCCACTCGAGTTCAATGCAAGGATACCTCCGCAAATATCGAATGAAAAGTTCTCATCATGTGCAATTCTCCATTAAATGTTTCCTCCGAGTCGTGCTACCTTCGTTTTCTTTGTTACAAACAAGTATTGTTTGCACATTACATGTAGGAGGGGAGTTGCATCTACATTTCACATTGGTCAGCTCCTTCTACTTACTTTCAGGAGCGAAAGCTTGTAGTGTAGTGTTAACGTTCAGGACTTTCAATCTGATGGTCGTAGGTTCAAACCCTTCCGGTGGCAGAAAATTTTCGTAAGTTTAAGACCTATCCCATTGTGTTCATTGTTCACCCCGTGTGAAACGGAATGCTTCAGTTTGGAATTAACGATGGGGGGAGGAGAAATATTAAATTACAAAATCTCCATTTCAACGAACCGAGAAGTGGACAAAAATTGGATAATTCTTATAAATATTCAAATTACATTCATGTTTTTAGTGGTATAATCGCAGGTAAAATCAAAGATCTTACATGGAAGATTTTACCTTGCTCTGAACTAAGTCAAAAGGCATTTCGCACCGATTTAATACATTCTCCAATATATTTCAGAATGTTATTGAATGTTTCATGTCGATAATTTGACCAATGCATCAATTCTAGACGCTGAGACGATATTTTCTGCAACTACCTCTTCTCTTCAGTCCCTTCTGTTCTTCTCTTCTCCTTCTCCTTCTTCTCTCCCCTCCTTCTGCTCTGCTTTTATCTCATATCGCCTTCCCTACTTTTCTCTCATCTTATCTCCATCCCACTCATCTCCACTCCTCGTATCTCCTTTCCTGTCTTAGATTTCCGACTCCACGCACTTTTCTCCTCTTCTTTTCGTTCTTCTCTTTTCTCTCCTTTACTCTACTCTCCACTCTTCTCTCATCTCGTTTTCCTTCTCTTTTCTCTCCTTTGCTCCATTTTCCTCATCTCTCCTAGAATATTTTTCCATTCTCGTCACTACATCTCCTCTCCTCGTCTATCCTCTCTTTCTTCTCTCCTCTACTTTTCCTCTTCTCCTCTCGCTTTCTCTTTCTCCTGTCATTTGTCACCTCTCGTTTTCTCTCATCTCTTCTCCTTTCTGTAGACTCATCAGCGATGAAATGCTAGAAAACCTATTATTTTTCTTTCAGAAAGAATTTTGTCACTTGCGATATAATATTGATATTTTTAATACTTTTTATACACTAATACTTGTTTTTATTTCTTTCGCGTATTTTATAAATATTTATTGTGCATGTGGCAACCCTGAAATTGAGCCTAACTCTACACGCAACCCACCAACACCTTGTGTAAATTGGGTTGCCTACTTTAAAATGTCGTTGTCCTAAAACTTTTGAGAGACACTGTACAGCCTCAGCTGTTACCATTCAGATATGACATGTCATCAAAATCCGGGCCCTTGTAATGATTAGACCCCGAATGTTTATGTAATATCAAAGTTCAAAATATGCACATAAATATTTAACAATAATTTATAAAATATGTACCAAAATACGTATGTATTATCAAATGTATTTGTAGCTAAATATGTGGAAGAATATGTAAAATTAATAATAATCGCGTATCCAAACAATTTCAAGAATTCGCTAGGTATTTATTTTATTTGAACATATTTAACATAATTTTAAGGACATAAGTTGTTCAAATTAAAATTTGTATCAAACTTACAAACTCAAAAAAGCGAAGCAACGTTTACATATTTAAGAAATTTCTCACTGTATTGAGGCAAAGAGAGCTCTTTGTAATTTTCGAATCAAATTCTAAAAAAAAGCGTCTACAGAAAGAACAATCGAATGAAAATACATAGCAACTTCTGTACTTTTTATACAAGGGAACATATTGTGTAACTCGCTACATACAAGAAAGTAGCTTTCTTGTCCACCAATGTCAACTTTCAATGTTCTCTGCCTAAACATAAAAGCGAAACGAAAATATATTACCAGAAAAGGGGGGAGAGAAATTCCAGCTTCTATGAATATATAACAGTCCCAGTATTTTTTTGCCTATAGCCTGACTTCACAGTCCATTTTAGATGATTGTAAGTACTATGCATCTCATTGATTAGAAAATATGACATCACATGAGCAGGGGAGAATTGGAAGACAAAGAAAAAGAGAGGAGGTTTGGAATAAGGAGTATGGGTAACACCACAGAAAAGATATGGAAAGTGCTTAGGAAAGCGGGCATTAAAACTTACAGGAAGGGAGGGAGAAGCATCTTAAGAATAGCGAAGAATGTAAGCAAGAAAAAGGAGAACAGAGAAGAGTAAGAGGAAGGGATTATCTACGAAGTGAAATGTAAAGAATGTCAGAGTGTGTACATAGGAGAAACGAAAAAGAGGCTGAAAGACAGGTTGAATCAACATAGGGATGATGTACGACTTAACAGAGGTAGAAATGCGATATTTAAACACACGAGAGAAACAGGACATAGAGTGCCATAAGGCTAAGTAGATAGGAAGGGAGAAGAGAATGCTAGTGAGAAAATGGAAGGAAGCCAAGGAAATAGAGAAGAAAGGTGAATGAACAATGAACTGGAATGGGGGACTTAAGTTAAACAAAGAATGGAAGAAGGTGTTAGAAAGAGTGCAAACTCAAGAGAGAAAGAGAAGAGGAGAAGGAAGAAGAATGAAGGAAAAAGAGCGTGAGATAAAGAGTCCAACCACATTCCAGATGGAAGAATATATGTTTAGCCTTTTAGGTGAAAGTAGAGTTGACAAGGGATAGCCACCTGCTAGAATGTTCCAGAACAACTTTCTAATAGTCTGGAGGGGAGTAATGTTTGTGTGTATATATCTTCCTGTTTTGTACCTTGTTTCATTTGTACTTAGTACAGAGTCTGAAGAAGACCTTGCTAGAAGGTTGAAACGTGACGTTTAGGTTATGTTTTTTAATAAAATAAATTTCTGCCTTGGTCAGCATATTGAGTTTTTCATATCATGGAAACAAGGCTTAATGGTGTTATAATCACATGAGCTACAAATCATGTTTCAGAGATCGAAAACATAGGAAAAAGGATCAAGATACGATAAAATGACCGAAATATGTTTTTTTATGTAAAGTAAATTAGCAAATATGTAAAATATGTAATATACTGGCAAATTTGTAAAAATATGTAACAAGAAACTTATGTAAAATCATGTTAGTTACATAATTCTTTCACATTTTACTGTTCGAGTTATGTATCTAGATAGGAATAGAATGTGTTATTTAATTTTTCATTATCCGTGCTCTGGCAATGATAATGAAAGCAACACGTTCATCCTGGAAGACCTATCCCTTTCAGTTCCAGGTTTCTCGAGCTCTCACTTGACAGAGAGATGTCCGCCGCGGCTGGAAGGATGCCAACACGACAGATTTTTGTCTTCCTGGAGAGGGTGTGCGTCTATTACCTTGCAGGGCGTCGGCGTGACTAAAGTTGTGGGCGCAACAACACCATTGCGAGGCAAGAAGGGTTTTAACTTCGTTTGTAATTGATTCAGAAGCAGTGTTCTCTGACCCTTACCCGCCAACCCTTTCCCCACTTCTTCGCGGAGGAAAAAAAATTAATTATTCGTTTCTCTTGCGCAACTGATTTGCAAACGAGCGAGTTTGGAATAATGAATTAAAGGGGAAAATCAGGGCAAGGGATGAAACACTTCCACTTTTCCTTACATTATTTCGTCTTAAGTTCTTGGAGAAAACGTGCTGGTAATTTAAATTGTTAAAAAGTGGATCTCCGTGAGAAAGTGTTGAGTGAGGTTGCGAATAAACGTCTAATGTGTTGTTTCATGAAACAACAATATAGCCGCTACCCGTGGCTGATGTGGTTATCACATCGCGCTACGACACCATGGGTCAATTTCATCATGTCATCATTCGTTCCTTTCTTCCCAAATTAGCCAAAAGTGGCTTAAAAAGCGAAGTTAAATAAAGCAAATCAATCAATCAAGCCCAGGTTCCGAGTTCGAATCCCGGCCTGGGCACGGGTGTTTGTGAGTGTCCATTCATCAATTTCATCATATCACTCATCCTCACCTTCGCGATTAGCCAAAAATGGAAGTAAGTAAAAAAATCTATCAATCAATGAAATTATTAACAATCATTCAAGACAATGACGGAGATATTAAGATAAGAATGGAAAATATTAAATGAAAGAATGAGATAAAATTTTGGGGTACGTCGGCATGTATGACCATTTTGTACCCTTCAGATTATACGAGGATAATATCCATTTATCTAAAACCCTTACCTTAAAGCTAAAAAAAGAAGTATAAAGAGCGCCTTGATAGGACAAGCAAAAGTTATGAAGGTAATATCACAGACAAATGTATTAGGCAGACATTGATCTCAGGCAGCAAACCTTCTGCGCTTTAAATTAGCGCCTACAAGAAGTTCTCGTATCGTCCGCTTGGAGGCGCCCGCTTTCATTTCTAGATTAAACTATCAAACAGGAGATGGCGCTGGTAAATTTCAAGCCACTGCGCACGTTACGTCACGGGTGGCACTCCGCGGGATGCGTGTGTGCAAGGGAACTGTCATGCAGGCTGTGGCATTGAAGAAACTCATCGCTAAGGCTTGACTATGACTACAGTGTCAGCAGTTCGGAAACAAAAGAATTATACATGTATCGTACATCAATGTAAAGACTAGATTCTGGAGAATATCTGCTGTTTTACATTGCTAACACATTTGTCTGTGGTAATATTTTTGTACGACAAATTTGAACCTTATTGGTTGACTAACATAGCAAGATGTCAAGCACAACTCGTACTGTCTTCTGACACGACCAATGTTGCCAGTACTCCTTTTGATTTCGAATAAATATTACTTTTTATGAACGTGTCATAATTAACCCCATAAGTCGTCTTAAATGCGTAAAGGTTTATAAGTCCTTTTTCTATTCGATACATACCCATTCATACATAGACTATGCAAAATTATTGCAAGGGGTTCCATACCTGTCTTTTACTTCGAACAAAAAATTTCTACACCTAAGTAACTTTTCCCCATACTGAACGTTCTTCTAGAGAATCGTTTTCTTGTTTAACACTTAAGTCCATGCAGACAAAGTTAACACCCAGTGCAAGGTGTGTTAACACCCATTTGTGTACAAACTAGAGGCGTCTTGAGAACTCATGCAGTGCATGCTGCGCATGCGTCAATTGTTGGAAAAAGGACAGCTTGCTCTGTGACGACAGTCATGAGCATTTCTACATTCTAATTTCTTCATATAGGACAAGTATTTATTTTACACGAGGGCGCTCAACAATTGATGCATGCGTCACTTCAGATCCAAGAAATGTAATATAAGCTTAGTTCAGCGCTCTCGTGTAAAATAAATACTTCTCCAATATGAAGAAATTAAAATGTAGAAACGCTCATGAATGTCGTCGCAGAGCAAGCTGTCCTTTTTCTCGCAATTGACGCATGCTCAGCATGCACCGCATTCGTTCACGGGACGCCTCTGGTACAAACGTTACGTACGTTCAATGTTTCGGTTGCGTGATTTTTTGGACACCCTGTATAAGCTATCGAGGAGCCTGTAACTAGTTTTGCCAGATGTCGAAAAATAGCACGATACACAATGATCATGCTTCGTGGAGACATTCCCAGCGACATATACCGACGCAGGCACAGCATATGGCGATCTCGAAAGAGTAGCCGATATAATACTGAAACAAAAACAACAAAAAAAGTGACGCAGGAGCCGATACGTAAAATGCAGTCCGCAGCCCTCGCTCAGGGAGGGGAACAAACCCCCGCCGCCCCCGTTTTCTCATCCCAAGCGGGCCGTAACGATCGCTATTTTGTACCGAATGGCGTCACGGTGGTGCTCCGTATCGCAGAGGCCATTACATGCACCTTGTCTAGGGCTGACAGTTTACCAATGCGGCCGCCCAACGACCTGGCACCTACCTTCGATTCCGGGGTCCAAGGGGCCGTTCGGGCCCGAAATAATGGTCCCCGCGACCGTAACACGAAGACGGTTTACATTCGAGCGAATAATTCGAC
Source organism: Lepisma saccharinum (assembly GCF_977018435.1). Lineage (NCBI taxonomy): Eukaryota > Metazoa > Arthropoda > Insecta > Zygentoma > Lepismatidae > Lepisma > Lepisma saccharinum. Next base: position 55,950,770 of record NC_139254.1, on the reverse strand, counting down.
GGTTGTTGCGCGAAACGTGCAAGCCTTGCGATTGGAGGAAAAGATTTTCCCCCGTTCTCGTCCTGGATGCAATTTGAGGGGGGTGATCTGTAAGGGTGCTGGAAGTGGATGGGAAATTTGATGCCTCGGTACATGGACATTAGAAAGGACGAACGAGACACTTTGATTTGGAGTGGCTTTGGAGGCGTAAATTCATCTGGAGGTAGAGGGTTCGAGTCTCACGTAAGGAACAAAACAATTTAAGATAATGGTCAAGAAAAACTCAATATGCTGACCAAGGGAGAGAATTTATTTTATTATAAAACAGAAACTAGAAGGTTGAAACGTTACGTTTATTTTATGTTTTAAAATAAAATAAATTCTCTGCCTTGGTCAGCATATTGAGTTTATCATATCATGGAAACAAGGCTTAATGGTGTTATTCAAGGTAAAGAATGATTAATTCTACAAAATAGATGTCAAAAACTATACGAAGTTAAAAGACCGGGCTACGCTTTCGGCTAGTGACGTAATCCCATCTTTCCGGAAAAAAACAGAAATAATCATATAACTTGAACTTACATACAGGACCAATCCTAGATAGCTGCGGCGCCTATGGCATACAATATACACGGGGCTTAGAGCCATTTGTTTCCCCAGAAAACTGAAGCTTGGTTGGTTGGTTGATTTGGTGTTTTAAGCCCACTTTATGCACAGTAAGGCTAATCGGGACTGGACCAACAGTTTAAAGTGGGATCCGAACCACTTGTGCCTCCACCGGGATAGGTTAGGTTAGGCGGCGACGCTACCGCTGCGCCATCGGGGAGGCCCTAGAGAACTAAAGCAATCAGAGATTTTTGTACCTTACTTTGAAGCACAGGTGGCCTATATAATCATAATATAAAGAACATTACAATTTATAAAGAATTAATTTATATATTTCGTATTATTAACTAAAAGCAATGAGTATAATATGCAGAAGGCAAAAACCAAGAATTTTAATAATAATAAATATAAAAAATAAAAGTTTCTAATATAGTGATTGTTTTCAATCTTATCCAATAACACTCTCTATCATAAATTTATTTATTTTGTTTTCATTGAATTTTGATCAAGATCATGGCGTGTTAGGTTATTTCGAAGATTCGACAACTTTGTTGCCCTTCCTTCTAGTTCGTGTTGTGGCCTTAACTCCATGTCTCGGTAGCAATTCTCATTTGTGTCTCATATATTCCTGTTCGCACGGCTGTCGTGTTATTTGAGTATTGGAATCTTGAAACATTGTATACTTCTATTTCTACTAGCTGATTGCCCGGCGTTGCGTGGGTATTTGTTTATAACAATCTTCTATTAAACAGAAAAATAATGAATTATAACTATAGTGTAAAGTGAACTTGGAGTTGAACGGCATTGGGAGTGTCACTATTCATCTTAGCGACCCGGAAAACTATGGATTCCACAATAATATCGGACGTTTTCGATTATTTTTACATGTCACCCCTTTCCCAACCCCACTCATAGGGGTGCCATGGGTGTCTTGGAGTTGAAAGGTATTGGGAGTGTCACTATTCATGTTAGAGACCCCGAAACCTATGGATTCCACACTAATATCGGTCGTTTTTTATTATTTTTACATGTCACCCCCTACCTACCCTTACCTCCAGGGGTGCCAGAGATATCTTAAGCCACAGTATTTCTTTTCATATTACAAGTGATACGCGTACCAAGTTTGTTTGAAATCACTGCAGACGTTCGAGAGTTAGCCCTATACTGGAACAAACACACACACACACACACACACACACATACATCCATTTTTATATATATTTCTATTGAACGTATTACATTCTTGTAGTGAATTCATATAAGCTTGTTCAAGTCCACTCTTTGCACAGAAAGGCTATACGTACTGTTAAAGTGGGACCCGAACCACTTTCCGCCTCCCTCAGGTATCAAACCAGGGTCCCCTTGATTACAAGGAGACGACGAAATCAGGAGGCTAATGAATATACATAATATATTTTTAACGCATTAGAATGTTCACTTCATGTAGGCTACTTTTTTGTTTAAAATGTCAGTAATTTTAGATATTTATCAATATGTGAAAACAATTCATGAAGTCAGGAGAAATCAGATTAGTTGCTTGATTGGAAACGCAAGGTCTTATAAACTCGTAATGAAAATGAAATCTCGTAATTGCACTGGGTTCTGAAGTGTGGTCCCTCGGGCGAGTACCGAGTTCTTATTTCTAGTGCCGCTTCTGCTTACATACAAAGCACATATATAAAATGATTTATATCTTAAATAATGGCTAGGAAGTCCGCATGTTAGGTACCCGAAAATATATAAACTCTCAGCTGTATAATAATGAAAAACTGGCATTTGTATGCAGAGCATTGCATAAATTGACTAAGAATATTAGTTTATATTGCTGTACGTACAAGCTGGTTTATTGGTCTTTTGGTACAACACGTTTTGTCTTTATTACATGCAAAACGTTATACGTCAGCAGCAAGGAGCGGCTCTAGGGCACACTCAGCCTCTAATAATGGGTACTTGGTTGCAATCCTAAATGGGTGTACAGTTGGTCGGAACATAGTGCGACCACATGACCTTAAAAATGATTGAAATTGTGAATGTATCTTGCCACGTATGTTGCCACGTGCAGAAGGTAGCTTTCTTTACCTTCAACAATGACAAACTTTGTGGAGCAGTGGATAGTTGCCACACTATCCAATAATTAAATTTCGATTTACAAACATGGGCGTGGAACACACAGCTCTGCTCCAGGGTTGAAAGACAATACGACGAATTGCCTATGGATCCTTGACATAGCAATCAGGAGTGTTTGCACTATTTGTTTAATCACCAACGTCCATAGTCCACGGAGGTTTTAATAGCTCAAATAATCACAAACTGGTGCGAACCAGTTCCGAGTAAACATTCACATGTTACAGAGAGAAAACGAGATTTCACCAGAATCTGTGCCCTTCTCTATCCCTCTCCTTGATTATTGAAACACGTGGAAGAAAAAATGAACAGAGTCGTGTCTTTGTGAGTGAGCGTGTTGCTGGAACTATGCCTCTCAAAGGAAGAATTTAACCAACTCTCCAGACTTCTTAAACCCGACGGTTTATGGCTGCAGCAACACAAGCCTTCCATCTGTTCCTATCCTGCCAAGATCAGTCCAATCTTTTCCATCCTTAACGATTTCCTTTAGGTCCACCTCAACGTTATCCCTCCATCTTCGTCTTGGCCTTCCTACAGGTCTCTTACCATCAGGTTTCCCAACAAGAATCCTGTAAATCTCTCCCATTCGTGCCAATTGGCCTGCCTACCTGAAGTTTCCTGATTTAATTATTCTAATAATATCTGGACAAAGTAAGAATTATGCAAAGAAAAAAATTAAGACATTCCATTTAAGCAACGCATTCCCATAATTAATCTGGTTATAAAGCATATTTTAAGATTTTTTAGCGTGCCGAGATCTTTCAAAGACCGAAAGGAGAGCAATCGAGATATATCGAGATCAGACTGAAAAGCGGAGTAAAATCGAGACGATACGAGACTTAGTATGCGAGATTCTCGCTTCTTTCGAGACTTCCAACAGTAAAGAACAATATACGGCTGATTCAGACACACCGGTCTAATTTTTGTACAAGCAGGTTATATATTGTGTTCGTATCGCTAAGTTGGTCCAACTCAGAGCCACATATATTTGTGTTAAACCTCGTTGCACATATTCAAGATAAGATAGCTCTTTTTGAGAGATTTTAGCATCGAAACCAACCGTCAAATAAAAATTTAAAAAATATTAAGAATAACTAGTTACGTTCATGGAATTTACTTCCTGTGAAAGTGAATGTAGTAATACGCTGCATATGTTGTTACACATTTCGAGACGAGATGGATGTTCACAAATCTGACAAGTCTCGTCTAGTGTTATTAAAAATATTATTATTATTACTAATATATAAACTATGCGCAGGGACTCTAGCAGACATTTCACAAATCAATTCAAGAAATCTAAAGAAAAGCAGACATTTTAGTCTGGCTGGTGTATTTTATAGCCATAAAACAGATAATCAGCAATTAATTTAAATCTTAGTCGTTACTGCGTTGCGTAGTATCCTTAAGTAGCAAATGCATGAAGGCAATGGAAATTATTTTCTTCCTTTCTTTTCCTGTACATTAGTAATGATACAGTCTTTACAAGAAAACTTAGTTTAAAAAAAAAAGACGGCTTCAGTAGTACATTTAATTTCTTGCCTATAATTGTGGGAATGCTAAATAAAATATAATCACTAATTTCATCACAATTATTATCCATTTACGTGCTTATACTCTATGTGATCAAAAATATCCGGACACTCACTGGAATTAGGGCGTGAAGTTCGAAGCATCCTCCATCGGGTGCACTGGCAATCAATATCATGTGGGGCCAACCTTGACTTTGATGACAGCCTCCACTCTCGCAGGCATACTGGCAATTAGGTGGCGAAAGGTATCTTGGGGAATGGCGGTCCATTCTTGACGGAGTGCCGAGATGAGAAGAGTAGTGGATGTTGGTTGGCATGGTCTGGCACGAAGTCGGCGTTCCAAAACATCCCAGAGATGTTCAATGGGATTCAAATCGGGGCCATAAGTGGGACGTTGTTCTCTTGAAACCACTGTCCCACACAGCCCACAGTGTGGACGGGTGCATCGTCGTGTTGAAACACGCAATCATCATCCGCGAACTGTTCTTCGATGGTAGGCAGCATGAACGTTTGTAAAATGTCAACGTAATGATGTGCCGAGACAGTACCATGCAAAGTAACGAGGGGACCAAGCCCCTTCCAGGAAAAACATGCCCACACTGTCAACCCACCCACACCGAATTTCACTGTTGGCACAACACAGGATGCTAAATGTTGTTCATGAGGCATTCGCCCCACTCACACACGATCATCGGATCGCCACATGGTATAACGCGATTTGTCGCTCCACATCACGGATTACCACTGTTCTAAAGACCAGTTGCGCCTCTCCTTACACCATGCGAGGCGGCGCTTCGCGTTTCGTTGGGTGATGTGGGGCTTATGGGCAGCCGCTCGTCCATGGTAACCGAGTCGTCGTACCTCACGTCGCACAGTCATGCTGCTAGGATTACATCCTGCCCTGGTTTGGAATTCCTGTGTGATGGTGGCAATCGCTGATTGCCGGTTCTCTCGTACTACCCTATTCAATACTCGGCGGTCTCTGTCTGTCAACATGAGCACTCGGCCAGAACGTTTTGAGGTTGTACACGTCCCATTACGTTTCCACTTTACTATCACATCGGCGACAGTGGATTTCGGGATGTTTAGAAGAGTGGATAACTCGCGCACTGACTTGTTACTCCTGTGGCACCCAATCACTTCACCACGTTCGAAGTCTGTAAGTTCCTTCAATGGACCCATTCTGCTGTCTCGTGCACTATGCTGCCTGTAGTGGTCCCTTGCTTGCCTCACCTCACTGTAGATGGCTCCACAGAGTGGCCTACTATGCACAACACACATTTTGACTGGTGTCCGGATATTTTTGATCACATAGAGTATATAAACTTACATGTCCACATCACTGTGACATAATACAGTTATGAATTACCCTGCGTGTGTGCTTCTGTTGTCTGTAATTTAAGCCACTCCGTAATATCCTCCCATATTGTGATTTAAGACTGTTCTTGTTTGATAAAAAGCATTGCGTTATTCAGTATTTAAACGTGCCAAATTCCGAGCAGAGAAATGAGCATGAAAAACGCTTGTCTTCAGGTCTCTACTTCGTCACGCACTTCGCTGCAGATAACGCTCGTCGCTACGCATCACGTCTCGTTTTCCGTTCTCTCTCAGAGATGAATCTCCCCTGGGACAGAGAGAGAGAGAGAGAGAGAGAGAGAGGGAGGGAGGGAGAGAGGTGGGAATGGAGGCAAGTGGAAACAAGGCGGTATTAAACCATTTCAAGCCTTTGACAGCCAGGCAGCAACTCTTTGCTCACCGCGCTCTAAATGTAGTCTCTCGCACTGAAGAGAACAGGTTAAAACGCAATTAATGCGTGTATTATTGTAGAACCTTGTCCAGAGTGTACGAATATGGAAAGTTAACCAGCACGCCAGAGTGGGGAACCCAAACTTCCCAGAACTGATCTTTCCACAGTGAATGAAAAGCAGTTATGTGCAAATTTGCTGTGCTCGATCCCTCTCGCCATCTTGAAAGATATGGCGCCATCTTGATTTATCTTAGGTGATCACTTTAAAGCGTGTATTGGACTTGTTTTAAGATTTAGCTTTGATTTAACGCTTGGTGAGACATGACTACGTGTGTCACAATTGTAAATATTATAAAAATGTAGGATAAGACGCTCAATAATAATAACAATAATAAAGCAGGAATTTTCAGCCTCTTAGCTTTCCTTATTATTAATTAATCTAGAGTACTTCACTGGCGTACTATACTCCCACACTATAATATTATTTTAAAATCCCAAGGAACATGATTATCTGCAAGAGTTGAATTTTAGAAGAGAAGTATTACTAAAATGTCAGCAAAACATTAAATGTTTCTGATATTTTTTTAGAAACTAACTTTATTGCATATAAATAGAGTACAATAGTTGTCAATTGTCTAGCACCATGTGATTTTCTTAACCAAAAAGAGAATAATATTGTGCTGCCATCTGGGAGCAAAAAATATAAGTTGATTTTTGAAGGGGTGTAATTTCATTTATATTAAAAGCGTGTTTCAAATGTGCATTAATTAATTGGAGGTAATAGTATGAAACATGTTGTAGTATGCACCTTTTCCACCCCTCGTGGACGCAAGGCGCCAAGTTCAAAGGGCGAATCAGGAACTTTTCCGATATGCTAGTTATGAGCTTCAATCCTCAGAATTTAAGACAAACTAAAACAAGATTGACATTTCGAAGATTAACGTCACGTTAAAGAAAAGGGTGAAAGATTAAAAAGATTATTTTTTATGAAAGTCAACGGACAAAAAAAGGGGGCAGAGAAGACATTCTCCACCACCAACCCTTTCGAAAAGAGGGAACGAAAACTAAAAATTCAAATCCGAAGAGGTAATGGTGCAATTACAGACGCCGGTGACGCGAATGACTCGAAAATGTGACGTCACTTCGTTTTTGGTAGCGCATGGTTGGCTTCGGGATTGCGGCTGCATCAGAATGAGAGGCGGGGAGGGAGTCACTACTTGTGAATAGATTACGGACTGACGAAGGCACAGGTTGGGGAGTGGAGGGAGGTGGGGCATGATGAATATGGAACGCTTTTCGAGCAGGAATTTTCATACAAATTCCATACTGCTGCGGAAATTTGAAAGTTGGGGAGCAGTTTACAGTTGGATTTTCGGATTAAAGTGCATTTTGAGCAGTTAAAGATAATATTCGGGGGCAGCTGTGTTAATGCATGGGAGGAAAAATCCTATCATGGATTTAGCAACGCAGGACTACTTACTCTTCAACGTCGCTTATTTTTATCTCATTTGGAGATCATGAGATGAAATAATAATCGCCCAGAAATGTTTTCACGTTACAGAGCGTGTCCTCAGGCAAATTACTCCACTGGAGTTCAACAAATATCAATGACCCCGTGAGCAATGGGTGATACAGAAATTTGGTAAGGTGTGGGAGGAGAGGTTAAGATTGAAGAGCTATGTCCTTTGTGATCAGAATGGTGAAATGTTTCAAGGAACAGAAAAGAGCGCAAATCTATGTGGCGGAGCGGTTATCACAAGGCGCTACGATGAGAGGGGTTTCGGGTTCGAATCCCAGACAGAGCTTGGGTGTTTGTGTGAGTATTTTGTATCATATCATAACTGAACTTCATCGACGTGGTTAGACAGAAGTGACAGAAAAGCTACGGGGAATTACAAAACTAAAAGCAACGAGTTTTGAGCTTTGGTTTCAAGTCCTATTTATGCACCGTAAGGCTAATCGGGACTGGACCTACAGCTTAAAGTTGGATCCGAACCACTTGTACCTCCACCGGGTATCGAATCCGGGACCAGTTGATTATAAGGAGACGACGTTACCACTGCGCCATTGGGGAGGCCTAAAGGATAAGAATGATGAAAGAAGAGGTAGAAAACGAGAGAATGAAAAAAAAAACATATGAGATGAGAAAAAGAGACAGGTGGAGAAATAGAACAAGCCATAGATGCAGAAATAGAGAGTCGTAATCCAGTAGCGCACATAAAATACGCTGATGATATTCAAATTACAAATTACAAGCACACAAAACACTGTTACCACATTTAACAGTGAAGAAACACTGTGGCTGTCATTTGAGTTCATCATGGATTGCTTTAAGAATCATCATCTCTCTATTTCTGGTGCGAAGATTGTGAAGCTAAGCCATTATGAAACTGTGGCCGTCGCCTATTATATGGAGATACACGTAAAGAAAAAGACGTGATAGAGTAGCTATGTCTAGATGCTTCCACAGAGAATCGCATTCCTAATTTGAAAGGAAATACGTGATTGGCAGAAGGAAGAAGCAGAAGAAAAAGGAGATAGACAGAGAGAAAAATGTATACAGAGAGAGTAAGACTCGTGGATAGGGACACAAACACACACGGAGAGATGTAGTGAGGGAGAGAGATGTAGGCAAATGAAGGGGCAGAGAACAGATAGGCAAAGAGATAGGGTTGAGAGAAAGAGAGAGAGAGGGAAGGAAGTATTATACATATATATGTATATATATTCCAAGATAGAAAGAGCCAGGAAGAGAAAGTGTGACAGAAAACAACATCCAGGAAGAGAGATAGAGAAAGACTGACACTAACAAACACACGCAGAGAGAGACAGAAAGAGGGGGTAGGCAAATGATGGGGGACAGAAAAACGAATGAATGAATTAACAAATGAAGGGATAAAGGAGAGACAACGTGAAAATCAGACAGATACAGAGTGGAAGAGGGAGGGAGGGTGGTTCTTAGTGGAGACAAACACAGAGGAACAGCCTGAAAGAATGATAGTAAAAGACAGAAAGAGAGAGGAGGACATAGGGACAAGCAAACATACACACACACAAACGGGATGAGACAGTTACAGAGAGAGAGAGAGAGAGGGAGGAATCAAGGGTATTATAAATAGGTGGAGTAAGACAGAGAAGTGAAGACAAATGAAGGAACATAGAAGAGATAGGCGAAGTAAAAGTTGTTCAGAGAGAAAGAGAAATGTAGGAGTAAAGGTTGGATGTACTACAGTCGGGCTGCGATAAGAAGCGGTGTGCACAGAACGCAAAACGGCAGAACGTGACCAAATTCTGTCTCCTCGTTGGCTGCCATGTGGCTGGGGGTTTTCTGTGTTACCACGTTCGCACAAACAGGCGGACAGGCTAATCAGCTGTTGGCAAGCTCGGGAAAAAATTGAACGTCACGCGAAATTAAGCATGTACGTATCAGTATGATAATATATATTATTACCGTCGTAAAGTGATAAATTAACGAATCTAGAAGTTTGAATCTGAAGTTTCTTGTAGGTTAACGTTAACTTCCCGTGTAAATTTTACTTTCTGGCAAGCATGAAACATTTTCTCTTCCTGCTCTACACAGCAACCGAAAACCTTCACTGAAAGAACCTTTGTTGTGTTTTCGTTATGGTACATTGCAAGCATCAGCTACCGGCATCTTTTTACTTGTGTTGTATCGTATCACAATTACCAACAAAAGAAAATGCGTCTTGTGTTATGAACAACTGTGACAAATCGTTCTCCTTTGATTTCATGCCGCCTCTCTTTGCCTTCTTTGTCACGCCGCTGCGTTCGTCTTTTCCCCAACTCGATTCCGAACGCAGCTATACCCGCCTGTTTTTTGTTTTTTTTTGTATACGAAATTCGCCCTTTATTTTGTAAAGACATGAAATTTATACTTCTGTAACATTGTTGAATCTTCAGAATGTACAAATGAAATGTATTTCTTGAAAATTAGGGCGAATTGCGTATAAACAAATTACGTACAACTTGGTTTCGTTTACACTGTTTAAATTATATTTTGCGGAACCTACAAAAATTCACCTCTACAACAGAATTTTACAGAACTGAGTTACTGTATTACGGAGAAGAATTTATCAAGAACAAATCAATTGTGTGTGAATTGATTGATTGATTTGGTGTTTTAAAGTCCACTTTATGCACACTACGGCTAATCTGGAATGGACCTACAGTTGGAAGTGGGATCCGAACCACTATGTGCTTCGACAGGGTATCGAACCCAGGACTACTTGATTACTAGGCGACGACGCTTACCCTACCACTGTACCATCGGGGAGGCACATGTGGGTGTGTGAAGTGAGTTAATTTTGGAAGCTACATGACAATACAGGCTCTGGCAATACAGAGTTCAATAAATTACAACGAAACGCTTGGCAATTGCTCGATTTTCCTAACATTAATGATACATTTGGTACATGTGTTTTCGAGCTACGTGTATGCAAAAACATAAAAAATGAATGAAAGAACAGAAGTAGTTAACGTTGTTCCTTCAAATATGAACAAAGTCGGAATGAGAACAAGGGAAGGGTCCCGTTGTTGACTGTTTAACCAGATGTTTAATCCTACACGTGTTTCTGTGGGCTCTTGAAAATCCTGAAGTAGGTCAATCCGGCAACGGCGCGTCACTACAAGAGCGGGTGGTTCCACGCCGGTTGCTAGCGCTTCCCGACTGTAGATGGAGATATACACAGAGAGAAAGTCAGGAAAAGAAAGACGACAGAAAACGACAAACACAAAGAGAGAGGAAGAAATAATAATACAAATGGACAAACACACACGTACACATCGAAAGATAAAGACTGTGTGTCAAATAGAGAGAGGGAGAGAGGTGTAGACAATTGAAGTGGTTGAGAATATACAAGCAAAATATATGTCAGGCAGAGAGAATGGGGAGGAAGCGAGGAGAAAAGGTGGGAAGTACATAGAGAAAAACAGCCAGGAACAAAATGGTGACAGGAAACGACAGTCACAAAGCGAGAGAGGTAGAAGAATACATACAGAAAACACGTGTACACAGAGAAAGAGAGAACAAACAAAGAAATAGTCTGAGAGAGTTAGGGAGAGTGAAAGAGACGAGAGTGTGATAATTGATAGAGGCAGACAAACCTTTGAGAGATGAGAGAGAAGGACAGATAAAAAGATGCAAGAGACTAAGAGTGGGTGGACAGAGAAAGATAGAGGCGGACATAATGGGGGAAAGGTCAGAGGAGCAGAGATGACGTCACACGTTAAGGTGGGAAATGAGTTTTTACAAGTAGAGGAAATCTAGCGGAAGGTAACCACATTAAAGCAAGCCGCGGTCCGGAGCTCAGCTATTACCATATTAAATTTGTCGCCATCCTCTTCTGTTCGCCGGAACGGGTTGTTTTGCGGCCAGTGGAAGGAGAGAAGCCACTAACAGGATCGGAACTTTGATTAACACGTCAGTGAACTAAAAGCAACGCCCTGGCCGTTTTGATGTTGGACAATTTGGGAGCTCATCATTAAAGGCTAGCGTTCATGTGTTTCCACATGCCTTTTACCTGTGTTTTCCCTAGGGACGCTACGGTCCTCTCGCGGCCAAATTCTGTTGATCTGTACATGAACAGGTTTTGAAAGTACAGTGGAAGCTTGATAGCTCGAACCTCAACATCTCGAATTCCTTGATAAGTCGATTTGTTGTACAGTTTACGAGATGAGGTTCGAGCTCAATAACTCGATTATGAAAAACCTCTATGAGTCAAAGTTAAATTCTAATCACCTCTACAACTCGAAGTTTTAGTCGCGCGGACTACAATACGTCGAAGTGTAGGGTACTTACGTACAATGTCAGGTGTGCATAGTGTGCATTTTAGAAGCGTTGATACATATCGCATCATTCTACTGAATTACTTGCTATTATAATCCACTTATCTTCGTGATCGTACATCGTGCAAATTTTAAAAAAATGATACAAAGAGAAACTCATTATAAATGTCATATTTGAAGATTCATAGTTTACGTTTCTGATTTTAAAAAGATTAGAATACAGTAAATCCTCGTTAATCCAGACTAATGGGGGGGATAAGTTGACCGGTTTAACGAATGTCCGGATTAACTGAAATAACCTAAGAGAACAGTAGAAAGTGCAAAGAACTACGTTTATGGTAACTAAACACGTTCATTATGGTGTATTTAAAGCGCATAGGCCTAAATACACTATACAGTACAGTACAAACTCTGCGGGAAACAGAATTTCATCAGTGCTTGACTGCAATTTCTCTTGGAAGTTCTCTTGTCCACTTCTAGCCACATTTAAAACCTTGCGTTCTGCTTTTTTTTCCTTTTTGCCTGTCCGGAATAAGCGAAGTCCGGCTTAACGGGGACCGGATTGACGAAGTTTCACTGTATTTAAGAATATTGCAGTCATGTCGTAGTGTCTGAAGAACAAATTTAAAAATATACAACTTTGGGAAACAGAAACGTTGCCTGGGGGTAAAGGCGGTCAGGGGCGTGATGCTGATCACATCACCCCCACTCATGACCGGATCAAGAAAGTGTGGGGCGTTACCCCCACACCCCCTATACGCCTTCATGGCGTGGTGTTAAGCACAGGGGAGTACTTTACCTTTACATTTTTTTTTTTTTTGAAACAGAAAATTCCAAGAGTAAATTTCTCCCTCTCATAATCTGACTTTGTTGTCTTATTTATTTATTTATTAAAAAAAGCTTTGAATTGCGCCTTAGGCTTCAGTTTCCAGTAGCGTACCCGTCGCTATGTAACTGGTAAATTATTTATTGAAGAAGTGGCAAAAATGTTTTATATCGTGAAAGTCCATACTATGACACGCTGAAAACTGGTGCCAGATTTTGAAAATCATTGACTGGGTTCAATTCAAAGATTTAGCAAATTATCAGGGACCAATGACTAACAGGTTAATGTAAGTTGGTGCCACTGATGACATATGTAAATGCAAGAAACACTACACAAGAAACACTTAATTTTAATGATTTTACTGATCATTTTCTCCCCTGCAACTACACTACCGTAATTAGGTTTTGTTCGTATCATGCTTATATTTGTGGTTATTTCTGTGGTGTTGATTACTAACTAGATTTTGTTTCGCGCCAATAACATTTTGCTACATTTGTCCTCGCGCTAATTGCATTTTTGATTGGCCGTATGAAAAAGACAATGGGATAATATAGATAATAACAAATGCGTACAAAAGCCGATCACAATTACTTCCGGTGTTGATCACCCTTTCCGTTGGCTGTCTACCCTTCATGGAATCCCCGCTCCACACTGGAAACAATGGTTGCTCACATGAAATTCACATCTCGAGGTTGAACACATGCGGTGTCTGTAAACAAACAAGCGCGTGCATGGAGCGTGTGTGTTGTGTTTGTACACCGCAGCTGCTGCCTCGTGTTATTCATTTCGTTGAGAATGATGAAGAAGAAGTAATACCTGTTTATCCGATACTTGCAAGCTGCTGCGAGGCTAACTGCGTAACGATGCTGCTGCCATCTGTGGCCCATCACCGTGTGTATTGAAGCTAACTGAAAATGTGTTCCAATCAGTGTTATAAATACACAAAGTAGGTATTTGTTGTAGTCCCATGTGTGGAAAATTACTTCCTTCATTAAGAGATTTACTTGTACAGTGATTTAGTCGAAGTAGCAGCTCCGCTGAGAGTGAGTTGAGTCCATGAGTCGGCGGGAATTTAAAATAAAAAAGCAATGTTTTATTTAAAAATAAATATCTGGGCTGCTACGAAAGCTACAGTTACAAATTTTAGCTCGTTATATTCCGTAGAGACGAGGCTATACGACTGCGGTTGCCCAAATCTTATTTATCAAGGAGAAGAAGACGATAATAAGACAAGCTTTTTATGTTTTATTTTTTTTATTTTCGAAATGTGTCGGGCTCCCACGTAGGCAACGCCGGAACGTGAGGGTTAAAAATGGTACCTGCATATTGTCTGATATGTATTCCATTCTCTTGGCAAGAATTGCGCACTTGTTTCTGACACTTTCGGAGGAAAACATATTTTTTAATGTATAAACAGTGTTATTTATGGCGGGAAATTTAAAATTCCGCAAGATTTTTCAGTAAAGTTAATATCTCGAAAACTATGAATACTAGAGATACCACAAAAACCTCGTTTACTTCAGTACTGGCCTTCGTGGCGGAGTGGTTAGCACAGTTCATCACATCATTCATCCTCGTAGTCTCGCGAAATCCTCCCATATAGCCAGAATCAAATTAACTTTGCTAATCGTAATCACTAACGAGATACCTCAAGACTTAGGTAGCCCTCAAGACAGGTATATTCTAATATTACCTGAGTCACAGTATGCTCCAAAAGTCTAAAATGCTACATGTGGCATATGTGTCACATCCCGGCGTTAAAGACCCCACCAAAATGTGACTTATATATGTCAAGTACTGCGTTTAAGGGTAAGTTAATTACATACAACTTCGTAACCTTCATAGAGTGTAGTCCACCAATACAATATTATTTCAAGGTGTAGCACACTGACATTTATTTATCTTAGGTACCGGATGAGAATTGTGCAATTGACAATAGTTCAAGTCATCTGAATATAAAAATTATCCAAACTTGATTCCGGCCGATCAGAATCCCTAATTGGAAAACCGCGACCTGATTTGTGAATTCGACATCGAACCTATAAACTCCACATTTGACATAACTTAAAATGTCATATTTATATCAAAATTCCACACCTAAAACCTAGAAATCAATATCCAAGCTACAATTTTAGTATGTAAACCCTGTGTTTCATTCACAAATCTATAACTTGATATTTAAACTGAGAATTTTATATCCAAACTCACAATTCGCAGAGGTAGTGGTATTGTTGTCGACTTGTAATTAATACCCGGTAGAGGCACAATCCGGGCCCTACTTTGTACTGTAGGTCCAGTCCCGATTAGCGTTACTGTGCACAAAGTGGACTTCAAACAAACATTAAACTGATCTAAATATTCTTTAACCAAGCTCATGATTTCCTAAGCAAACATAGTATTGGATACACAAGCCCAGAATTTGGTATTCAAGCCAAATAATTCAATCCTCAATCCATAATTCGATATGTAACAATAGAATTTCAAGTTTTATTTCTAGTCCAATAGAGTGTCGTCCAGTAACTGCATCAAACATTCACTCTTGAAACCTTGATACGTTAAGTCCGTACTCTATACAATTAAGAGCTACCACAGTGAACCCGTGAGTAACGTTTCGGCTTTCCTAATTTTATATCCAACATGATCACCCTCCCATCCCTCCATACGCAAGCTGCTGTTTAAATTGCGAGCTATAAAAGTAAATTTCCATTACCGAAATATCAGATAATTTTGATGGCAACAGAGTTATATTAAGCTGCTGATTACAACGGCTGATAAATGAATTGATCCGGCAGAATCCACATTTCCTCTCTCCTTTCGCTCCATATTGGACCATCATTTATGTGCATTTCGTCCAGTCAAGTTTCAATGAATTTTCATTATTTAACACGCAAAAACGCGTTGTAAAAAATACTCATAATTACACTATTAAACACTCACTTGGCAATAAACTGAAGTTTAGGTAATGAATGTTTAACTGCCATCTGGTGTTTGGTTCGAAAAGCTTCTTATGTTTTTGATACTGTTATTCTTTTGTAGTGATGCAACCTATCAATTGTGTTGGGTGGAAAATATGTGGTTTTGGAAGGATTTTAAATATACAATAATGTACTAATGTACTTTGTATCCTTTCTGCTCTTGGTGAGCTTGTGTTTGTTGTTTTTTTGTTGTTATTGATTTGCTTTATTTTACTTCACTTTTTGTTTCACTTTGGCTAATTTGCGAAGATGGGGATGATATGATGAAGCCACTCCGACACGGGATCCGGCGTGTTTGTTTTAATTAAATGTGCAACTAATTCCACCGTCACAAAATACAGTGTGTGTACTTTATAGGGATTCAGGTTGTGACGTCACTTATTAGTATATTTTCAAAAGGCAAATATCACCATTGCGGAGAACGTTATGGTGTAATCTCAACGTAGGAGCATGTTATCTGCGTAGATTTATATATTTTGGCTGTTTTTCGAAACTCATAGGATATTTAAAGCACAACTTGGTGCACAGTTAAATAATAATATGGACTTTAAAGGTGTGCAATCCTGAATTCGTTATCAAAGCGTACAGTCACGGACATTTTTGGATTGTCCTAATCCCAATGGGTTTGTTACAACCCAGGGGTGTCTGTGACTATCCACTTTGATATTCAAACTAAAAATTTGAATCCTGACTTAAATTCTCGATATTCAAACGACAATTTGATGTCCAAACCCAGAAATCAATATCCAAGGATGAAATTCTTGTATCCTTTAGATACGTCGAGGAACTGCTGAACATTATCTCCTGTCCCTAGTATTCCTGGAAGAAAAAGAGAGATATATAGAAATAAGATATTTCGTATGTGGGTGTCTCTTCAATTAACATTTCACCTTCATTGCTGCGGCAAGATTAATGGTTTGATTTGAGATATTTTACTGCGCTTCCCTGCTTATTTTCGTTAATCGCGGAGATGAGGATCAATGATAATATAATTGATGAAGGGACCCTCACAAAGAACAGGTTAAGATTCGAACCCAGGACCCTTGGAGTCCTATCCCATTGTGCTAATCACTCAGCCAAGGTAGTTGGAATGTGATATAAGTAAAGTGTAACACTAAATATGTATTTTTCATGTACAGGGCGAGGCAGTCAAACAGGAAGATTTAAAAAAATTACAAAAAAAGAGAGAGAGCAAATATTTTTCATTTTATGAACATGAATGTACTGTACATGAGTGGAAATAACTAGTGTACCTGAAAAATGTTCATTTTTTTAATATGGTGTCAGTAAGATGGCGTCCTTGGTTTTTCACACATTATTTCCTGCCTGCCCTGGATGACTACGACACAGATGAAGAAACACTCTTTCAGCAAGATGGTGCAACTACCCATACTGCCAGAGTGTCTATGGATGTGCATAGACTCGCATTTCATGGTCGTCTCATCAGCAGATTGGGTGATGTTCCGTGGCCTGCCCGTTCACCCAACTTGCCAGCTCCTGACATTTGTCTTTGACTTTTTTTTATTCAAGGACAACCATCCAAGAACCAGGGATGATTTGAAGGAGCGAATTCGGCAAAAGATCCACAACATTTCGTTGGAGATGCTACGCAATGTCATGGGCGGATTTACTCTGAGACTCCGACAATGTGTGCAATACCTAGGACGCCATCTTACTGACACCATATTCAAAACATGAAAATTTTTCAGTACACTAAATGTTCCCGTTTGACTGCTTCACCCTGTATAACGTGAAAGTTCCCAATAGGGTAGAAGTAACTCCGTGGCCTTGTAATAAATGGGTCCAGGATTCGATTCCAAGTAGAAGCACATGTTTCCGATACAGCTTTAAACTGTCAGTTCAGTCTCGATTAGCCTATTCGAGCATAAAGTGGACTTAAGGTAAACTTTGACTCATTCTAAGTCTTTTTATGCCTCTTTTGGCTAAACGCGACGACGAGAATGAGTATTGATGATGTGAAATCGATAGAGACAAACAGAAATAATTTTCCTGACCAGGACTCGAACATGATAACTTCAGTGGTCTGACCACTGACTCGGCTTGCACAACCAGATGACTAAGACAAACAAACATTCATTTGTGTGCAGGATCATGTATTTCATCGTCAATCACCGGTGGTGTAGTACTATGGCTCAAGTCCTGATTCGAACGTCATTTCGGTATATTTGACATAGCTAGAGAGGAAGCCGACAGGACGCGTATCTGGTTTAGAGTCAGCCCCCGATTTTCTGAGAAGCGTTGTCGTCACTCTTACCTGCAGTACTTAGACATCCAACACGGACATCGACGACGTTATACCCCCAAGGATTCCACATTGTATAAAAAGTAGCACAACACAACCTAGAAAAGAACCGAAATCTCTGAAGAAACTGAATTGGTAACATCTCATTTACTCTACGTGGACTTGACAAGTACTGTCAGTTCTTGACACGGACGCTATTGGTGGGAAAGGTTTGAGCAGTGATGTGCCGTACACAATAAGTTTAAGTCTACATGCGTTGTCTACACGTAATCTACGCGTAGATTACTTTGTGTTGTAGTTTACATAGACTACGTAGATAATTTAAAGTGCTTTAAAATTAATTTTCAAGGCTTTCATGAAAGGAAAGTTACATTTTCAACTATATTGGTTCCTAACGAACTTTAAGGAATCCTATTTACAACAAAATGTATCTTCTCTTCTATCATCAACTATGGAAGAAGATAAATAGTATGAAAAAACAACATGTCACGTACACAAACTGCGTTGCTTTTCTTTGAAATAAAGGACCATAGATGGCAGCATGCAAGAGGAACAACGATTATAAAAAATGCTGCATAAATAAGTTTGGAAAGTGGGTAAGAGATGGCACCACCCAGGAGAACTTATACGATTGTAAATAGAGACAACGGAAAGAGCAGATGTGATGAAATAACGATTGTATATATTAATACTAATTATAAGGAAATAAATAAATAAGTTTAAAATAATAACAGGATATAAATAAGGAGAAAAGGGAAATTATCATTCAGTAATGACATAAGCGATTAATATACAAAAGTAAAGAAGTCGAATTGTAATTTCGATTTTGTGTCTATTACAGTTCCCACGAACTGAGAGTTTCGTGCGGCTTTTGGGTTGTTTTCCCCAGGTGTAGCGCCATTTCTCGGCAGCACCCAAGCACATTTGGAGGCGCATACATTGTAGCTCCAAGTTAAGGTTAGCGCCGGCCAGGCGGCGATCTTTAACTAACCCCTTTCTCTTTGTTTATTTGGAAGATCGATATTTACGTCAATTGGTATAAAGGGATGCCAAAGAAACGAGGAAAGAGAGGAGGTAGAATAACAAGAGAATCTATTCTGGCAAGACGAGTAAGGGAAGGAGGAGAAATAATACAACCTCCAATTATCAATTATGATCCACTGGGTCTTTTGCACGACGTTTCTAAACAAGAACGTGGATATAAGTTGCAGCACATAGATATACATACCGTTCCAGGGAGTGTATACAAAGATATAAAGGGAAGCTCATTTAATGATCCACCGACAAAGAATAATCCAGATAGCAAGGATATAAAATGTTCCTTAGAAAAATCAAGGAACGAAACAAAAGATGTAAATAAAGAGCAACGAAAGGATGAGGAATAAAGATGTAAATATATAGAAGAAGGAATATTAGCGATTATAAGAAGAAGAAGCCTTATTAATTGCAAGAAGAAGGCAATTTAATTATTAAATACAAGGAGAAGAAGATTCATTAATCATAAGAAGA
Source organism: Lepisma saccharinum (assembly GCF_977018435.1). Lineage (NCBI taxonomy): Eukaryota > Metazoa > Arthropoda > Insecta > Zygentoma > Lepismatidae > Lepisma > Lepisma saccharinum. The sequence continues at coordinate 55,931,407 of NC_139254.1, read as the reverse complement.
AGATGCCATATTAATTATAAGAAGAAGATGCCATATTGATCATAAGAAGAAGATGACATATTGATTATAAGAAGAAGAGGCTATAAGAAGAAGACGCCATATTAATTATAAGAAGAAGATGCCATACTGATTATAAGAAGAAGATGCCATATTGATTATAAGAAGAAGAAGCCCGAAGAAAATTGGTTAGAATTAATAAAAAATAAAAATAGAAGAAAATTACTGTATGAAAGGACTTCAAAAGTTATTTAATATTTGTACATAATTAATCAAGAATATAGTACGAATTGTACCCTCAGTAGTGGGTTAAATCTGTTGTTTCTTTCCATATATTTGTAGCGTTAGTAACCCTGATCTGTGCCCAGAGGTATCTCATTGTCTCTCCCCTGTGCTAAGCTGTAGATGCTCACTTGAGAGGACGTGGCAAACAGATGGCACTCGTGAGGCAAAAATAGTATTTTTACCATAAAACACTAGAATATTTCCTATGTAGGTTTATCCTAGGTGAGAAATTGTTCGAATTTGTAAGGGAGCGTATGAAAAGTTCTTCTCACACATCAACAACTGATACACACTATAATCTTGTTTTACTTCCACGGCGCCCTGTGCTAAGTTATCACCTTTCGCCATGTTGTTTACATAGATTATTACGTCATCTACGAGTATAAAATAGTCTACGTGGGGAATGTAGACTATCTTTGCATACTCGTAGACGCACATCACTAGGTTTGAGGGGAGGATTTACTGGGCTACGTGGACTTGACACACGGTTCTCAGAGGGAAACTCATCTTTCAGAACTGTTGTTAAAGTTAAGTGGAGTTCGAATCGGTACTCGAACTTTAACGTCGTCACCTTACAATCAAGGAGTCCCGGGTTCCATATTCGGTGGCGGCACATAGTGGGTCGGATCTCGCACTAAACTGTAGTTCCAGTGGTCTCAAGGAAACAAGCAGCATTGACAATCCTCAACTGACTGACAATCTTTTGCATTACGCATTGTATATTGTTGCATAAAATAGGCCGCATTTTCTCATTTATACAGTGGCACGATCTGGGCGTTACAAATTGTTTTTGTAGAATTTCAGAAACGTTTATAAACCCTGAAGATATCATCCTTACAACCTTCGCTTTGCCAGCATACTGCTCGTGAAATATGTCAACTCCAACATGCACAGATGTTACGCTCTATCCATTCATAGCCGAGGGTCTTATTTCGAGCATCTCATTTGCACTGAGGAAAGGAAGGTAGGTTGAGGGGAGGGGGGGTTGAACCAGCAAATTGGTTTCGAGATCGAAAGTTAAAAATGGGAGAGAAGTCCCGTACAGCAGCGCCTCCTTGAGCCATGAATGGAAAGCAATATTCACCACCTGAAACTCTCGGGGGCGTTTGGGGGGCTCTGACTGCGACAGAAAGATCTCCCACTGGTCTCGAAATTGCATTAATTGTTGGTGTTGTATCCGAAAGCATTGTTGCTGCTTGGGAAAGAATTTGAAAAGGTCGTTCGCAAGAGTTTCCACTGTGAGCGAGGTGTAGGTCTCTTCGATTCTTTTTCGATAGTTGCATTCAGAAAGTAAAGAAGAGCGAAGGCTCCTTCGCTTGTCATGAAGAGCTTAGTTTAGTGGCGTTTGACAGTGTATCCATCACTTTGAAGATTAGTGTTGCCATCTTAGAATATTATGCTTAACCCTAGCTTACCGGGGGGAAGGCTTTCAGGCCCACAGCGTCTATTCCATCAATTTTTCAATGAACAAAAAATTAAAGAATACATAGTTCCCTAGGGTGTTCTCAATGTGTGCTATTCGAGACACTAATGCTATTGAGAGTGTACAATTGATGGTATTCTTTGTAATTATTGTAATTAATAAATAATTAAACCTATAAACAAGAAAGCAAGCAACGATCAATACAAAAATGTTTTCTTGATTATTAGTGAAGTGTGGGCCAGTGACGCTCAGGTAAGTAAGTTTGTCTTACGACACGGGTAAACTAAGGCTAAAATAGTAACATTTCTACGAATGAATGAATTTAAAATTTTGAGGGAAAACAGTACATATGCTGACCAAGGCAGTGTATATTTCAGTAAAAAGAAAACACTTAACAGCTTTACCTTTCAACTCTTTATCAGCGTCTTCCTCAAATTTGAAACCAAACTATAATGTAATAAAGTTCAAACAGGAATATATATATATATATATATATATATATATATATATATATACATATATGTATTGATTACTTTACAACCTCAAAGAATATAATTGTGAAAAGTACCACTTTTAAACATAAAAATATCAATAAATATACCTGGTTTTCTCCAGATGGTAAAAATCATAATCAGATAGATCATATTCTCATTGATAAGAGAAGACATACTAGTATAATTGACGTTCGTGCACATAGAGGTGCTGACTGTGCCAATGGCCATTATTTAATAATTGCTAAATTAAGAGAAAGACTCGCAGTGATAAATCATATGCAACAAAATCTGAAAGTTACAAAATTTAATACAGCAAAATTTGCTGATGAAAGAATTAAGAAAGATTACGAATTAAACTGTAAAATAGATTTGATGTTTTGCAGGATTCAAATGATGATGAAAATATAAATGAAACAGATCTAAATAAGAATTGGGAGCACATACGTAATGCAATAGAATCAGCAGCTAAAGAAAGTATAGGATACCATAAACCAAGAAAAAGTAAGCCATGGTTTGATAATGAATGTCATAATTTAACAGAAATAAGAAATCAGGCTAGACTTAGGTGGTTAAATAACTCTGATGATACAAACCTAAGCAATTATAATAGAATAAAGCGAGATGTTAACCGCATCGTTTAGAAGCAAAAAAGAGATTACTTGAAAAGCAAAATTAACGAAATTGAAACAAACAGCAAAAATAAAAATATCAGAGATTTATATAAAGGTGTAAATGAATTTGGAAAGGGGTGGCAACCTAAAGTAAACTTGATATAAGATAAATGCGGTGATTTTCTAGCTGAACCAAGCGATATTCTAAATAGATGGAAGAACTACTTTAATGACCTCTTAAATGTTCATGTAGGAGATAAATCAGAAGTAAATGAAGTGCACACAGCAGAACCTTTAGTTCCAGAACCTAACTTGACTGAAGTTAAAGATGCTATTAAAAGGCTAAAGAATAACAAAGCACCTGGCATTGATTTAATATCAGCTGAGTTAATTAAATATGGTGGAAATTCGTTAATATGTAAGATTCATAAATTAATTTGTTTAATATGGAATAAAGAAGAAATCCCTCAACAGTGGAAAGAATCCATAATTGTTCCTGTGTTTAAAAAAGGTGATAAAATGAACTGCAATAATTACCGTGGAATTTCTCTACTCTCAACAACATATAAAATATTGTCTAACATTATTTTAACAAGACTAACCCCATATGCTAATAAAATTATATGTGATTATCAATGTGGATTTAAATGTAACAGATCAACTACAGATCATTTTTTTACATTAGACAGACACTTGAAAGAAAGTGGGAATATAATCAAAATGTCCATCAGCTATTCATTGATTTCAAAAAAGCATATGATTCGGTCAAAAGAGATAAATTATATAATATATTAGTCGAGTTTGGAATAACTAAGAAGCTCGTTAGTATGATAAAAGTATGCACCAGTGAAACGGAAAGTAAAATTTGTGTGGGTATTAATGTGTCTGACAAATTTACAATTCATGATGGGTTAAAGCAAGGAGATGCATTATCTCCATTGCTCTTTAATGTTGCCTTAGAATATGCTGTTAGGAAGGTTAAATAAAGTAAAGAAGGAAAAATTAAATGGTATGACTCAGTTGTTAGCATATGCAGATGATGTAGACTTATTAGGGGATGATATAAATACAATTAAGAATATTGCTAAAATATTTTTCAAAACTGCTAAAGAGATAGGTTTGGAAGTTAACAAAGAGAAAACTAAATATAGCTATTCTTACAGGCTGAAACCAAGTGTTAGGTAATAATCAAAATCTAATTATTGATAACAACTCGTTTGAACCAGTTTCCAAATTCAAATATTTAGGAGTAATATTAACAAATGAAAATCATATTAAAGAGGAAATATAAAGTAGGCTTAATTCAGGAAATGCATGTTACTTCTCTCTTCATAAACTTTTGTCTTCTCGTTTAATACCTAAGAAACTAAAAGTTAAAATATACGAAACAGTAATTTTACCTGTAGTATTATATGGGTGTGAAACTTGGTCCCTTACATTGAAAGAGGAACATAAATTGAGAGTATTTGAAAATAAGATCCTTAGGAAAATATTTGGACCTAAAAGGGATGAGGAGACAGGTGAGTGGAGAAGGTTACATAATTTAGAACTACATAATTTGTATTCATGTCCAGATATTATTAGAATAATTAAATCAAGAAGACTTAGGTGGGCAGGCCATGTGGCACGAATGGGAGAGGATAGAGGAGTTCTCAGGATTCTTGTTGGGAAACCTGATGGTAAGAGACCTGTAGAAAGGCCAAGACGCATATGGAGGGACAACGTTGAGATGGACCTAAGGGAAATCGGTAGGGATGGAAAAGAGTATATAGATCTTGCTCAAGATAGGGACAGGTGGAAGGCTTGTGTTGCTGCAATCATGAACCTTCGGGTTTAAGAAGGCTAGAGAGTTAGTTAGTTATATATACATAAATATGTATGTATGTATGTATGTATATATGAATAACACATAAAATAGACACTAGAATGTCCACATTAAGTGGTTTTAATTTTTTATTGAAACATATACGGCCTTGGTCAGCAAATATAATTCTTCGTCATGGATACCAGGGTTAACCGTGTTAGCATTAAAAATTTTGGGGTACATCGGTGGTACACATGGCCATTCTTCACCCTTCTACGCATATCCAGATTTCTTGCCTGGGAGTTTAATAATATGTTGTTCAAAGTTCCTTGAGAAGGATTAGAAGATGTAAGATTGTAAAGGACCTTGCACAGGACAAAAGATCCTTGAGGGAATAAAAATGTGTAAGATTTATTAATTTATTTATTATTAAACACAACAGGCGAATCCCCAATTACAGTATTCTACATTTCTTGCTTTGAGTTTGTAAATATACAGTTTGATAAGAAATATTCTTGTGCAGAAATTTAAATAAACATAAAACATGTCAACGCTAAATTATATGTGTACAACAGTCAACAAACCGAGTTATAATAATACATGTTAATTGAAGAGAGTGGAATGAAATATGTAACTATTATCTACAAAAATAGCCTACATGAATACAAGGTTTCAATTATTAAGTACAATGCACAACGTATTTATCTTTACACTCAGTATTTCAGATCTTTACCACCATGTACAATAAATATAAGATACTAATATAATATATTATAAATTACATAAAATATGGAAATAAAATAAACACAGTATAAATCAAGGATAGAAGTTATTTACATAAATAAATATATTAATTATGTGTGTAATAAAGGACCTGTAAATAATTGACACTCTGGAAAGTACGTACATATATGTAATTGAGTATAAACTACGAAAGAAGTATATATTTACAAAAATTGCGTTTATGTTTACATGGTTGACATTTATTCTTCCATTCCTTGAATAACTTTTTTGAATGTCCCAATATGCATGTGAAATATGTCTAATTTTGGTTCCCTTTCGGAACATCTGTTGTACAGTTCACACATTTTCCTGATAGATGATTTATTTATAATGTTCGATCTTCTATTACTACAGTAAAAGAGACCCCCTTTGGATCGTGTCTTGGAGATAGGAACACGTATGTGTATTTGTTCTAGAAGATGTTGCAGTTGAATATTATTGTTCATGATTTTGTATAAGAAACAGAGCAATTGCATCGTCCTTCTTTTGCTGAGAGAAGGCAGGTTGTGGTGTTTACAGAGTTAAGTGTATGATTCGTATCGGGGATACTATATACCTGTTTCTTTATAACTGGAGTACCTTACGAATTAAGACTGTAGCATTTCTATTTTATGCGTGAACTTTTGTCCCGAGGAGCCCATATTTCTGCTGCATATTCTACTTTGCTTCGGACTAAAGCTTTAAATATTATTATCATTATTTCTTTATTCATAAACTCTTTACTCATTCTAATTGTGTACCCTAGGTTCCTGTGTACCTCATTTACGACCCTTTCAACATGTGTTGCAAATGTAAGTTTTGAATCAAATGTAACTCCTAGATCTCTCATCTCGTTAAACATTTTATTTTTTGTGTTATTTATTTTGTAATTGAATTCAATTTGCTTTCTGTTGCGCGAGTATGTCATCGTGCAGCATTTTTCTATGTTCAGATTAAGATAATTTATTTCGCACCATTTTGTTACTGTATTGATTTCATTTTGTAAGGATGTGCAGTCATCAATATTACAAATAGTCCTACCGAATTTTAAGTCATCCGCGTATAAGAGTCTGAATGAGTCACTCAGGTACTTTGGTAAGTCGTTGATTAGAATTAAAAACAACAGAGGTCCGAGATTCGAACCCTGGGGGACTCCCGAGAAAACTGCGAACTCTTCTGTTAAAATTCCTTTATAAGATATGTTCTGCTTACGGTCTTTTAAATAAGAAGCAAAGAAATTTTGTGCTGGTTTGGAGAGGTCGTAACACGAGAGTTTACTCAACAAAATATCGTGGTTTACTCTATCGAAGGCTTTGGATATATCTGTATAGATGACATCTACTTGCTTTCTTTCTTCTAGATTAGTTGCAACGAAATGACTTAGGAGGGACAGGTTCGTAACAGTGGATCTACCCGGGACGAAGCCGTGTTGGTTTGCAGATATTACTGGGGATATGTGTGACAACAATCTTTGATAAATAATACTTTCGAAAACTTTTGAGGGCGCAGACAATAAAGATATGGGCCTATGCTCTTCAATGTTACCGGTGCCACTATTTTTGGGTACGGGACGCACTGTAGATGTTTTCCATTTCCTGGGAAATACAGACGTAGCTAGGGAAAGATTGAATATTTTCATTAAGGGTAGGGCTAATAAGCTTGCACAAACGTTTAACACGTAGGGCGGAATGCCGTAGGGGCCACAGAATTTCTTTGGTTTTAACTTTTTTATTGCCTTTTCAACATCTTCAATACTGACTGCGTTTAGTACAAATGCTTCAACTACGTCTATCTTTTCGTGGTCTTCTATTAAATTGAAGTCGTAATTCGCTGGCGTGCTCTTATAGGTGGAAAGGAAATGCGTTCGCAATTGCCTCGTCATCGTCTAGTGTAGTGTCATTGTATTTGCGGGGCATGGACGTATTTTTCCTCCCTTTATTTTGGACGAAGGACCAAAAGTGTCTAAAATCGAGTTTTATATAATTTTCTGTTTCTGATATGTAATTCCTGTAAGCTTTTTCAATTTGCCTTTTGGTTATTTTGCGGTGGGTTTCAAACAGTGCACGATGAAAGTTGGTATTACCAATTCCACGTTTCCATTTCTTATGATGGTGGGATTTGCTTTTAATGTTTTTAATTATGCCACTGGTGAACCAACTAGGATATCGTGATGTTATGGATTTCTTTCTGTACGGGACGGTGACTTCGATAACTTTATCAAGATTTTCGTAAAAGATATCAAGCGCGTCATTTACATTCTTTTGATTGTATATTTCTTGCCAGTTAATTGTAGCAATTTCACGGTACATTACTTCAAAGTTTGCTTTTTGGAAATTACGCATGCTAATTGTTTTCTCATTATTTGCTTTAACATGTTTCGAAACAAAGAATTCGATGCTAAGTTGGGGGTGATGTTCATCCTCCGGCACTAACGTTTCAGTTTCTTTACAGACCGACACGTTATGGATGTTAGTCAGAACTAAATCTAGCGTTTTGTTGTTGGTGTTTAACACATTTTTTACACTACTTAAATTATAGTAAGACATAAAGTTGGAGATAGTTTTAGATTTTTGCGAGCCTTTGCTGAAATCATAATTAGAACCTGTTACTTCCGGCAAGTTAAAATCACCTACGAAGAGTATGCGTGAACTGGGAAGACATACAGAATAAATCGCTTCATAAAACGCTTCGTAAATTGAAATAGTACACAAGGGTGGGAAATATACTATGCATATAAACAGAGACATAATATCGTTAATTACAGTTTTTCCGAGGACACATTCAATTGGTAGGTCAGCTAATTCTATGGTGGTTGATCTGAATTGGTTTTGTATTCCTAAACTAAACTCCCCTCCATCCTTTTTTCCCAAGGTTTTCATTTTCCGGTCACATCTAGTTACGTCATATGTCATCAAACAGTTCACCGTCCCTGATGCCAGGAACCAGCCAGCTTTCGACTACAGCCACTGCAGCATAGTTGTTGGCAAAAACGCTTTGAGAGAAAGTCCTGATTTTCGTACGGAGTCCTCGGGTATTTTGAAATGCTAGGTAGAAATAATGCTTTACTCACCGTCTCTTTCCCTTTTTTGGGGGATGACCGTTGACTGACTGTCCATCGTTGGGTGGAATGGCCTCTCCCCTATTGTTGTTCCTCACCCTCGGGTCCCGACGGGAGGAGAGGGTGGATGTGGATGGCGAACGTTGCTTCGGTCCCTGCCCTCCTGCTGCTCCAGCTGCCGTGGCGGCCTCCGACGGAGGCGCGGAAGGGGTAGGTGGAATTCCTTTGTCACGTTGATGAGAGACAGGTACTTCGTCCGGTTGCATACTCTCCAGGTCGCCGAGTGTGTAACGCCTCCCGTCGATGAGCAGATACCGAAACTGCACGTACGCATACTTTCCTTGTTTACTGGCCTCGATCATGTGGTACTGCAGCTTCTTCCGTTCTTCTCGAACTTTTGCAGAGTAGTCCTGCTCCAAATAAACACGGCTTCCTTTCAGTTCTTTGCTGTTGCGTAACACTTCTTCTTTCTTCTTGTCCGACAGAAATTTGCATATCACAGGTCTGTTCTTGTTTCCTTGCTTCTTCCCGAGACGATGCACACGATCGAGATCGGGCTCAATGAGGGACACTTTGAGCTTTCCTTCGATCAGTAAAGGGACTTGCACAGGACAAAAGCTCGTTGAGGGAATTATAGAGTGTAATATTGTAAAGGGCCTTGCACACCACAAAAGCTTCTTGAGGGAATTAGAAAGTGTAAGATTGTAAAGGACCTTGCACAGAACAAGAGTTTCTTGAGGAGGATTAGAAAGTGTAAGATTGTAAAGGGCCTTGCAAAGGACAAAAGCTGCTTGAGGGAATTAGAAAGTGTAAGATTGCAAAGGGCTTTGCACAGGAAAAAAGCTCCTTGAGGAGGATTGGAAAGTGTAAGATTGTAAAGGGGCTTGCACAGGACAAGAACACAACACATTAAATTAGATAATAATACACTAAAAACTTTCTGAAAAACAGTGTAAGAGACCCTCTGTTCTCAAAAAGCTAAAAGCACAGGCTAAAATACAGTCGTCATATTCCAACAGGAATGATAAAGTGTTTTGAGGATTAAAAGTTTATCTGTTGAAATTAAAATCTGCATATTGAAGAAAAATATGCCGAACAATTAAAAATAATATACACCACATATTGGAAGGTCTAGGCCTTTGCAGCAAGTGACCATGGGTGAGACTGCTGTGTCCAATACGCAGCCGAGTTAGAATAACTCCTTCTCAACGGGAGGAGGAACTGAAACATCACTAAGGAATACTTTCTAGAAGCTACGTGGTAAAGCAGCTGATGTCAATGTAAAAGTACTGGTCTTGTTTTCTGAGGAATTGTTGTACTTGAATATGTTCGAATTAAGAAAGAGGTCAGCTAGTAGTATTTTTCTAATTACGAAAAATAAACGTACATTATAAATTAAATATTATGATATCTTGATGCAGTTGTGTTTGAATTGAATGCTTGCATTTTTAAGTTCACTTTATGCACAGATAGGCTAATCGGAACTGGACCTACAGTACAAAACATATCCAAAATTGATCCACCCAAAGTCTAAAACGTATCCTTCCTGGATATCAAATGGATGTACCCTGCCCGGACATGTGAATATCCCCTAGATATCCAATAGATGTCTACTGGATATTGTTATTCATAGACATTGCTTGTGAAAACAATTTGTTTAGCCTTGTATATATATATTCAAAGAACGAAAATGGTTTCAATACTTTGCACGGAATTCTATAGAATGATAGGCTTCTGACATTCCGTGAGTGTTGAGCGAAAGCATTGGTTCTCTTTTCATTACACATTCAAGAAATTCTTCATATGCTTCGAGCGGTGGAAGGAAACTCATTTCTTGCATCCACATATCTGCATAGCGATTGGTTTCTCCGGAAATTCAAGAGGAAATGTTTCTCTTAGATGGAACTCAGTTGCATCTGAAGGTTAGATATTGAGTCACTGTGATGCGAGAAGCTCTTCGCAAGGTGCACATGCTTTTCCATTACGCGCGGGGCCTTTATTACAATCGATATCTCCAGGCCTATCAGGGGGAAGTGGCCGCACGCAGCTCCTCGGGTATTGAAAAGGAAACAAGCAGGCAGAGACAGTTAGATCCATCTTTCACCTCCATTTCTCTCACTCGTTCTCCTTTCAGTGTTGCCACAATCAAAGGCTAAAATTTCCCTCCAGGTCAAGTTCCTTTTCCAAGGGGCAAAATTTCCCTTTGCATCAGTATAATTTCATTTTTCAAAGGCAAATTTTCCCTTTGCAAGGTGCAAAATTTTTATGCCGTGTCCGAATGGTGCAAGACCGTACTTGAAGCGAGCATCCTCCGAGTATGGTCTTGCAGTGCGGTCTTCAAGTCGTGAACTGGAAGTACAAGTCTTTTGAATTGCACTTCGACTGCAGCGCCAAATACGACCAGTAGATAAAACAGAGAACACGTTGTTTTCCTCGCCATTTAAGCACTTGTTTTTCACCATAGGAACCACATAACATTTTCAAATGCTCGTACACATACATTTCCACACATTAGAAGAACTATGACCAACAACTTGCTGGCCAATGACGCATATCTACCTGTGCTGCTCGCTTTCTGCCTCCGTGATTTTGAACAACGAGTGTGGAAATCACGTGACCCAGTCACCAACCATCTGTGCTGCGAGCTGTGTACTTGCGTACTTCTGTCCTTGGCGCTTTCGAACTGTACTAGGTGACGTCACTTCCGCCAATACCATACTTCAAGTGTGTACTTTGTACCTTTCGGACAGAGCCTATCTCTCCAAGGGCCAAAATTTTCCTCTTCAAGAACAAAATTCTCCAGGTAAAAATTCCCTTTCGGCTCAAAATTTCCCTCCACTTTAAAAAATCATCCAATGAAAATTAGTAATATTAGCAGTTGTTGTTGTTGAGTGGTTATCAGAGGTACTGTTATGAGAGGTGGCGCTAGTAGCATTATTATTCCCTTTCGTCCATGTTCGTATGAATGAAAAATGCTAACCACATACATGTCAACCCAGTGGCGGCGATGGAGTTCAAGAACTAGAGGGGCAAGGTGCCAAAACTGGGGGCAAGAACGGTTAATTTTCTCCTGCTGCATAAGGTTTAGAGTAGTGCAAGTGGGGGAGTTCACAAACCTCTTGTGGTGAGCTGAAGTGGTGAGCTTGCCTTAATGGATTTTTCTTGTAAGGCAAGAGCTCTATTTGATGGTGCAGTGTTGCTAGCTCCTTACTTGAAAAAATCACCAAGGTTTTTGGGGTAACCTAACCTAAAACAAGGAGCTGGCAACCTTTTTCTCGCAGTGTTACCAGCTCCTCACTCAAAAAAAATCACCAAGGTTTTTTTTTTTCTTGGTTTAACGTAACCTAAAGCAAGGAGCTGGCAACCTTGCTTGAGGCTTACCTTACAGTGCATAAAGCAAGGTTGCCAACCCACTGGTATTTTTGCCATAGCCTTTTACAAGAAAAAAAAGAGAGAGGGAAGAGTTAAACAACCGACAGCTTACCCACAGCCTTTTTTGCTCTAACCTAACCTAAACCAAGGAGCTGGCAACTTTGCTTGTGCAATCAACCCGGTTGATCGCCCTCAAGTGGAGATCAGCGTTGCCAACTCCTCACTCGAAAAAAAAAATCACCAAGGTTTTTTTTTTTGGTCTAACCTAGCCTAAAGCAAGGAGCTGACAACTTTGCTTGTGCAATCAACCCGGTTGATCGCCCCTCAAGTGGAGATCAGCGTTGCCAACTCCTCACTCGAAAAAAAAATCACCAAGGTTTTTTTTTGGTCTAACCTAGCCTAAAGCAAGGAGCTGACAACTTTGCTTGAGGCTTGCCTTACAGCGCATAAAGCAATTTTTGCCAACCTACATATACTAAACAAGGAGAGCCGACAACAAATATGTACTGCCGTAAAAGAGAGAGAGATGGGTGGATGGTAATATAGTATGTGTGTGCGTGTGCGCGTATAATATGTAGCATTATTAACTAGAGTGTGTTGGCAATTTACTTACAACTAAAAAAAAAAAATAGAGATGCCAACTTTGCTATAAAATGAAGAGAGAGAGAGAGAGATTTATGGCTGGCAAGAGTAATGAGCGAATGCGCCATATCGTAATTTTCCAACTCCGTATATCGTGACCTTTGTAAACCTCTCTCGGGGGAACATTGTAACACAAACAAACAAACAAAATAATAATTGTTGTTTTTAGGATGCCTGGCCCCTATAACCTCGCCAGGGTGCGTGGTGCCCAACCAAAAATGTAAAAGTTTTCTAATGGCTGCGGTTATAGATTACCGCACCTCTGTAGAGTTTCACGTGTTTTTTTTTTTTTTTTCCCCCAAACTTCCATGAAACCCTACAGAGGACCTCCGTAATGCATGCAACGTGTACTAACGACTCTAGTGTTATTTGATGTTGTGATATTTTTGGATATAGAGTTTTATTGTGAGATATAGATAAAAAATGATTATGTTTATTATAATATTTTCTTGATGAAGATGGAGAATGTATGTGTGTGTTACAAATAAAGTTGCATGCTTATTTTTTTAGTGTGTGTGTATGTGTTTTTGATGTTTCGACAGCATCTGAAACGATAAAAAAAAATTATTGTTAATTTTCACGTGTAAAAAAACAACAACAAATTTTTTTTGTGCAAATTTTCTGATTGTCTCTCGTGCTATAGTGCAAAAAAGATATTGTGACTGATAACTAATGAAATTAACATTTGTAAGTGATCTGAACTAGTGAAATTCGTATTGTGCCATTGTAACTGATTGTGCTAGTGCAGAAAATTTCTTATTGTGCAAGAAAAGATGTTAAAAAACTTGTTAAAACTGCTCTGTGACCCTCTCGTTCTTCACGTCGTAGGCGAAGGACTTCTCTGCAATCAGGATGACACTGCATAGGGTATCCTCGGGCAAGGCATCGTGGAACTCGCAGACGACCTTGATGTTGGTTCGATCGTTGACCACAACCTTCTTCCTCTTAGATGTGTTGATGACGGTCATGGGTCTCCGTGCTTTGAACTCGCTGGGCGTGTAGTACATGTCCACGCTTCCCTCGGTCACGCGTTTGTAAGCCGAGAACGCTTCGTAAAGTTTGAGGTAATCGTTTTTGGTCACGTCGAGGTTGTAATTCTCGCGCGGGAACACTTCGTTGCGTCCATTCTTCAGATAAACGTTCTTGATCTTGCAGTCGTCGAACTTGCTGGAATCTTTCTCCTGATTGTTATCGCGCCCGGTCTGAAAGAGCACCACGACGAAATCTGGCATGTCGAACTGTATGTTGTTGAACTGCGTCGTCACGTCGAATTCCATGTGACTTCCCGACGCCATCTTCTGCACGCACTGGTAACCGTGAAAGTGAATCGGCACCTGCGGACTTTTCAAGATCTCCGCTTTGTACTTGAGGGCGTAGTTTGTTTCGTATTCCACCACCGGCATTCTCAATTCCATGCTCCGGATGACGCATTTCGCCGCTTCGGCTAAAGTGTTGGCTATCGGCGTGGTGCCGTCCGGACCCAAAGTAGCGTATCGCATCAGTGCGTCGTTGTCGTTGGCCGCTCTTCGAAACGTGATCCTCAGTCCTCCCTTCCACATGATCTCCTTGTAGTCCGAGAAGAAACCAGGCAGCAGACGCATGGGAAAGAGCACCGTGTGACTTCTCGTCGATATTTTGGTCCCGGCTTCGAATCCCCCGGCCTGGTAGTATGCTGCATCCGTTTTGGATAATTTCAAAGTTCCCACTGCCGTCGACGTGATGCCTGGATAATCTATTCTGTCGATGACGGTGTTGTGTTTCCTCACCTCCACCTGCGAGAACAGGTGAGGCACGAAGTTGTCTACGAGTATCAAGTTTGCTGCTGCGGGAAACGTGTCTCCGCTTTCTTTCTTCACCACGTCGAATTGAAGGTAGAGGTCCGCTCTGTGAGGATGAATGAACCCATCGCCTACGTCAACGTCGTATTCGATCTCCCTGTTCGCCTCGTTGAGATTGGCGAACGTGCGACGGTTGGGAGGGAAAGATTGCAATTCGTAACTTTCGATTTGCTCCATTTTACATGTATGGTTATTTATTATACGTTGATCTCCACGATGGCAGTAGTTGTTGCACCTGCGAAATCCACCACGTCTCCTTTCTCGTTCGTCACCACCAACTCTATGTCGTCTATGCGGTTGCGACATACTGGAAAATAGATCGGCGAAGAGGGCGTGTAGATGATCGGTTCCATGAACTCGGAACTTGGTTTGAAAGTGGCTATGATTCCCGTCTGCTTGTGACTTCCCAGCAATCCGTCCGAAGATTTCGTGATCATACCTTCGGCCACGTTACAGTGTACGTTCAGAGTCTCTATGGCCAAGAATTTAGGAATGTTGGTTGCTACGTGCTTGATGCCAGCTTCGAGTTTGGTGTCGTTCTCGAAACCTAAAAGTTCTCCCATGGTGCCCAGGTCCACGGTCTCTGTCGCGGATAGGATTTCCACTCTGTGCGTGACCGAATTTTGAGAAAGGTACGTGCCTTTGGGTAATTGAGCTTGCAAAGTGGAAAGATTGTATTGTCCTGGCGTGACGACGATGTGTTCGCTTCCGACGCTAATTTTGTTGTTGTGCTGCGTAACATTGGGTATGAGGTACATGCTGTAGAATGCACGCAGAGCCACGGATTTAGGATAGACGATGTCGTCGTGCAGCGTGAGTTTCAAGATCGATGATTCGCTCGTGAGATGGAACACGCCCATCCTAGTGATGCTGTTTGAGGTTCCACAATGCTTTCTGGAAATCCTCGATCGTAGGGTTATTTATTTTAGAGAGAAACGCGAGCACGGAGAGGCAGAGATGACCGCAGTTCACGTCTCCGAAATCTTGAATGCGTTCGTCGTTGTAGTATATGGAGGTTTTGTTCGTTTTCAGATAATAGACTAAATTTGTAGGTGGAACACCTCCGAAAGAATCGAAAACGAATGCTTTATCATTGTCGTTTTTGTGGTAACATATCCAATGCGTGCCTGGATTTTCTTGACCGTCCAAGTTGACTACTCCACATTCTCTTCTTTTCACGCTTGAAGGTAACGAGTCGGACATAAAAACTCCTCTGAAGTGTTTGATTTGTAACGGTTCGATCAGAGATTCAATGTCTCGGTTGGTGAGTGCTTCTGTTTCTTTTTTTTATATTTCTTCAAAGCATCGAGGTTGCTTTTTTGTTTTTTGGTTATACCTTTCCCCTTCTTCTCCATGGCCAGGTTGTGACGTTTCTGTTCTTCCAATTCCGCCTTGTTCTTCTTCGAGTCGATGACGGTTTTCGCAATGGCGGCACTTCCGCCGGCCAAACTTCCAACGGCCCCCAATGCTGCCAGGATGGCCGGGATGCTGAATATGAAACCTCCGATCTTTTGCTGTTTCCGCGAACGCTGCAATCTTTTCAATTGAGGTGTGCTGAGCAGCAATTTCATTCCGTGTCCTTTCGACAAGCAAGAACGTTTCTTTTCGCGTTGTTTCTTGGTGAGTAACCCATCGAGAGCACCTAGATTTTTAAGATTGGAGTATGGTATCTGGTACACGACACCCTTGGGCTTCATGTTGATGCTCTATGTGTTATTTTCACGGTATGTTATTTATATATATATTCTGAGATTTTTTCTTGTGTAGTTTTTTTACGGTATGTTATTTATATATTTTCAAGGCTTCGCAGTCGTTACACAAATTCTATTACGTGCTTCGTTTTCTTACCAAGAAGTTCCTTTGTCCCCTTGTACACGATTCGAGTTTTGTTCTCGATTAAAATAGATAGCTTCTCGTCAGATAACATGTTAGCGTATCGATCTGGTAAAAATAGACTGTATTGTGCGTTGAGCAACAGGCGTACCTTGGGACCATACTGGGTAGAAACGATTGAACCGGAAGTTATCGTGTAAGATTTGTCGACTTCCAATTCCCGAATTTTTACATACTCAAATGACAAATTTAGCATTTGTTTTAATGCTTGGAGATCACTCATTTTTTCGGTTGTCATATCGAAGAAGAGAAAATTTTCAGTGTGTATGTTAGAGAGAAATTTAATTGCTTTTTTTTTTCACGATGTGTGTTATTTATATATACCGAAGATTATTTTTTTCACGATGTGTGTTATTTATATATCAAGTTTTTTTTTGGCACGTATATATATTATTATTTTTTTAACGGAGGAAGAAAGTTCGTGCTTCGGAAAACGCGAGGATGTGCGTAAGGATATCTTCCTTCTCCTGCATAGACTTGTACCAATCATCAGTATACTGTCTTCTTCCCTGCATCGCCTCGTACAGTTCGTCCGACCTATCGTTTAATTTTTCCCCTGCAGCCGAAAGCAGAATGTTGAGATCATCGCACCTCAGGCCGCTGATCTCCCGAAGAAGGTCCTTGAGAACCATTTCACAAGGGATGCGAAATTCCGGCATTGTTTTTGCCATGCTTACAAGTTTATTAACATCTCCGTTAACTACTTTCTTGAATATTTTAGATAGTAGCTCGGGTGGCAAATTAGTTATGTAATCCATGTTGTTTTTTTTTACGGTATGTTATTTATATACCCCACCCCAATTTTTGTTTCGTGTTCATGGCGATGGTGGTGCCTAGTGCGGCGACCCGTTCACCCAGCGATGCGTCTCTGCTCACGAACCTTTCGAAAGCTGCATGTTCCAATTTTTTGTCTGCTTCGTGACGTGCATCCAGATCCGTCTGCGTGGTGTTGTAGGCGATGTCGTGATCTTTGCATGCCGCGTCCAACGGATTCACACCCTTGTCTCCTCTCTCCAATCTTTTCTCGAGTTTGGTACCCGGTCCGCAGTACTGGTAGCCAGGTAGATGCATCTCGAAAGGTAACTTGTTGATGATGTCGTTCACGAGTCCCTTTCCTTCGGCCACGTTCCAAAATTTCGGAGGCAGCGTGTTGATGATTTTGATCAGGTAACCTATGCCCTTGTCGTCGTTCACGATGAAGTTGGAAAGTTTCGTGCTGATCATGTCCACGATGCCAACCTTCTCGTTGTAGAAATTACGGTTGCCTGCATTCTCTTCGCCGGCTATCACCAACAATCGGTCCACGAGTTTCCTAACGTCGTCCACCCAAACGAATTCTTTGGGTAACGTGTTGTAACGTTTGACGCCGCTGCCTGTTTTGACCTGGTTCCAAATCGGTTTGATGAGATTCCTGTACTTCTCGCCGCTGCTCGATTTCACCCTATTCTGCGAGGCGTCGTTGTTCTGGTACAAGGCATCCGTCATGATCAGAATTTCCTTGTAACTCTGGTAATCTTCGTCGGTGTAATCTTTCGGCTGTTTTTTGGCGACGAGTTCCCACAGTCCCACCGTACCCGGATACCTGTTCCAACTATCCTTGTCGCCTAAATTGACTTTAATGTCGTTGCCTTCGAAGGTCACCTTCGATTTCCCAATCTTCCACACCACACCGCCGCCTTCGCTGGTTTCCATGCTGGGATACAATCCGAACACTTCATCCTTATCGAATTTCCCCGTGCTTAGGTAGTCTCGTGCCAAAGGTCCCAACTCGATTTTATCCGAAGACGACGACGTGCTGCCTATGGCTCGACGTCGTGCCGGTGCATCCTTCAGTTCGAACGGCGTCGAAGGAATGCTCGAAATGGGTGTGGGTACGGCGTAACTTTTAGCTGCGAGCGGTACGAGTTCATTAATCAAATTTTTATTTTGTTCCGTGACACTTTTAATTTCTTTACCTAGACTGCTGATGGCATCGATCACAGGTTGATCCTGACGTTTCTTCTCTTCGTAGAATCCGCGATTCTCGGATTTCCAACCTTTGAAGCGTTTCGCGAGGTATTTTCGCAACTTGAGATTTTCGTCTTCGATTTTTCGTTTCGTCATGACGTTATTTATATACGTCGTTTCTCACAACGTTGCAACGTTTAGAAAATCGTTGATTTTGTTTCTGTATTTTCCGTCGTTGGGTTTTCTCGTCATGTCGATCGTCGCGAATCCGAAATCGTCACCGTTCCAGCAAGTAGAGCAGCCTTCCGAAAATTGATTGTAGTTCATGTCTCCGCCTACGTAGTCATCGTACGCGTGCTTGAGGTTGGTGTGATCTTGACGAAACAAACATATGAAATTCGCGTTGTCGCGCACTAACTGTTTTGGAATTTTGGAAAACGTTTGAGCTAGGTAAAAACAATCCATTCCTTTGTGACGACATTGCGTGAAAAAGTTGCGAATTTCATTTTGATTTTCCAGGATGGCGTCGTCGAACACAACAACTGAATTTTCACGACAATCGTCGAGTGGTTTTATTTCCGAGGCGAACGTTGCAATGTCCAGACCATCGTACAGTTTCATCAGTTGCTGGTATTTGGATTGCTCCAAACTTTTCGAGAACACGTACAGGTGCCTGTTCTTCCAATTTAACCAATTCGGTGCGAGGAGAAAATTGTCCACGAGCAGTGTCGTTTTCCCACACCCCGAAGGACCTACGATCAGACAGCGGATGCTGTCGGGAAGCAACTCGCCGTTCTTTTTCTTCGTTTGACTTTCCGGATCCGGTAGACGCTTCACCACGTTCCACGTACTCACAAGATCACTTCGTCCGCGTCGATCCAACTCTTTTCCGGAAGTCCCAGCCATTTGACAAACAGTTTGTCACCTTTCCTACGCAATACTTTCTCGATGAGGTACGTGTCGGGGTGTTTTGTTTTAGAGAGTTCCTCTTCGTAAAATCTTCCTTTCAAAATCTCGCCGCTACTATCTTTTATTATATACGTGTGTCGGTTTCCGGGTAGAACTCGAACCACCGTAAAGAGTTCCGTGCTCCAATTTTTTGTGAATCCCTTCTCGAAGGTGCGTTTGAATTTGCTAATCCTCACCCGGTCTCCAATTTTGTATTTAGCTTTTTTTGTCGTGGGTGTGTACTTTGGACAGTAAACTGTAGAAATTAAACGCTGCTCGTCAGACTTGGTAACGTCAACTGGCTTCATGCCTATCGTTCTGTGTACCGTTTTATTATAGGTGTCGACGAGTTCCGGCAGGATGTCGACCCATTTGTAATTTCCCCGAAGCGTGAATCGTTTCCACATGTGTGTTTTCAAGGTTCGATTGAATCTTTCCACGATGCTGGCTTTGATGTGACTGAAGGTCGAATAATGTCGAATCTTGTGTTTTTGAATAAACTTTTGGAATACGGAGTTGTAAAATTCTTTACCGTTGTCCGTTTGCAGAAACCGAGGTCGTCTGCCGCCGCTTTCGCGAAAAATTAATTTGAATGCTTCCGTGACGCATGTCCCCGTTTTGGCTTTCAAAGGTAGAGCCCATGCGAATTTCGAAAACGTGTCTATGACGGTGAGGAGGTACTTGCTGCCCTTGTTCAATTTATGCACGTTTTTCAAATTGCCGCTACTCATCTCCACGAGGTCGCTTTGCCAGAGGTCGTCGATGCCCTTGGTTACCACAGCCAAACGTTCGTAGTTACGGCGTGCAGGTTTATGCAATTCTTCGACGATGGCTTGCCTAGACATTTTTTCTTAGAGATTACGTTTCAAGAGAAGCACAAGCGTGATGGGATTCAAAGAGGGTGGCACTTCGCTCGTGTTTTGAATGATCAGCTTATCGCCGGCACTCACGTCGAAAACGGTGAGATCTTCGTCTTCGTGTATTTCATATATGTTGCGCGTTTCGTTCCAACGTGCCAGAGGAATGTTTCCTGCTTTCTGGACACCACGATTTGATATCAAAGTCATGGTGGGAACGCTAGCTTTTCTACCGTGAGACCAGTACGAAAATTCGTTTATCTGAATCGTGCCATCGAGGAGAAACTTGTAGTACGGATGATAAGGATGCAACATGTACAGTTTGTTACCTTCGACGAACGTGGAGATTCTCTGTTGATTGGGTATGCTGTTGATTTCGATGGCTTGCAGAGAATGCAGTTTAGCGAATTTAGTATCGACGCTAACGAGGTTGCTGTGAAGCTGACCCAGCGTGTTTTGTACGGGCAACAAATGTTCGACTATGGTATCCGTTACGGTAGAAAACGACGGTTTGATTTTCACTTCCACGTTCAACTGCTTGTAGTTTTCGTTGAGTTCTTGCAACTTGGCACCGAAAGAGGCCAGCGTCGATTCCTGCGTGGATTCCAGCACTCCAACTTGATCTCTGATGTTGACGACAATGTTCTGAAGGTTCTCGACTTGATTCAATTTCGAGCTCTTCTCGGTAAGATCGTTCACGATGATTCGCATCTCTGTAAACTGCGTGTGAAGGTCGGCGACGCTCTGGGAAGTGGGCAGCGTCGACACCAGCGAACTAATTTCGTCTCGAATCTGTTCCACGTTCGCCGTTTCCGTTTCTAGTCGTTTCAGCATTCGAGATATGTTTCTTTTCAAAGCGTGCAATTCTTTGGAGGTGGGGAGATTGGCCACTTTACTCTCGAGATCGCTCAATGAACTTTTGATGTCGTTCGAATCGGATAGTGCCGTCACCGCCGTTTTCAATTTTTCCAAATCTTCGCTCGAAGGCACGCTCGTCCGTAACGATTCCAAGTCACCCTGTATGTTGTCGAGTACGTGATGAAAATGAGCAAGATTCGTTTCGACGTTCAAATTTTCTAAATATTCGATCTTCTGCTGAACAGTGCTTAACGTGTCTTGAATGCTCGTCAACGCTCTCGCTTCGGCGTGAATATTTTTAATTTCTTCGTTGATCAATTCCAAAGACGCCTGAAGCGTAGCGATGGTGGTTTGAATGTGTTCGAAATCTTGATAGGCCTCCAATTGAATTTTTATGTTCGCGACGCTTTTACCGATGACCTGCAGTTCGTCCGACGATGGTAGGTTCGTCATTGTATCTTCCAAAGTCTGCAACTTGGATTTAATTTCTTCCAACGTGCTGGTGAATTCTTCTTGTAATTTCGAAACGACGACATGCAAGCGTTCTGCGTCTATATCGTTCACCACGGTTTGAAGTTCAGAGAAATTCTTTTCTATTGCGGAAGTTCGTTCTTCGATTTCGAGTTTCAATTTTTCCAAATCTTCATTTTTCGATTGAAATTGCTGTAATTTGGCCAAATCATTTTGAAGCGAATCCACGCTCAACTGTATATTTTGAACGTTGTCGTAAGAAGGTACGTCGACATAATTTTTTATCAGCGTCTTCAGTTCGGAATCGATTTTCAGAATGGGGTCGAGACATTGCGTTTGGAGCGTAGCGATTTCCGACTCTAAACTTTTGTTTAAGGTTTCCTGCAAAGCGATCAAATCGGTCCTCAACTTCTTAACTCGAATGTCCAACATGAGAATCTCTTCTGCGTGGTCCACACGCTTGGTGTTGCCGAAAATGTCGTTAGGCATTTTGTTAACGGTTATTTATAATAGGATAGACGATTCGTAATTCTACGAAGAGAGGAATAAGTTTGTCGTAATCTCCGAGAAGTTCCATGTAAAGATAATCTCCTGCAGACACATCGTACGTAATGTTAGAAAGCATCTTGTCGTGCTTGATTCGAAAAATGTTCTTGCCGGTAGAAATTTTGATTTCGCCTGCGTTTTCCGGATTCACGGTGATTTGAAGTTTCCCACCGATCGGAATTTCGTAGAAATGTAAATTGTTATTAAAAACATAAAACATCTTGCCCACATCGTCATTCAGTTTCGTCCAAATGCTGTTGAGGTGAATGATCAACAGACCGTTGAGTTTAGGTAACACGGAAGGTAAGACTTCATGATCTGGTATGGTTTCCATAATGATCTGTTTTTTGAAACCGAACAAATTCATAGGCATGCTGGTTATTTAAGAATACGGTCAAAGTTTTTTGTAATGACAGTCAATATTTTTTTTTTTTTGTTTTGTTTTGTTTTTATGAATCTTCTGTTGAAGATGGACATATGTTGCAGGTTTTGCTTTCTGCTAAGCGATAGTGCCCCCACGGCAATGTGTGAATACCACACTCGAGAACGCACCTCTTGTCGTCGTTGGGATCCAGGGCAATTTTTCTAACTTTGTTTGTGGTGATGATATGGTCGACGCTCTGGATGCGCTGCTCTTCTCTTAGAACCGACGACCTGGTCTTGAGGCAATCGACGAAGTCCTCGAATGCGAGATGCCCCCGAACCACCTGTCTGCCGACACCCTTGGCCTTCTTGGTAACGCTGCCCTCGGCTTTGATGGCATAGGCCTTGGCGCGAAGACCTGCAAACTCGAGAATTACATCACCGTCCTTCTCGTCTTTGAGTTTGCCAGGCACCTTTTTGTTGCGGGGCAGGATGCCGTACTGGTTCGGCTGGGGATAGCCCGAGGTGTCGAAGAGGTTAACGAAAGCTGGTACCGTGACTATATCCCTGTATGCATCGGCTGAGTGGACGTGGTACACCAAGCTGTCCGTGTCCGTGTAGAGAAGCGAGATGTTGTGGCTATAATGTGGACGTAATATGTCGTAGTACGTCTCGAACATGTGCAGCTTGCTCAGGTCTAATACTGAGGCACCAACATAAATTGGCTTGTCGAGTTTTACCTCACCCTTCCTCATATGCACCAGAGCAAGCTGCTCGTTATAAATGGTCCTCGATTTGAATAACGGGTTCGCTACGAGCCTGCGACATTGTGCTTTCCTCGTTACCAATTTTATGTCCATGCGATTCCGTACATTCTCCATAGTTTTGCCAAACACCGCATTGTTCATAAGCTTGAAGAAATCCTTATCAAGCTCGGACGTGGCTGCGGTGCGGTGTTTGGTGTTGACTTCAATATATGGCTTCAACCATGGAGAATGCTCGAACTTGAGGATGCGGTGAACTGCGCAGACCGTGACCCCTCGCTGCATCAACCACCGGAGATTCTGGTAGTGCAGGACATAACGCTCTTTGGGCTCGAAATCCATGACGAGCTTCTTCTGGTTGGAATCGGGTGGACACTTGAACTCGGGTGCAGGGGGAAGATCGCTGAACAAATCCTGCAGCTTCTCGGAGAACTCAAGGTCCACCTCGGCGAAGAACCCATGTTCCGAATCGTCGAAGCTTTCGATGTCGAAGTTGGAAGGGTCAGCCCACTCGAAGCCTCTAAAGGGGAGTGGCTGCATCATGGAGTGTCCGTAGAGGTTATTGACGTCCGTGTACATGATGTAGCTGGACGGTTGTGAGGGGTCGTAGCCGGTGGCCATGTGGTGATTGTTGGCGCGCGAGTGTCGCTGCGACACCTGGACCATTCCACCCCGCACGGCGCGTTCCACAAACAGCATCATGTCCACGTTCGAAAGAAGCTCCAGCTTGATCTTCGTCACCAGAAACATGGCTGACCACGCCAGTCCGGGGAGACTGTAGAAGTAGGCGGGGTCCAGCTTGTAGATCTTCATTGCGGTCGCACGGAACGTCTGGAACACGTCGGCGAGGAGCGTCACGTCAAGTCTGAGGTAGACGTCGTGGTAGTCCCCGAGAGTTCGACAGCCCAGCTCGCGCCACATGGACTGGGCGTGGTGATATTCCTCGTCGGTGATGTTCGACCCTCGCAGCTGACTGTAGAACTTCGCCTGGGGAGGTAGCGTCGTCTCCGCGAACTTGGAAGGGTCTGTGACGTATTCGTAGGGATAGACTCCCTTACGCTTGAAGAGGCCGGCGTCCAAGTTCGGAAAATTTCCGGAGGTAATAAGCATTTGCTCGTCGCTAAGCTTCCCTGCGAGAGCATCGAGGCTGGCCGGGAGGAACCTCAGAGAGTCGAGGAAGCGAAGCTCGACGGTAGAGTGTGATCCTGAAATTCGCACCCACTTGCTCACACTGATGTAACGCTCCTCGTTCTGCGCCAGGACGTTGATTCGCATGTCGTCGTACCCAAGATGCTTGACGAGGTGGTGGAAGTCGTATCCCGAGCCATTATGAAAAAACACAGGGATAAATCGCGGGTCCCGGGCCATGAGGTTGCATCCGTTGCACCATGGACCAACATACCTACCGTTAAAGTGATCGTGGTGTTGGACTTTACGGTTGTTGGCGGTGTACTCCTTGACGCAGACAGGGCAGGTAGTAGCTTCCTCATGCTTGATTTTGTCGTCAGAAGACAGCGATTCCATAGGCTTGGGGGCCAACAGTACTTTTGTTATCTCGTTGGCCTCGACAACCATCCTCTCGAGGAAGTGTTCGGCTGCGTCGGGGCCACGGTACACGTAGGGCTCGGGGGCGATGTGCTGGTCTCGTCGCACCACAACGTATGCGAAACTGGATGCCTCGTGGAGTTGGTAAGGGGTGGTGGAGGAAACTTCGGGATCGGGATCGCAAGTGGACAGGGGTTTGAGGAAGGCCTCGAAATCCGCGATGATGATAGCGGGATGCTCCACCATGGCACCGTGCATGTGGAAACGCTCCACGGTGCCAGGTTTGGGCAAGACTGTCACACCCGGCTCGTTGGCATTGCAGTAGATCTTGTGGCTGGCAAGCTTCTCTGCAGCGATGTTGGGACCTCCGATGCGCTGGTAATCCTGCTGTTCTCGATCATCAAAAATTGACAAGCACCTGCGACAAACTTCTATGCTACCATGATGCTTGCTTTTTTGGCTCGAAACAAGTCTAGAGAGCGAGCGAATAAGAGTGTAGTGGTGATGGGTCTCGTCCTTGATAAGTAGGAGATGGATTTCCTGCGCACCATCAACGTTTACGTCACTCACCCGGATGGGGTACACCGCATTTTCGTCAGTGAGACCGTAAACGTTGATGGCCAACCGCGCACGTGCCTCGAACTTTCGAATATCCGTGACCTCTACCGGGTAGTCGATCCCAACCATCGCATCTTCCAGTTCCGACTCGTAGGGTAGGTAGTGGTTAACTCGGCGTGGTTGGTTTTTCCAGTGGACAGGGTGTAATGCTGCAAGCACCGACCAGAGAAAGCACTTGGCATCACTGTTTTGAATGTTCAGGACAGCCTTCTTTGCCGCAATGGTAGGTGGTAAGGGGACGTAGCTGGAGGCGGAGAGAGGTATGAACTTGCAAAGTTTGACGCACAGTTCGTGAGGCTCGCCACACAGCGAACCCCCCGAGCCTTTAGCTTGATGTTCTTCTTGTTTTGCCACCAGCTCATCGGCAAACTGGTTGTAGATGACCTCGAGGTTGTCGACATCCGCCAGATGCAGCGTCTTCGCCTTGGTGTTGTGGCAGAAGCTGTAAATTTCGTCGGACGGCTTCTTGTACTGGCAACGTAGCGATGCGTAGAATTTGGTGGAGTGCATTGCAAGCGCATCGCCGAGGATAGAAATGATTTTGGCTCGCACGTTCTCCAAAAAGCTACGCACGTCGCATGAGCCCTCCGAAGTGATGACAAAATCCTCTAACAACTGCTGGAAAGCAGACTGGTTTGTTTTTGTCACAGGCTTGACGCGTTTGGCGGGTGGTGGCGAGTCGGCTTCCGCTTTCCTCTTGGTCGAGCTGGTCGACGGTTGGGGAACAGGTGCTCCGACGACAACTTTGCATGATGTTATATGCCTCTTCAAATTATTAATAGTAATAGGTATACCGCACCTGGGACATGGTTTTTTAGCGGTTACACGCTTACCAGGTGCGCAGGTACGACAATGTCTTGCAAAATGTGCGCTTGATATGGCTATCTTGCACACAGGGCAACTTTTCATGGAGCGCATTTTTTTGGGGGTATGTTTATTTATATGTGATCTGTTGGTGGTAGAGTGTTTACAAAAAAATACCTTACGAGAAAAATTTTGTAGGCTAATTCTAATTAGTGTTAGTTTGAGGGGTTTATTTATATATGGGTGGCGTTGTTTTCCTCAAATATGTATTTTAATAAACCCTGTAAAAAAATTTAAAAAAATATATAAGAAGTTTGAGAAAAAAAACACGTGAAACTCTACAGAGGTGCGGTAATCTATAACCGCAGCCATTAGAAAACTTTTACATTTTTGGTTGGGCACCACGCACCCTGGCGAGGTTATAGGGGCCAGGCATCCTAAAAACAACAATTATTATTTTGTTTGTTTGTTTGTGTTACAATGTTCCCCCGAGGGAGGTTTACAAAGGTCACGATATACGGAGTTGGAAAATTACGATATGGCGCATTCGCTCATTACTCTTGCCAGCCATAAATCTCTCTCTCTCTCTCTCTTCATTTTATAGCAAAGTTGGCATCTCTATTTTTTTTTTTTAGTTGTAAGTAAATTGCCAACACACTCTAGTTAATAATGCTACATATTATACGCACACACGCACACACATACTATATTACCATCCACCCATCTCTCTCTCTTTTACGGCAGTACATATTTGTTGTCGGCTCTCCTTGTTTAGTGTGTGTAGGTTGGCAAAAATTGCTTTATGCGCTGTAAGGCAAGCCTCAAGCAAAGTTGTCAGCTCCTTGCTTTAGGCTAGGTTAGACCAAAAAAAAACCTTGGTGATTTTTTTTTCGAGTGAGGAGTTGGCAACGCTGATCTCCACTTGAGGGGCGATCAACCGGGTTGATTGCACAAGCAAAGTTGTCAGCTCCTTGCTTTAGGCTAGGTTAGACCAAAAAAAAAAACCTTGGTGATTTTTTTTTCGAGTGAGGAGTTGGCAACGCTGATCTCCACTTGAGGGCGATCAACCGGGTTGATTGCACAAGCAAAGTTGCCAGCTCCTTGCTTTAGGTTAGGTTAGAGCAAAAAAAGCTGTGGGTAAGCTGTCGGTTGTTTAACTCTTCCCTCTCTCTTTTTTTTTTTTGTAAAAGGCTATGGCAAAAGTACCAGTGGGTTGGCAACCTTGCTTTATGCACTGTAAGGTAAGCCTCAAGCAAGGTTGCCAGCTCCTTGCTTTAGGTTACGTTAGACCAAGAAAAAAAAAACCTTGGTGATTTTTTCGAGTGAGGAGCTGGCAACACTGCGAGAAAAAGGTTGCCAGCTCCTTGTTTTAGGTTAGGTTACCCCAAAAACCTTGGTGATTTTTTCAAGTAAGGAGCTAGCAACACTGCACCATCAAATAGAGCTCTTGCCTTACAAGAAAAATCCATTAAGGCAAGCTCACCACTTCAGCTCACCACAAGAGGTTTGTGAACTCCCCCACTTGCACTACTGTTTAGCATAGTGCGCGCGCAAAAGTGGCAAAATGTGAGGGAGGACAACTGCTTCCCACGCCCACCCTATTCACCGCCACTGTGTAGGCCTAATCGCTTCCTGACCAGATGTCCCGGGTTTGAATCCTGATCAGGTAACCATTAATCATTCGTCCTCATCGTTGCTATGGATATCGTGCCTTCAAGAATCCCTGAAAATGTGGTATTTTGCATCGAATTTAAATTTTTAGCTTAAGAAAAAGTTTCCAGCATGTGGCAACACTGTCTTCTCCTCCAGCAGAAAACTTATTTCCTTCGTAGAGAAAGTCACATCTCCCGAGGAGCCCCCTTCAATGTTTTTTCTTTCACTCCTCGCTCCTTTTCAATCTTTTCAGGCGTCCTCGTTTGAATGCGTATGGAAATTCCGGGTCGATTCCCGGATAGCAGGAAGTGAAGGTGGCGGGAAGTGGCATCCTTCTACTCCCTTTCGTTCAATTGTTTATCCCAAGACTCTACAACGACATTTGCTCCCCGCTGAGTGGGAGATGATATGAATTGACGTCCCGAGAATAGATCTCTTTTCCGCAGTCAGACTCTCCATCTCACTCTCACGTACAGACATGCTAAGTACTCTCTGCAAAATCAACCAGTTGGTATGAAATGCCTACTATATCCTGTTACGCCAGTGCAGGCGCTCCAAGGTCAAACTTCTATCCCCACGTCCCGTACCAACATTCTCCCTTCTTTTTACTTTTCCGGATACAGTGGCCTGGTTGCAGTGTTGCCAGTAGCATAGTAGTTATTTGACTATACTCTGTCTCCGGAATGTTTTGGAGCAAACCCTCGTATAACGGCAGAGAAGAGAAAGAAGGAAGTTGAAACATCGATTCTAAAATACAATTTCTTGAGAAATAACTAGTCGACCTGTTTAACGTTCACGCCCCGTTACGAACGGTTAGGGTGACGAAAGAGCCAGCACCGTGGCTAATGGATAATCTTAAGCTGCTCATGAAACTGAGGGATGGTGCGCTGCGTGTATAAGCGAAGAAAATTAATTTTACATTGGGACGAATATAAAGCATTTAGAAATTTTGCCAAAATAAAAAGATAAAAAGGCTTATTTTGCTTTTATCTCTATATACATATGAATGGACGTATGTATGTGTGTATGTTTGCTCAGCAATAACTCTCGAACGCCTGGAGCGATTTGAACCAAACTTGGTACACGTATCACTTGCAACCGGGAAATAAAATACTGTGAGGGTAAGACACCAATGGCATCCCTAGGGGTTGGGTGGGAAGGGGTGACATTTAAAACTAATCGAGAACCACCGATATTAAATTCCGCATAAACTGACATCCGTGACTCTATGCAATCCGCACAACGATTGTGTTTCTCGGGTTGTCTAACCTTCAGGCTGTGTTGCGAATGGAATCCATAGTTTTGGTGACACTTCCAATGGGGTTCAACTCCAAGTTCATCATCTGTCGGCGTGGGGGGGGGGGGGGTGAGAGGGGAAGAGAAATAAAAAGCCACAAATTACCTAAATTAGTGTCGAATAATAGTTATCAAAGTTGCTAAGCTAATTGGTGACATTCACGATCACATTTAAAATTAGTTACATTTTACACTATAGTTAGAATTCATTATTTTCATGTCTAATACAAGATTGGGATAAATAAATACCCGGGGAACGCCGAGCAATCAGCTAGTTGTAAATAACAATAAGAGAAATGCAAAGAATATGTGGAATAGCCTGAAAACAATTGGTATCGGTAGCAAACGGAACGCGGGAGAACTTCCGCCTCACCTGAGCAGTCCCTCTGAAATTAATCAACATTTTGCAAATGTCTACGACAGTGTTCCTCGAGACAACGCCATTATTGCAAAGGAGTGTAAGTATTTCTTGGTGAACTGCTTTCGAAACGATGCAAAAGAATTATCCTTTCGCCAGGTTCAAGACTCTGAGGTTGAAAAGGCAGCGTACAGCATTCGATCAAATGATGCAGGAGTGGACAACATTACGTGCAAAATGCTTAAACTGGCTCTTCCCTTCTTAATTCCGGTACTCACACATAACATAAAATTTTCTCTGAAAACCGGACAATTTCCAAATGCATGGAAATAAGCTCGAGTTACTCCGCTCCTCAAAAAGCAGATGTTAACCTCTCTAAGCAATTTAAGACCAATTAGCGTTCTCAATATTTTCAAAAGTCGCAGAAAGATAGTGTCTCTAAAATTAAAAGATTACATTGCAAAATATAAAATCTTTCCTGATTCTCAATCTGTCACGGACAATATTTTACGTTCGATTAACGATACAAAACTAACTATACTAGTATTATTAGACCTTTCTAAAGCTTTCGATCTTGTCAATCATAACCTTCTCCTAGCAAAAATGAAATACTACCGTTTTTGAAGCCTGTAAATAAACTGGTTCCAATCATATCTAGACGAAAGAAGACAAAGGGTTTTTTACCCTGCCGACACCGGATCATCACCGATAACATTAAATGGAGGAGTCCCGCAAGGTTCCATTCTGGCCCCCCTTTTATACACCTTATACGTCGCTGATATATCAAAGACCATCAGCCATTGTAATATACATTGTTACGCGGATGATACGCAGTTGATGATATCGTCATCACCATCGGATTTATTAAAGAAAGAAGATAGATATAATCTCAATGATTTACATGTCCTCAACAAGTGGCTCACTGCAAATAGGTTCGCAATTAACACGAATAAATGCGTATATACAATATTAGGCTCTAACTATTATCTTGAAAAAGTAAAGTATGCCACAATTAACATCAAAATTTAAAACCAAAACATAATTTATGCATGTACGGTTAAAATCTGAGCCTTACTATCGATCCAAATTTTTCCTGGCCAGCGGACATCGGCGGGCAGTGCAGAAAAGCACTAACAATAATGAGATAATTCTACAGGAGAAGAGACATTTTCACTAGAGAAACGAAATTATATCTCATCGACCAGTCGTATATCACAACGTATCCTTCCCTTAGGAACACCGGGATCTTAACCTGGGACCATTAGATGTTCCTTGAGTTGCGATAGCACTTTGCATCGCACACACTCGCTTGGCGACTAACTCTCATGCGAGAGGGGTGTACCTGAATGAATGGCAAATGAACACACACATTAGATTTTAGGTCTCACTAAGATTGTATCAGCATGATGATTGGAAAATACCTGATTCAACAAGAAGCTAATGTACTCCGTAGACTCGTAGATTTGCAGGAGGAACATAGACTTGTTCCTACAGATTGTCGATGTGTAGAGTTCAAAGAGAGTATCAACTCTAGCGTAACCCAACTGATTGACCAACTGACCTATCTCTCCCAGTGACCGAATGTGTGTGACCCCTGTCTATCAGAATCCATACTATTTGTCCTCCCAGGATTGTTGTAGTAAAATTCCATGACAATGTTCTGTTTACTTCCTTGAAGTTGTATGTTACATCGAGAACCATTGAATCTGCTGTAACACCTTTACTCAGCAATACCTGGAGGGGTGTAAGGGGTAACCTTCCACGTAACCTCCCAAAAGGTAACCTCACTTCCACGTATTATACCCTGGACTGTATTTTGCAGACTAACGAGGCTCTGGCGTCTGGCCTTATGGCCACTATAATTTTGTGTGTGTTGTCCTGTTTTTGGTCCTTGTATGTGCTGAGTGGCCGTTTACAGCCTCAGCTTTTAACCAAAGTCAGAACATTATAGGATTTTATTTATGCATTCTAGAGTTGTTATTTACAACGATAAGGGGCCCGTATAATGTGACGGGTGCAAAATAGACTAAGTGCTGACGCACTCAAAATTTTAAAATAAAAATGAATGCCGTGAGTTTTAGCGTCTGCTTTCTTGTCTGGATTCTGATATCCAAGGATCGAAAGAAATTACTTTTTCTGTTCATACTAAAATATATGATATTTTATGGGAGTGATACGATATACCCAATTTTTGATTACTGTGATGTGGTGTACGGCACGAATTTACAACGTAAAATATCGAACAAAATAAAAAAATACAGAATTTCTGCATTCGTTACGATCTCTCGATTAGGAGAAATCAGCACATACCTTTGCTCAATACATACAAAATTCTTAACATGTCTAGGCGACGCCTTCTGCATCAATGTTCTACAATATATAAGGTATTAAAATTGCAAACACCTAGCTATCTCCACGAGAAATTGACACTTAGAAATTCCATACAATTCTAGAGGTTGGCGAAAAATCGACATTCCCCGCCACTCTGCTGTCAGTTTCGAAGGCTCCTTCTCCCTCTGGTCTGCAAAGGTTTGGAATGATCTTCCCGATTATGTTTCTTTTGCTACAACATCCAAAAACTTCAAAGAACAAGTCGTATTATTTTTATTCCAAAGACAACAATTGAGCATTGGCTCGTACGGATAAGCAACAAGAGTCAAATAAAGTAAAACCATGTATTTTGCAAACAATTATCTGACACAACGAATATTTCAACCTGTGTGCATGCATGCTCTTTTAGTATCGATTTGGAAATTGCGTATGTACACGTATGTATGTGTATGTGTGTGTATTAATGTATCTGTCATTGTATTCTTTTAAAATTACATTATTTTCATTGATGTAAAATTCATTCATGTTGTGTGCCGGACCCTGTGGCCGAGTGGTTGCCGGACCCTGTGGTTAGCTCATCGCACTGCAACGCTAAAGGTCCCGGGTTCGAATCCTGCTCGGACTTGGTTGTTTGTGAATGTCCATTCATCAATTTCATCATTTCATGACTCATCCCCATCTTCGCAAATTAGCCAAGAGGCACAAAACGCGAAGTAAAATAAACTAAATCAATCAATTAAAAAAATGTTATTCATGTTGTGTTATATATTTGATTTTAGTATTATAAATATATGTACTGTAAGGTTTAATCAGCAGAGTTAGGTGGTAGAGCAGCCCAAGGCTGAATCTCGCTCTGTAGTAAATAAAAAAGTATTTTCTATTATATTCTAAATGAATACATGCA
Source organism: Lepisma saccharinum (assembly GCF_977018435.1). Taxonomy (NCBI): domain Eukaryota; kingdom Metazoa; phylum Arthropoda; class Insecta; order Zygentoma; family Lepismatidae; genus Lepisma; species Lepisma saccharinum. The sequence goes on along the minus strand of NC_139254.1, from coordinate 55,898,965 downwards.
AATATCAGGTACAAAAAATAATTATAAAAAATCGTATTTGTTGCCACTGGGAAAGCAAACAAACTTAAAATATGGACAGGAAATTGTAACTAAAGATAAAGTAAGAATATTACAAAATTGTGAATGGCAAAATCCGCTACAACACGCTCCTTGAGGAATTGAACTTTCGAGTACGTATGCGCACAACACAAGATTATTTTATACAAATTCAAAAAAGATCCCTCTTTTACAGACTTGCCACACAATACAATGACCTCCCATCAAGAATCGATATATTTTCCTCCGAGTTTGCCTTTCGGTCTTCTATTAGAAGAAATGTTTGTAAATAATATAAAATAGTGCAATCTTTTGCTTATTTTTTCTCATTTGCTATTCTCTTTGTGTTATTTTGTTACTTTTAATTATTATTTTTTAATATATTTTTTCTTACTATTATTATTACTGCGTTTTCATTGTTGACAATTTCAGGGTAAAATGGCCACCTGTGCTGTACCTCGAATGTACTCAATAAATAAATAAATAGATAGCTTCTCAGAATATATTACAACCGACGATAAATATAAATCTTGAAACAATAACAGACATACAAGGTTTGATGAAAACCAATGTGTTAAGAAATGTATGGCTTATATCACGAGTGTATTATTTAAACAGATACATATTCGCAAAAGTTTGGTTTGTGGCAGCACTCTCCCCATTGCCAAGAACAATTGCAATACGTTTACGATCCCTAGCTACGTATGTATTTCAGGCCCGTAGCCAGGAATTCTTTGTAGGGGGGGGCGAAGTCAATCCTAGAGGGGGCAAATTTTTAATTTATTGTGTCGCATTGGCAGATATAACAGGGTACACAGAGGCACTTGCCCCCTCCCCAAAAGAGATAAGTAACAGAAAAGGAATGATATCTTGAAACTGCAACGAACAAAAGAACTTCGAGCAACATCAAATAGCAATATTTCGATAATGACCTTTCCAGATTGCCAAAGAATATAAAGTTTAACATAAATACTCAGGTAGGCTAATAGGGAACGTATCTACTTGATATTTATAGGTCGATAATGTTAATAGATGATTAATATGCAGCAACGACTTTGAGCCTCTCTGCAGAACTGATTAAGGGAGCCCTTTATAAATGATGCTTCATAATGATTTCCTCTTGTTTCCAGTATGCAAGATTCTTACGTACAAAGGAATCTAACGAGAATCCAACAACACCATTGTGTTGTGTTATGCAAGAAAAATAGAATGAATTATATAATAATGGTTACATATTACCTACATTTTGATGAATTGTGTAAAAATTTGTAGCTAATACATTTTTTTTGTACTTGCTAAAACATTAAAACATGGGTCCCTTAGTCCATTACGGACTCTATTTTTTTCAAAGGGGAGAGTCTTGCATAGTGTTGCCCACGAGACGAGACTTTGGCCTGTCTCGTCTCGTGGAAATGCTGTGAAATGCTGTCTCGTCTCGAAAATATTTGTTTGTCAAAGGGACACATGATGAATCTCGTCTCGTCTCGAATTTTTAAAAGCCTGTCCCGTCTAGTCCCTTGGGCAACACTAGCTCTTGCATCACTACAGACAACGTTTGCCTACTGGTTACGTTAACCATTTTCCAAAATATTGTGTGAATTGTGTTATATTATAGTTGAAATACATTTTTTGACACCTGACAAACAAATAGGAATCCCCTGATTGATCAATAACTTCTTGGATTACAGTGTCATCTTTAATATTTCATATTAAGTTTCATAGAAAGAAATTGTTTTAATAGGGTGCAATAATTTCACGGGGCACCATGGCATTCTCTTTAACATTTATTTTTTTCATATAGATCGTTTGGCTCCCAGGGCCGACTCCCGCCGCCCCATAGCTATGGCTCTGAACCTGGACTATAAGAAGAGCAGACATTGCGAGCGAAGCGAGCAAGAAAATTTTAAGAAATGTTTTTTATTTGTATAAAATTTGAAATCGAGGGGGGCAATTGCCCACCTGTGCCCCTTGCAAGTGCCCTTGTGAGTATGGTAGAAAAATGCAAGGAACACGTAAAAACTAATTCCATTACGAGTATCCAATTAATTGACCTGCTATTCTTAGATTCTGCTAGTCTTGTTTTTTTTTACTTAAATGTTTGCTTCCCCTAGAATGGATTTCTGTCCATGGTCAGGGGGAGGGGACAATGCCCCCTGCCCCTGTAGTTGCGGCACTGTTTATGAGTGTCTCTTCATCTATTTCACGTCATCCTTCATTGTTGCGATTAGCTAGAAGTGGCAGAAAAGCAACGCAAAGTAAAAAAAATCAAATATCCACTCCCTCTCTCTACCACACCATTATACCAAAAGATAGACTTGGGAAACAAAAATTTAAGCAATTCAAAGTTCATAGCAACACATCCAAGAAAAACATCCAAACACATTAGGCACCTTTAATACAATACTACTCAAAATGTCACAACTGTTCTAGATAATGAAAATTGTGAAATCATTTCCCGAAGTCTAATCTGGAAGGGGGGGCCCAATCCTGATTCGACATTATACGGAATCCCATACACCCTAATAAATCACAAAATCAATAAGTGTCTTTGTAATTTTGCTAGAGTAATATAATATATAATTGTAAAGATTAGTGAAAATTCCAGGTAGGAATGTGTTTTTGTATTTTTTACAGGGGGGCAGTTGCCCCCCCTGCCCCCCTCTAGCTACGGGCCTGATGTATTTATTGTAGTAAGGTCAGGTTTTCAGAGTTTCTTATCACACAGCAGTGTAACAGCGAACGACAGGTGGATTGGGACTAATGAACGTGGATTCGAAAGCAGCCGCCTTGTTCAACACGAGTAATATTCAGACGCTCACACAACAACCAGATAAGTAGCTACACAGCGACAGTGCTACGGTAGATCCTAAAAAAAATCCCCATGACCTTGCCAATGTACACGGCAGCTATCCCAAAAAAAGTTGCTTATCTTTTACCATCCATTGCAGAGAGTGTGTACAGACTGGGGGCAGGAAGTACGATACGGAAACTTCAAGACCTCAATACGCAGGTAACTATAGTAGAGCAACAGACGGCCAATAAGGAACATGGTATGCACGAATCTTTGGGCTAAACATTTAACTATAGAGCGACCACAAGGGAAAAGAACCTTGGACGAAAAGTCCCCGCGCAGCTTTCCCTTCTTCCGCTCAGCTCAGGCCATAAGGAAGCATGGTCCACTCTCCCCCTCCCCTTGTCGTGGGAGTACGGTGAACAGGAGTCGCAGGTCTGCGCAGGTTGTTTTGCTTGTGGTTCCACTATAACAAGGTTCAATCCTTACGGTACATATTATAAATATGATACCAAAAGTAAAAGATATAGAATTCAATTTAGTAACACGTCTTTATGTAATGTGTGCAAAGAGGAACAAATGATAGAACACCGAATATCTAAATGTCATCACGCAAGTACCATCTGGCAACAATTACGACACATAAGGTGAATATGTCGTATATCAATAGACACAGACTGTAATAGTACCAGATTTTAAGTATTATCCTAAAACCAAATGGAATGCAGTACAATGGCTTATTAGCAATTCTATTTACTATATATGAAACTGCACAAATATTAAGTATGCATGTAATTTTAAAGATTTCTCACATCAGGAATTCAGGAATTAATGCAAGATACTATTGTCTATAACAGAAAGAATTATGCAAATTCTCTAAAGGTTGTACATGAATAACAAGAAGGTATCTTAAATTTAACCATGCTCACATAAAATGTCACTTGTAATCTTGAAAATAAAAGGAAAAAAAAGTCGTAAGGACGTCTGACTACCATGCGAGAGACCCAGGTTCGATCCCCGGCGGGGAAGAACCGAGATTTTTTCAAGCGGCTCCAGCTCCCACCCAGCGTCATATAAAGTGGGTACCTGGAGGAAATTCTGGGGGTAAAGGCGGCCAGGGGTGTGGTGGTGATCACATCTCCCCAACCCTCGGCCGTGATGAAGGAAATGTGGGGCCCTAACTCCACACCACCTATACGTCTTCATGGCACGATGCAAAGCACAGGGGGGCACTTTACTTTTTATTTTTTATGCCATTCACGTAAGAGTAGAGATTGTCCGTGGAAAAAAAACTTCAAAGTAATGGAGAAATATTTTGGTATGTTGTACTTGCAAGCGAGTTCCCAAAATGTCAAGTTGATACTTGGAGGGTAATATTGTGAGTGTAACCATGTCCAATATTAGCCTGGTCTTTTCCACTGGTGTCTAGAAAAACACTTGAACATTAGTGGAGAGAAAAAAGAAAGCATGAAGACCATTTAGACACCATTCCCCGGAAAGCATCCCGCCCTTTGGCATTTCGAAATCGACTTTTCCTATTCCGAGTGGCGACTGCGGGAATTGCCGCAACCTTGGGCGAGGTAATCATTTTTGACTTTACACGGCTATTATCCCACTCTACAAGAGCAACTGAACATTAGCTGAGAAAATATCACTTCCCGCCACTTCTATGGTATATATGGGGGGATAATTTGTGTACCAGGGAAGGCCATGAGTGTGCAAAAGCGCCACGCCGCGGTTCGAAACGGAAACATCCTCATTAATTCCCAAGCATCGCCATCTTGCGGCAGGTTAAGGGAACAAGGGGACGCCACCCCCAGCGAGGAAAACAATGGAAGGTGGCGTGGAGGAAATAAAGGATGATAAAGGGGCACGAAGAGGTTACGCCGAGGGGAAAAAATGGCGGATATTCAATTAAAACCACTTTCAGACGCAGGGGAAAGAAAATGACGAGAATTGATTGCATCGAGGGATGAAGGAACTGGTTTTACCTACCCTTTTTAAAATTCTATACCACGTAGGGGGTAGTAGTGACAGTATTTGTAGGGAAATCACGAAAGGGGTTGCTAATTCAGGCCTGGCACGTAGCGTTCTACTTTGGCGCTGAGTCCCGGTTCCTTTCAATCAGAAGCCGGCATGGAAAGCTTTCCATTTAGTCAGGAGGGGGCTTTGAGTTTCCCTTCTCGCTTTGACGTGGAAAAATGATTTTGCAGCCCGTCGTGAGATAACTCCCAACCTACAGTGCGCTTGATCTCTTTAAGTAAGAAGTCGCGATGTTGTTACCTCACATTAGCAGTAAGGAGATACCGAAGCCGGATCATGGAAAACAACCCGTGATATCGCTGAGTAAATTCATTGGAAAAAAAATATACCGTAGCATATTTCCAACGATGGAAAAGAACCCATGTTACCTCAAAGTAACTTCATCGTGTGATCAGAGAACAAAGTAAATTCACTGAGTAAGTCAACTAACTAACTCTCTAGCCTTCTTAAACCCGAAGCTTTATGGCTGCAGCAACACAAGCCTTCCATCTGCCCAACATCCTGGGCAACATTAATCCAATCCACCGATTACCTTCAGGTTCATCTCAACGTTATCTCTCCATCTTCGTCCTGGCCTTCCTACAGGTCTCTTACCATCAGGTTTCCCAACACGAATCCTGTGAACTCTTTTCTCCTCTCCCATTCGTGCCACATGGCCAGCCCATCTAAGTCGTCTTGATTGAATCATTCTAATAAAATCTGGACATGAATACAAATTATATAGTTCTAAATTATGAAACCTTCACCACTCCCCCGTCTACTCATCCCATTTAGGTCCAAATATTTTTATAGGGATTTCATTTTGAAATAAAAACAATATTCTCTCCTTGACAATGGACACTGCCCGTGATATCTCAGAGTTATTTCATCAAATGCAGGGTGATGCAAACATGTTTATTATTGGTCAATAAAAGAGGTTACGCAATGACGTAAAAACGGAGCCTCTGGCTCAGTGTGAATTCTCCCTGAGGCGTCATGCTTTGGGCTCCGGATACGGGACGCGCGCAGGTTGGAGTCTCCTGGGGAAAGCGTAACAACTTTTCTCCTGAGATTTCGGCCTGTGCATGGGACAGGCGGCCACCCACCATCGTGAGGAAATTGGGGAACTCCGAATGAGTAGCGTAACCCGGTCGTGGAAACCTACATCAACGAAAGGGACTTCGTCGTGCTGACCACACGTCACCCCGTAACTGGTCGGGTGATCAGGGGCAATAGATCTAATTGCCGGCATTTAAAATAAAGATAAAAAAAATAAAAGGTAAAAACCAATCCGTTATTTACAAACTTTAAATTTTTAAAATAACAATCATGCCTTTTATTGTTCATGCTTCAAACCGAGAAATCAAATACAGTAAAATCTCGTTAATCCGGACCCCAAACAGACGGACTTCGCTTAATCCGGACAGGCAAATGGTCAAATAAAAAGTAGAATGCAAGGTTTTAAATGTGGTTAAGAAAACGTACATCCAATTTCCATGGCAGAACTTCCCCAAGAAAAGGCAGTCAACCACTGATGAAATTCTGTTCCCCGCAGACTTTCGGGAAGAAGCCGCATTGACACAGGAATACCCTCGGCATATTCTCGTAAAACTCTGATCACTATATACAAACCTATACCCTTTAAATACACCATAATAAACGTGTTTTGTTGCTATAAACGGAGATTTAATGCACTTTCTACTGTTCTTTTAGGTTATTTAAGTTAATCCGGACTTTCGTTAAACCGGTTAACTTAACCCCCCATTAGTCCGAATTAACGAGGTTTTACCGTATGTCCATTATCAATTTTGTTTCCCGTAGATCCTGAATACGATATATTATCCCCCCTTCTCCCCTCTAGGACCGTCTCTTCCAAGGCATTCGGAGAAATCACAAACCTCTATAATGATACCAGCTTACAGATTAACGGACGGCCACAATATTGAACATAAAATGAAACCCAATTAAGCAATTCGGAGATGAAATTAACTGTTGCGACGTTATGATTGGGAAATGAATGGCAATTCAGTTCATTTCCGAAACAGACGGAATCTATGACGTAGTAACGATTACTTGCGCAACGACAATTATGATCTCAATTAAGGAGAATTGCGCAATATTATGCAATCGTAATTTCCCCGCAAGCTAGTGGCTCCATTTTGTTTGCGAGTCAGACAAACACAATGTTTTGGTCCATTTGTTTTGACATCTACATTATCAAAAATTGGAGAACGTTGTTCAAAGAATAGCTCGGAATAGGGTACTACTATTAATGGCGATAGTAACCAGGATTGCGTAATAGGCAGAGGTAATTTCTATTATGATTTTCAATGGAGTTGCTAATCAGAAGAATTTATATTATAAGAAATGTTTGTATGGATGACTGTCCATTGAACCATGGCATGAAAATATATAGGAGCTGTAACAGATGTGCCTGACATTTTAGAGGTGATGTAATCAACACCATGCTCCTGCCACCTTACCTGAAATTTTTTTTTTGCTCAACCACAAGTTACTGACAGTTCCTGAACTACGGTAGTCCAGTCAGTAAGGCGTCTGACTGCCACGCGGTAAACTAGGTTCGATACCAGGGGTTTGGGATTTCAGGAGGAAATTTTTACAGCAATGTCAGTTCTGGTGTTCTGGGGAAAACCAGGGCATAAAGGACGCCGGAGCGTGGGGTTGATCACACAAACCTCTCAAATAGCCGATATTATGAATGTGTGTACAGCCTACCTCCTCATCCCTAATATGCCTTGACGACATGTTGCAAATTTTCTCATGGGGAGCAAACGAGGAACATGCCCCCCTAATAGTATTGACTCTTAAAAGAATAATCCTTCAGTTGGAAGTTATGATGTTTCTTCAATGCCCATTTAATAACAAACATAAATGAGATTATATCTGAAGCGTATAATTTTAAAAGTTATATTGATTTTTCACTGGGGAAAGGGTTTGGAGGGGCTGGTGCCCCTTGTGTAAGGGGTGACTTTCTCGGACTGCATTCTTGCAGCGTAACAAGGCTCTGGCGTTTGGACTCAAAGCTAGTATCGTATAAAACCTCGACCTTTAAAGAATCCGGACTCACACGGGAGTTAACGGAAATAAGAGAATTAATGTAAAGTCAGCCATACCAGAAATGGCCGGTCAACGTTCGAGGATTCGAATCCCGTTTAAAATGTCCGGGAGAGAGAGATTCAAGGGCAGTTATCTTACTCTTAGAAGCGGAGCGTGTCATCGTGGATTGGAAGTCAAGTAATGTACCGGGAGTATACGAGTTCGAGCTGCCGCCTCAGCGACTAACAAGTTAGGTTATATAAGTGTCCCCTCCGATTTCCATGAAACTTGGCAGGTGTATAGAGGGGCCCAAAGGAATAAATATGTGTTTTTTGTTTCTGCTAAAAAACTGTTTTAAGGGGCAAAACCCGCCTCATATGTCAAGATAAGGACAAATTGACGTGGGGATCTGACCCCTGTGTCCCCCCTCAGATTTCCATGAAATTTGGCACGTGTATAGAGGGGAATTATCCCCCTAGTTTCTTCCTATGCCATATTTACGTGGTTTCGGGGTCAGATCCCCACTTCAATTTCTCCTTTGAGGGGATTTTGCCCCCTAAAACAGTTTTTTAGCTGAAACACAAAAACACGTATTTCTTCCTTTGGGCCCCTCTATACACCTGCCACGTTTCATGGAAATGGGAGTGGGACACAGGGGTCATATCCCCACTTCAAATTGTCCGCATATTGACATTTAAGGGGGGATTACCCCTAAAACAGTTTTTTAACCGAAACAAAAAAAACACGTATTTCCTCCTTTGGGTCACTCTATACACCTGCCAAGTTTCATTGAAATCGGAGGGGGACACTTAGATAACCCCCCTTGTAAGTGTTAGGAAGAGATAAGAGGTTTAAACTACGAAGCTACGATACAGCTTGAAGAACCCGCAGGTAACGTCCTTTCCCTTTTGTACGAGGGTCACTATTTATATTTTGAGCCTTATCAACACTGATTGAAGTTAGGCGCGATTTGACGTTTGCACGGAATCGTCTGGCATTCTTCAAATGTTTTGTCAATAGCTTCATTTGTGTTGTTTATGTTGCCTTGGAGATTGCGCGACAACAATAAAATGGAATTAACTCGTGAACATTTTCGTGCGATGATTTTTTTACGATTTTCGACGTGGATTATCAAGACAACAGTGTATCGATCAACTTACTTCCACATTTGGCAATGAAGCCCCATCCTTTGCCACTGTGAAACGCTGGTATAACGAATTTAATCGTGGCCGCCATTCGCTCACAGACGAGATTCGCGAAATCAGTTGTTGTTCAAGAAAACATTGATGCTGTGCAAAATATAATACTGCAAGATCGTCATGTGACATACTGTGAGATTGGGGCAACCATAGGCATTAGTTCCACCAGCATATATAAAATATTACATGATCATTTTGCTGTGAGAAAGGTATGTTCTCGTTGGATCCCACACAATTTGACAAAAACTCAAAAAGACGCTCGCGTCAATTGGTGCAAACAAATGTTCAATAAATACAATCGTGGTGCTTCAAAAGACGTATATAAGATTGTAACAGGTGACGAATCATGGATATATGCATATGAGCGGGAACGTAAACAGCAGTCGACTGTATGGGTGTTTCAAGATGAACCCAATCCAACAAAAGTTGTTCGCGCTCGAAGCACATCGAAACAAATGGTCGACTGTTTTTTCGGGAAAACTGGTCATGTGGCAACTGTGCCTTTAGAGGAACGTAGAACGGTCAACTCTGAATGGTACACAACAATTTGTTTGCCAGAGGTCTTCGGTCAAATACGGAAAACAAACAAACGCCGTCGGATCATTCTTCATCAAGGCAATGTCAGCTGTCACACATCTCGTCTAACAACCGACTTTATGAACAGTCAAAAAATCGAATTGGTGGTTCATCCGCCGTACAGTCCTGATTTGGCACCCAATGACTTCTTCTTGTTCCCGAATGTCAAGAATAAATTGCGTGGACAACGATTTTCGTCGGCGGAAGACGCCGTTGATGCGTTCAAAAACCATATTATGGAGGTGTCTCAAGAAGATTGGAAAAACTGCTTTGACAAATGGTTCGAACGAATGCAAAAGTGTATTGACCATAAAGGAGAATACTTCGAAAAACAATAAAGCAGTTTTCAATGCCAAATTCCTGTTTTTTCATTGTTAGGCTCAAAATAAAAATAGTGACCTTCGTATGTAACCATGACGCCGCCGGACCAGTCGATAGAAGCTATTAACTACTTTCGTGTTCGTTATAGTTATTTCTCAGGAGTGAGATCCAGTATAGTTACGAGGATTCCTTTCCCAATAACATACCAGCGAGTGCTTCAGGCTTGTATAGTTTGATGAAGGATCCCTAGCAATCTGTAGAGTTTACACGATATAATCCTGCGTGGGGAGCTTGTTTTGTGTTCTGTGCATGTGTGTTTCTGATTGTCGTTTCAACAATTTTATCTTATCGCTAGGTCTCGGAAGTTGAAGACCTATAAATTGCCAAAAAAAGGTACCTATAAAAAAGGACCTAAAAACTAAAAAAAGGACGTATAAATGTGATCCATATTAATTAATAACTTACATTTTAATTACATATTTAATGAATAAAAAAAGTACAAAATTCTGGTGGTATTTAACACACAGTGCGAAAAAACTGAAAGCTTCAAAACACAAGAAAGTTGCCACTTACAGCGCGACCTTCCAGACAAGTTACGGTTAAAGGACCTTGTACCGTACCTGCTTCAGTCGTCCAAAAATGTTTTCTCTCGTTTCAGGGATGGTTCATATATATATATATTATTATTTATTTACTACAGAATGGATGTTTAAGAGGTGATGAACTGATGATGATTCGAATTGAGAATGGGCAGTAAAAACGTAGTCGAAAGAAGGTGAAGTTGCAAAAAGAAGCCATTAAGACTTAAAAAAGGCTAAGAAAGGACCAATAAGCCAAAAAACGCCGAAAAAGGCAAAAAAGGACCAACAAAACCCACCTTTTTCTGGCCTAAAATGACCCGAAATGAACATATGTTGGGCCTCGTCTTCGGACACTAGGGGAAAATAGGTTTTTCCTCAACTTCCGAGCACTACTTATCGCATTCCATCACCAACTTCGCGATTAGTCAAAGGTGGCAGGCAAGAGAAGTAAAATAACACAAATCAAATGAAACCATTACATTACTATCCTACCGATACTGCAAGAAGGCCTCTATAATTCTAATAAAAGAATGGACCAGTCTAAAGTCGTGTGCTTGGGCTTGAGTTTTTACTATTAAGTCCACTTTATACACAGATAGGTTAATCAAGATTGAACTTACAGTTTAAAGTTGGATCGGATCCACTATGTTCCTCCTCAGGGTATAGAACCCTTGATTACAATTTTTACAAGGTAACGACGTTACCATTACGCCATCGGGGAGGCCCTGCGCTTCCCATTGACAGGCACATAGGCTGACATGGAGGAACAGCAGCGGATAAAGATCACGCAGATTTGATTTTCCCACTGTTCGCAAGTATGTCCAAACGATAGACCCAACTCCCTTGGAGCATTTCTGTGAGACGAGTTTTCCAACTGTTTAAACTTACTTTCGGCAAATATTGGCACTTCCGCTGAAGTCAGCTCCAGAGTGACACAAGTAAATGCTAACTTGCATATGCTTTGCGAAGAATGGTACTTTTTTGGCGGCATATCTATACTGACGGGGGGGGGGGGGGTGAGTGGTTCTGCTCAGCTCCTTTACAACTCTATATTAATGATTATGTGTTCAATCTTATGTTGATCTTATGGTAAATATGGTGAAAGTCTTAACATTTTACAGTTAATATACCTCGTGACTTTGTTACGAATTTATATATGGCACTGGGATGTTTGATGTTTGTGCGAGGAGGATCTCCAAGTTTCTGTAGTAAGTGTGTATACAATTTAGGGACGTTATGTCCCTTGTACATATAACTACCCATTAGAGAGGGTGTAAGAAATATGCCTCAACAACTGTAAAAGCAAGATGCTAGTGAACATCGTATTGTTAAAAAAAAAAGTATTTTGATATCTGATACTTATTGTTGGTAAGTTAAAAAATGATAAGCTGTCTCTTGTGCATGCACTGTGCGATGAAAACAAGTTACTGACGTTCAAAGAACTGTTAAAATTACACATATTAAATAATGAAAATGAAATGTTTGACTTGTCAAATAAAGTGGCAGGTGCAGAGAATGATACAAAGACGTAAGACATAAAAATGATTTAAAGTAATACATTATCCACAAAGTTATACCGTTTTGAACTGTATTCAAGTAAGTGTAATGTTATGTATTTGCTTGTACGTGCGTTTATGCACATGTGTGTATGTGTAAGGGCAAGAATATGTGTGTGTACGCCCGTATCAATAGGTTATATTTCCATTCTTACATGTATTTTTTCTTTGTGTTTTTTATTCCTCTGTAATTTTCATATTCTGTTTTCATTATTTCAATATTCCACATTCATAAATTGTGTAAACATGGTCAAGGCTCCACAGCCTTAACTTCGCCATGTAAAAAAAGACGAAATAAATAAATAAATAATATGAGGGGTTTGGGAATAGGGAGCTAAACACAATTTATACTTAATAAAATAAAGTAAAATAAAATAATATGTTTATCCAGAGGGCGAGGTTCAACATATGCTGCTGATTACTGTACGTATTTACTGTAAAAAAATATACAAATATGAAATAAAATAAGAAGGGAAATAAAGGCAAATTAAAAAGTCCAAAGAGGCAGAAAATAATAGATGTAAAATAAGATAAATAGAATACGGAAAACAACGTGTGACATGCGGTAAGCGACAAGGTACAGCCTACACGAGACTTTCTTACCGAAGGGAAAAGCACACGACCCTCACGCCAACTGGCGCGTCCTGTCTCCCAATCAATTTCGGGGGCGTGTGGTCCGTTGGACGTCAACAAACTCAGTTGCGAAGTAATACCTGAAGGGATCACATCGCTCTCCCGAAGCAACGTTGCCAAGCGTACTTCTGTTTTTGCCAGTTGCCTTTATATGACTGCGTGTCCGCCTGCATTCCGACCTGTGGGTGGTCCTTCCGGAAACTTCAACGTGCAGAACCACGTGTGCAGTTGAACCCGCTCATTTCTGGTGTTGACCGAGAAAACTCTTCCCCCTTTACAGTACGTTTGGCAACATGTGACGAACCCAGCGCTCATTTGTTTCGTCCCGCGAACAACGCTCGGTACCTTGTGACTCGAAAATACCCGATCTCAGTCGAAGAAAATCTGATTGCTGATTCGCTGTTTCCCAGCCGCCAGTTGGAGTTGCATTTAGTAATGTTTATGTGAAAACCGTTCACTGCGCATGCGCGATCAGTAAACCCGAGCCACACGATGCACGATATTCAGAAATCAGCTCTGGTTGAGCGATACAGAAGTGACAAGCGACACATGCTCATACCTAGAATTGATCTCCGGGATGGAGGCTCACGGATTATCAGAGGGGGCTTGTAAACCAAGTCCATTATTTTAAAGTTTAACAGTTTAAATGAAGGTAAATTATGTGTTTCTGCGGGGGGGTCATTAAGTTAATATAAAATATAGAATTTAGAAATAATTATATAAAATATTACAGTTCTTTTTTATATGTTCTAAAACATTTCTTGAAGTGTGAATTGACTGCTACGGACATCATCCCTTCCTACATACTCCATACAACTTTTGGTGATACAGATTTAAATCATACAAGAAAAAGTTCACAATATTCAATCATAGCGTACATGCTACACCCGGCCGAATCAATTCAACTCCTGCATCGTTCCCAAAAATTGGAAGCTGTTTACCTTTAGCGGATGTAGAAGGAGTATAGACAGTGGCGGCTATTGGATTCCAAAACTGCGGATAGGGGAGGGGGGGGGGCAGGTGCCACAACTGAAGGAGAAAAAATAGTTTACTTTCACTTGGTATATAAGGTTTAGGATAGTGAGGGTATAAGTGGAAAAAAGTGGGTGCAACTGCCCCACGCTCCTCCTACTCGCCGCCACTGAATGTAGATAATGAGGTCATATTCACATATTTCTGTCTAAAGGGGAGGCCGTAACAGAGACAGGGAAGGTACAGATAAAGAAGCTCCCCTGTGAAAGAACTGTCTAAAGTTTAGAGAACCTTCTAAATACTTGCAGCTACTTAATTCTGTTCAGAAACAAGTTGAACAAATGTAACAGCTGCTGTTCAGTGAATGTATCCTTCACAAAGTTGTGAGCAAGGTAATATCTGCTATCTACATATTTACTCCTCGCTGCAAACAAATAATACAACATAGTTTTACCTAATACAAGGGAGCTGACGGAACCTGCAGGGGGCTCAGCCCCTTTGCCTGGCTACGGTCCTGAAGCGACGTGCTCAACTTGCCATGTCACTGCGGTACGAAAGGCTGCATTTACTTGTGAAGGTTCGTTTCCAAGTAACAGACTTCGCTTTGGTCTGAAAGCTCCCTAATCCTCATTGTAAGCGTTGTTCAGTAAAAACTGCATATCACGGAACATCTATAAGAAGGAAACCTGTAAATACGAAAAAAAAAAAAAGTCCCCAGAACGGACCGATTTTATACATGAAAATGACCTGCTTAAGGCGGAAACGGAACACCATTTAAAGACCAACGAGATGTTTTTATTCTCAGTAAGACGGAAATGTCTTTCTTTATTTTTTTCGCTCGCAACAAGCAATGCGGAACACGCCTCTGTTGCCACTCGCTTATAGGTAACATTGTCAATATGGAAGAATGCGCTACAATACTCATAGCTGTTACGATTCCGTTTCTTTCTTTCATCTCTTACCCTCTTTCTCCACCTTTCTTTGTCTATTTCTCCTCTGATCTTTCGTCATCTTTCTATTTTTCTTGTTATCTCTCTTTGTATCTTTCTTTTTTCTTCACTTATCTCAATCTTTCTTCCCCTCTCTTATTCCATCTTTCAATCTTTCTCTTTCCCTCTATGCACATCGCGCTTCGACACCAGCGGTCCCGGGTTCGAAAAGATACATAAGTACGTACTGTACATTATTACAATACTGTAAAAAGTGTACCAACATGTTGTGTAGTTACATAATTGTAATCTCTGCTATGCTTATTGCGACTGTATCGCATTTGTATTCATGTACGTACATGCATTAGTACTATACATTATAAGTAATGCGAAATGTAAATCTGTCTTTCCATTATTTCCTGCAGCGCTCTATACTGTATTTAAAGTCAACCATGTATAAGAAGGAAAACTGTTAAGACGGAAAATTTTGTTCGGAACCATCACGTTCCGGGATAGACAGGTTTTACTGTATTAGGCACTTCCTGGGCAATATGAGTGTTTCCTTGCGACAGGGATCATACCAAATGCGCGGAGACAGGACATGGAAACCATAAAAGAGAAAATTGCGGTCGGTCACAGAAATTTATTAAATCTTGTTCATCTATTTTCTCATGTTACAAGCAGATGATGACCCGTCTCTCGTTACTATTGCTCACGTAAGGGAAAGAGTTTTATTTCCGCCCTGTGGCTCTATCTACCAACGCTTGAAAAAAGAAAACAACCCCTAAATCATGTCGAACCGCGTGTGAAGAGATCTCCACACCCAGCAGCTGCCTCGTCACACACAAATCTTCCCTGCAGCGATCACGAAACGACAAGGGATGTTAGCACCGTGCAACGGGCGGGGAAGGGGAGGAACATTATTTCAGCGAATAGACACAAATTCTCCCGCGCTTTACTCGCCTTTTTATCTGGGGAATACCGTTAAAACATAACCATCAACCCCGTAGCTAGAGAAATAAAAAGTGAAATCCTCTCCGCCTTCCCTCCACAACCCTTTCTATTATTCAGCTGGCCACGCCGAAAAGAGACTGCGAGGGCTTGTTAAACACGCTCTAAGCTCAGAACCTACAAAGCAAGACCGGATTCATATATATTGAAATGGCTAAGCCAATGATGCAGTTCGCTCGTTTCTTGTGTAGCTGTACATAAACACGTCGTGTTGCAGCTTATGGGGAAGGGCAGTTGGAGCCATGACAGAAAAAAAACCATGGAACGTCACAGGCTTCTTGTGTCTTGTTATTAACCATCGCTTTTCTGCCACTTTTGGCTAATCGCGACGATTAGACCAATCACATGAAATTATACTCGCAATGGTCCAGCCAGGGGAGACAAAACTAGCTGGAATGGTCTATTTCAAACGCTAGAGGGGAAGCAGGTAGAAGCACCAGTCAAACCACGCTGTGATATTTCGTTTATATAGATTTGATTGCATTAATTTGCATTCTGAACCCTTCCATAAGTTGAAACATGTCTCTACTTACTTCATTGGTGTTTCCACAGCAAACGATTCTCACGAAACCCGTACCTTCCCAAATTGTCATTGCTGCCACAGCAGTGGCGGCTGCTTAATACGTGCTACCGTGCTATGGCACGTTATTCAATTTACTAAAATGAAAGGAAAGAAAGGGACACATTTCATAGATTGAAGAAGTTTAATAAAAAACTGCAGTGAAATGAAACTTCTCTCGTTAAGAGGCTCAAAAATTTGCAGCGCGCTATAATATTTTCCGCACGCTGTTAAGCTGCAACGAATCGAATACCGTGCTATTGGCTTCATAGCACGTTTTCACCACCTCGCGCCGCGCCGAATCTGGCCGAATGCCCCTCGGTTCTACGGGGGAGGTATGGTCGGAGCCAATCAGCTCGCGTAATCCGTCTGCTAGCGTGCTACACAGATCCACAGCACGGTAAGTGTTGTCATCTCAGTATAAGAAGAAAGTTTGCGGATAGCTTTACAGAATCAGACACGATTTTGCGGTTCATGGACATGCGCGTGGCATATGGAGCAGTCATTGTAAAGGACAGTTGTGCTCTGTTGTTCCAAGCAGTGGCGTTCGAGAGGTTGGGGCTAGGAAATTGATGGGGCTACATACCATCTCCAAATTTTGAGTTTTGGATGAAAGCAGCAAAGAACTCGGAAACAAAAAAAATAGTGTTAAATGCAAACACCCCTTAAAATGATCTCCGATTACCATTTTTATCTTTGAATAACTTAAGATGATGGTTTAAATCGGTGATTGCAAAATATTTTATACTTTATTCCAGCCGTACGTAGAAAGCAGCTACATAATACAGACATTTACAATTCCAGACCCCTCGGGTAAAAAAAACCCTGCGTACGCTAGCAGCTCCAAGTGAGTGTGTAAATTTGTATGTGTTGGCGGGGAGGGGGTAATTGTAAATGCAAGAAACAACATCTACCTGTAGCACGCATCTGTGAAAAGTCACGAGCCGCCGCTGTGCCACAGACTTCCATGTACCCGAGCGGAAACGTGAGCTTATTTATATGGGTCAACTTTAAGTCAAAAACTTCATAGAGAAGGATACTATCATGGCGCGAGTATACATTCATATTTCCACTTGAAACAACTATTTTGAAGATTGCGTCATTGCACCACACAACATTGCAATTCTTAGTTTACTAAGAAGTATATAACTCTACATATTACACTCCACAAAAATGAAAACTTAACAAGCTCTAATGTTCATCTCCGCCATATCTCTAGCCCCAGGATTATGCACGACTTCAAACAAAAGCTCACAGTTTTCAGTCTGTAATTAGAAGTCTGAGATTTCTGCCGTCACCCCTATTTTGACATTGAACAAGTCCAGTTGGCGCATGCGCACTTCTGTCCATGGTTTCGGCCAAGGCAGCCGGACTGCATGTCCAGGCCAGAGAAGTTGTTCTAGGAAATTCGCTGTTATTCGAAACGATGAGTAAATTCTCGCATGTTGTATAGATATTCACAAGAATTTCTGTAAGCCCATTTTCCATCGTAGACATCTAGACAACAACAAAAGCGAACTACAGGGTGAGTCAAAATTCCCCGACCACCCATTATAAAATGAAAGGGAGTGGATATCGCAGTAATTGGTCATGGTAGAAATATGTCAGGCCTAGGGGGAAACGTTTTGGTGTATGTGATGACAACGTCCACCATCTTGATGACCGCCATATTGGATCCAACTTAATTTCTTTAAATGGGACATGTGGGGTATGGTTTTGGGCTAGAATTTCACCAGGACATTGAAATTAACGTGAAATCTCAAGTATGAATTGTAAGGAGGTTAAATTTTTCAAAATTTGAATATCATAGCAATTTTTCGAAAGGATAGAAAAAACATGTTGGCTGGTGCAGGACAAAGTTCAATCAGAGCTTTAAGGCTCCAAATTATAAAAAAATCATCCTCTTTTTTCTAGAGCATTCACGTGAATCTCTGTGTGGTTTGCTATTGCTGTTGTTGAGATATTCGCAATAGTTTAACAAGCTTACGTAGCCATGAAATTATGACGAATATCTAGACAACATGAAAAGAAAAAAACACAGGAAAATTCACGTGAATGCTCTAGAAGAAAGCGGATGTAATTTTTCAAAATTTGGAATATTTTAGCAAGTTTTTTTTAGAGGAGAGAGGAAATTTCGAAAACTGCTTCGCTGGGGTCGACAATACGTCCAACAGAGCTTGCCTTAGCGTCGACATTTCACTCTTTTAAGGGCATGAGAGAGGGTTTCCGCGAAGTTCTTCCCTCGGCGGCAGCTGCCGAGCTCTGTTGCAAACTTAACTCTTTTGGAGTCAGACCTGGCTCTTTCGTTCACTACGATGCCATCATTGGCTCCGGCCCACATAGACCAACTCTTGCCATGAATATACATTTTGCACGTGATATTGTTATATTGGATGCGTCGCCCCACCCCCCTTTACATCCCTACTTATTATAGCGCCGTGACTGACGTGAAGATGACATAATACTGTTACTCGGGAATCATTTATTTTTTATTTCATACGATCATCGGTGGATTATTGAGATGGGTAATGTCGCCAGATCTAGTTGGTGAAAACTAAGACTAAATTATCATCACCTTGAAGTTAACGGTAATAGCAGCGCCTCCAACCCTTTGACACTAAAAATTACTCTAGGAGGCACTTTATCCATCCTTTGTAAATCTAGCTCCTTGAAAGTCGACATTAGCTCAATAAGGTGAAACTTAGCTCTTTTATGCGTATAAGAATTGGTAACACTGCTAGGAGGCCGTGGGGGGCAAGGAGAAAAGCATTACTCTTAATGCAGTATTAGGCTGAAGGAGGCGAAGTTCGCCATCAAAATGCTTTACATTTTTTGCCTTCTAAACGAATTGGGAAGGAGGACAAAATTTATGCGATACAAAAAGTAGTCATTGTGGATTATGAGGAATATAACATAAATACCGTGTTACTTATACTTATGACGTAATATTAAAAATACTAAAATTAGAAAAAGTGGCGACATTCCCGCCACATGCTGGGAAATTCGCCATATAACTTAGTATTTATCATTTTATCGTCAGTTTAAGTGTATGAAATACCAAGTTGTTGCCAATAAGTCAGACAACAAAGTGTAAAAGAGCTACAAATGACAATACAAAACTGCTGAAAAGATACAATACAAACATGTTTAAGAAACATAGGCCTAAATGTCCATATGCATTGTGAACAAGTTGTGTGTGAAAGATCGCCTGTAAGAAGGGAAATTCGACACATTTTCTGTTACTCTGGCGAATTTACCAGCAAATGCATAGTCGAAAGAAAACAACTTATGTTTACTTGTACATGCACGCTTTCCATAGCTAATCTTTTCACGACGTTCTTACAGTTTGAGGTTACGATATCAATAATTAAAAGGAAGAAAAGTAATTCTTATCTGCCACGAAATGACAATTTACAACGTAGTATTGAAATTCGCCACCTTTCTTTGTCTTCTGTGTAGACGCAACTGCGCATTCCAAACTGTACTGGTTGCTTGCTACTTCACTCACCACACTGTAGTTTTCAGTGGAAACAAGGCACATGTTACTTGATTTACTACAGTCATCAGTGAGTGTTTCCAACCTATAATTTCTATCTTCTATTACAAAAACCACAAGTACGGCGAAATTCCCAGCATGGCGAACATCCCTTCTTTTACCCTATTATATTTGTTCTCAAGGGAATATCGAACATCCAATGGCGTAGAAAAGTATATGGACGGAAAAAGGACACGTTGAACAATTTTCGTGGGAAAAGTAGAAACTCTCATTTGATTAATCGTAGCTTGAAGTTGGTTTCGTATAAGGAATACATGGGATTCTGTATTATTGATCATATTTTTCAAACATCGCGTCAAGGTTAATAATAAACTTAAAACATGGATAGTCAAGTTTTTTTTAGTAGCAGTAACCATTCCGACGATATTTAAATAAATACACAACTGGTCAAAACTGCCACCCTTCAGCACCCAGCAACGGAATCCAAAATGTGTCAATTGACCAAAATATGTTGGCGCCAGCAATACGTGCATAAACTACTAATGATGCAATTCTGGAGCATCAAAATACACATAGGTATGCATCAAAGTGTATTTTGTCAGCTGTTTTGTTTTTCTGTGATGAACTAAAAATACACCCATTGAGAAGATCAGACCAGAGTTGCACGTTTAACTGTCAATTGGTACACCAAAAGTATATTAACATTGATTTCATGAATTTTGAGTTCTGTATGACCTCAGATCTGGGTTTATATACGTCGAGACCAGGGACTAATTTTAGTCCTCTTCCAAACCACTGTTTCAGTTTGAAGTTATGATATTCTTGCAATGATCTGTACCAATCTTATTTGTAGTTCAGAGATCTTTAATATGAGGCTCAGTCAATAAATAATGAGGCAGAGGATATTTCACAGTACTTACGTAACGAAGCTCAGAAGTATTGTCCCATTGTGACACCAGTCGCAAAATATCACGCTCGTAGAACTTCTTTGGCTGCTGTTGGAGCCAATTACGCACGTACTCCTTGACGTCATCGTCCGATTGTCCCCTCAGTGCTCTTTGAAGCTCACCGAAGATGTGGAAGTCACACGGGGACAGATCTGGACTATAGGAGGGGTGACGCAGGACTTCCCACTTGAAATGTCGTTCACTGTTACACGACGTTCTGTCTTGATGAGCTGATCCACCTGCGCAACATGCTGGTCTGTGACACGCTTCGGTGCTCCACTCCGCGTGTCGTCCTTCGCGAGAGCGTTTGTTCCATTCCTGCTCTCTTGGATTTCACGACCCCCTATACCTTCCGCTGTCAACAAGCGCACAACACCCCGCTGCTCCTCTTCGGATGCCTCCATTATGCGTCGCAGTAAAACAGGTAAAGACTGGACTTGGCCGCTGCTCGGTTAGCAGCCTTTGCGCATACCTTGCCAGACACATAACGCCATCTAGCGGGAAAACGCGCTCGAATCAGTTACGTCACACCTGCACCTCCATTACGGGCCCGTCGACGATTTCTAAGCACCATAGTTTTGGTGTAATATCCTCTGCCTCGTAATTTATTGACTGAGCGTATAATTAACGCAAATTATTATGATTGAAACTGAAATCATCTGTGTGACATATACAGTAAGGTTGTTAGCTTTATATCCGACTATTTTCGATTCGGTGCTGCCACCTGGCGTATCATGCTGGAACTATGGGTCTGCTGGCGGGAGCAGTGTTGTGTCTGACCTTGTAGGTGCGTGAGTGTTGGTAGTGAATGCTATCAAATGGCGCCGAAAAACAAACCGGTATTGGGAGGGTTACGTAATGGCCATTTTCCATGCTAAGTTTTCATACGTACGCATTGTGAAACAGTGTCTGGAGAATGGGTTAACACTCGGGGTGACTACTGCAAAAGCTATTGTAGTCCGTTACACACAACAGGCTCTCCTTGCGAAACATTCACTCACGAAAACCACCAGGAGAAGGGCTGCAAGCAAAGTGTGACCCGTAGTGCTAAGGTGCGCAGCAACTTTGTTCGTCAGTGCAGGGAAAGTTTCCCTCGTGGCTTTATGGTTGTGACGGGATTCGGATATGAGGGTAAGTTGATGATACGCAAGGTGGACAAAAACGTGAAGGTGAATACCAGATACTTCCAAGACTCCATTCGGACACCTATCTATCGGAGAGACATCGCACAATTGTATGGAATGGAAGCGAACCAGGTGCTGATCCATATGGACAAGGCTTCGAGTCATACCTCCAGAACATCACTACGTTTTTGTCAGGAAATGGCAGAGGAATTAGGAATTCGCGTCATTCCGTTTGAAGACATTCCTGTGAAAAGCCCAGATGCCAGTCCAATGGATTTTTGCACATTTGGACTGTTGAAACGACGTCTTCAACATCGCCGCCCGCGCACCCTGGATGGTCTATGGAAAGCTTGCAGGGAAGAGTGGGACAGAATTCCCATGCCTGTCCTGCGCCGGAGCTTGCTGCAATGAAAACTGCGATGTCGGGCGATAGTCCACAATGCTGGGGGTCCAATAGAACATGATCGGTGGCGGCGGCGCGGTATCTCTTAAGGTGAGTACCCGTCAAACATGGTTGGATATGAAGCGAACAACCTCTGTATTCTTTGAGGCTGACATTCATTTTCCATGGTGAGGGGAGTGAGGGGCAAGCAATAGCTTCCCTGCCCATCATAACCGCAATTGAAGTTTCAAACTTTTGGTCACGCTATGTTTCAAGGTTAGCGCATTATATAGTTTAACCACACTTCAAATATCAAATTTACATTTTTTGAGCCCTTTCAAAGCAATTTCATGAAAGTTGAAAAATAACTCCTCTGTTCATTGCTTTCTAATTTTCCTTCTTCAGTTTCGCCATCACAATCTCTCTCTCGGCATTTCTTGAAATTTATTTGTTTAATCAAATGGGAATTGTGTAGTTTTGTATGTAATGTGGATGGGAAAGTGTTTTACATTTCTAAACTCTACTTTTACCAATAATAGTTGCACCTGTCAAGACAAATTCTCAGGGGATACATGAGAATTGATGGCTATTTCGAAGGAGTGCTGTACCCTCTCCTAAAAGAAGTTAAAAAATGTATAGTGCTCCCCTGTGCTATGCACAACGCGACTGGCTGCCATTAACCCCTAGAGTTTCCTCCACGTACACACTTTATACGACGCTGGGTGGGCGCCGGAGCCGCTTGAACAGGTGGAAAAATGCCCGGTTCTCCCCCGCCGGGGATCGAGCCCGGGCTTCTCGCATGGTAGTCAGACGTACACTTTTCAATTCTTACATTTTTCTTTGTTTCTTATCAACTGGACGAACACAAATACCCATGCCTTACCCGGGACTCGAACCCAGAACCCCTGGCGTTGTAGCGCGCTCTGCTAACCACTTCGCCACGGAGGTCGATACCACTACGCCACGGAGGTCGACAACGACTGAGCTACCGCGGTTCCCTATAAAAAACTATAGGGTAGAATGTACCCCTGTGCCTCCTTCTTCCAACGCCACTGTCTGTGCATATTTATACAAATGGGCTTACTTTCATAAACAGTTTCAAGGCTAAAATGGCGTCCTGTTGCAAGCAAGACCTCAAGTCTATAATGCGATTTCTTGAACAACTCTGTCCCCCTTTGCACGAAAAGGACAGAGCTTTGTGGATTAAGCTGTAGCACACTCAAGAAAGTTTTCACGTTGGGGGAGACAACGTTAAAAGGGACTTTTGTAACAAGAAAGACGACGCCAGACGGGGAAAGAGAGGAAATGCAAGACGCAGGCTAACATCATACAAATATCCCCCGGATACATTCACGCACGCTTAGGCCAAAAAGCCGGAAAATGATTAATGCTTTATTTATTCAATAAGGAAAAAGAAGGGGAAAGACCGCGTGAAAATGCTAGAGGGGGTCTGTTCGTCAGAAAGAAAGGCAGTCGTTTTTCATGGGGAAATTTTTGAGTCGGGTGAAAGAACGTATTGCTCGTCTCCCCGATTTGAAATATTTCAGCTAGGGTGCAGCGGACCGTAGCAAGCCAGAAAAAAATTCTGCTTCTGCTTACAGCAGTCGACCTCAGAGACACTGCAGTGATTGTAAAACACACCGCCATAACTTTAACCCTGCATAAAGCACACCCATTCAGGACCTCTTGTTCTTTTCCTCGGCCAGTTTTTTCATCCTCTGATGAATTTTACTGCGCCCAGGTTGTCAGAAAAACAACGCACGTAGATGGTAGGGAGCAAATGCAGAAGTGTCCCCTTTCCCCACGCCACCTTCTTCTGTTAAAGCGGACAGCGAAATTTTAACGGGCAGCGAGTCGTATATTTCTTAAGGGTCTGCTGAACTGCGGTGTGGTGCGAGCTGCAAGCAATAGGTGGCAGCACAATCACTATTACTTTTTACTTCACGCTCTCCAATGGCGCCCAGCTGAAAGTTCTTAATTCTTCAAGAAAACAAAGTGGCTCTTGTAATTTCAAATAAAAACTCCTCCCGCGAACATTGGAACAACTTATTTTTGCACACAAAATGAAATCTGCTTCCACAGTTCAATGATTGATTTGCTTTATTTTACTTCGCTTCTTGTGCCACTTTTGGATAATTTGCGAAGATGGGGATGAGTGATGATATGATGAAATTCATGAATGGACACTCACAAACTTCCATGCACAGGCCGGGATTCGAACCCAGGACTCCTGTCGTCGTAGCGCCACAGTTCAAAGAACATGTCAACATGATGGAAAATAACTAGTCATGGACCTTCGATCTAGCAGGTGAAACTTCATATTTACATTGACCATGATGCTTTCATCTAGAACCCTATATTCAATGATTTCTTGAATATAGTGCAGACATACTGATTCCCAGAATCAGGCTTTAGTTGAAACTGGTTTCATCTGTAAAAAAAAAACAACTTTGTTTTAACTCGTGTTATACTCAGATTGGTTGCATGGGGCTGCACCTACTACTAAAGTGGCATTCGAATAATCGTGAAATGTGTCTTTACCGGTATTCGAAACGGAGACCACTTGATTACAGCGTCAATACTATGCAATCTAGTTCCTCATTCGTGCAAGCACTGTAGAATACCATATTAGTCGTAATTTGAATGGCACAGAATTCTGTTTGTTATAGAGGACCAAATAATAGTTTCCTTGCGCTTTAGCTCACCGCTCACCCTTGCTATACTTGTCACGGTACGCCCTTCATCCAATTTTCTGACGATTTGATCTCGTTTAACCTCACGCAGGTAAAGTGTCTGTGCCATGTTTACTGGTACAAGTAAAAGCTCACCTTCAGTTCACATTCGCAACCATGAATATTCCATCCCATAATATGCATTTCTATGTCGTCAGTGAAACTCACGGATAAAGAAGTTAAATTAACTGCACAATAAATTATTTTTCACTGCGGTTAACCTTTAGTCCGCCCACGTAACACATATGTTACCAAAAAAGTATGTCCCTTGTAGATTCTGTAACACATATTTTACGAACAGCTTTAGGTACAATTATCGAGGGTTTGCCACACTTATATTTGTATATTGAGGTTGAAACATTGACAGTTCGTTCGGGAACATATGTTTACGAAAATTCCAAATCCCCCTTTCCTTTCTCGGAATATGTCACGTGTTTGGGCTCATCCAAACACGTGTTGGCTCGACACTTGACAGACACAATGAATACTTGGTATTTGCGATGCTGTTTTCCTCCAAGCTTCGAACGCTGTGATTTAGTACTGATAAGGCACACATTCTTCTTTGTGTTTAGACCTGGTGATCCAGCTGAAGTAGTGGCGGGGGGGGGCAAGGAGAGAGGGGATTGGATGAGGTTTGGCGGTGTCAGCTTTCTGTCGCCTCTATGTTAGAAATACAATGAAGCTTGACGATAGCCAGAGGCCAGAAGCAGGAGTCTAAAGCGTGCGTCTATCCAGAAGTATAGACAAAACAAACGATTGCAAAGGCTCCCTTCCCTCCTCTGTTAGGAAAGACCTCAACATAAACAGTTCATATCATATAACAGCTCATCGATTTCCCTAACGCACAATCGTTTCCTTCGGGACATATTTCCACAAAGAGCCGAGTCAACAGGGAAGAAATAGACTCACAGTAGCTACACAAGATGCAAGTGCGAACGAAAAAAGCAAAAGTTCGGGTTTTCTCCCCAAAGTAGCTGGAGAAGAGGGCAAACTCCACATTTTTATGATTTTTTCATTGAAATTTGGGGGATGCAGCCCCCGCCCGTAACCCCCCTCTCCCCCTCCAAATTTTACATGATTGCATGCACTGATGTATTACCTGCAAAACAAAAGTTATCCGAAGTAGATTGGTCCCATAGTGCCAGAGTTATTACGATGTATACGAATTCAAATTTCCCGCTCAAAGCCTCGGCGACACTGGGCTTACTTTCGTCAGACCGCGCGGCGTACTAACAAATGTATAATCTTAATTAATAATAGTGTTAAAATATAATGACCTGGTGGTCAGTTGATTATATATTGGATAAATTCAGTACGATTCCATGTCTGTACAGTCACGGTCGGTTCTGGGTTGTAACAAAACCCATTGAATTTTAATGGCGTAATTACAATCCAGAAATGTTCGTTACTGTACACGTGCGGTAAAGGCAAGGTGTCAATTTTGGCGGAGTATTTAGCACAACGTGCTTCAACGCCTGGGGTCCTGGGTTCGAACCCCAACCTTCTTTGTGTGTGTGGCCCTTCATCAGTTTCATCACATTATCCTCATCTTCGCGATTAAGCAAAGGTGGCAGAAAAGCAAAGTAATATAAGCCAACCAAGCAAATGTATGTCTGCTTAGGAACGGTGTGGAATGAAACCAGTAATAGCAGTCACATTCGTTTCCGGTTCTTGTGTACCAACAATCTTCAGTGTCATTCAATTAATAATTATTTTATCACTAGCATACTGTCCGTTTGTCGCACCCATTATATTGCAATTACATGTTTGTTCATCCAGTGTAGTAAGCATCGCAATCAACAATGGAAAATAATTCGAGATAGAATGAGGGGCACACAATTATGAAGAAATATTTTTGTAAATTTTCAGTAAGAATGAGAAATCAGCATTCTTATCAGTAATTACAAATCATTAGTTTAGTACAGTTTGAGTTAGTAGTAGCACCTAGTATTCATAATAATAACATGGTTGTTAATTTTTCCATTTTCGCAGATCTGTGCAAAATACAACCATATGAAGATGTATATTATACGTAGCGCCATCTCTTGGTGATATTTGTTTTTAAAAAATAATGTGTTTTCGTGTTTCTAAGGATTTGGGCTGTAAGTGTATCGATATTAAAAATATTTTAACAACGCTCTTTTCATTTTAGGGGTTGAATTTTGGAAAATATCTTCTTAATGTCTGCCTGCACATAAGAGGGAGACACGCCTGAGCTGATCGTTGATGAGTCAGTATGAGAGGACAAACTTCTTTACACAGGGCGATTCACATTAAACTGACACATTATTAATGTATAAGAACACGAATGAAGCTAACAACAAGTTGTTAAAACTGAAATGTAGCATAGGTGTGGGAGATTAAATAACCTTTACATTACATGATGGAAATGTCCTCCACCCTTCTGAAGGCACACCTGAGCACGTGATTCCAAGTTCCTGGCCGTTTGTTGGTGATTTCGAATATAATATTCTCTTTCAATTCGTCCAATACCAAAAGGCGTGTGGTATAAACTTTTCCTTAAGATACCCCCAAGCCGAGGGGTGTCAAATCGAGTAATTTCGGTGTCCATTAATTTAAGGAAATTATCTGATCCTCAAAGAAAGTTTTGATCAAGTGTTAACAGCTCATTTGATGTATGGCACGTGGTGCCATCGTGTTGAAAATACCCTTGACGCAGCTCAATGTTATTCATGTGTTCAAAAAATACAATGAGAATTGGTAACGTGTACTGCATCATCCCAACTGTTGTACGACAGATACCAAATCTCAGAGTCCCTGGATATATGACTTGACGTCATATACGAGTACTCACGATCCATTCACCTTATGGAGAGCTGAGATTTACCTACAATATAAACAGCTGATTGTGCAAGAAAAGATTTACTGTGTTTCTTTATTTCAAAGTAAGAATAATAATTATCATCGCAAAATTAAAATGATTATTTCCTAGTCAATTGTACGTACATTTGTGAGTGTGTATGTGATACAAAACTCAATTACATGTTAGTACAAAACATGTGTTCAACAACCTGTGGTTAAACCAGTGCGAAGTATGACATTTGAGAATTTGAAAGTCTAGTTGATTGGCATGAATGTCGAACTTGTAACAGCAAATTTATCTAATATTGCTTTATTTAAGACGAAAGAATGTTGACTGTGATTTGTGCGTCCGTATTATTGTAATACGTTGTCGAAAATTGTATAGTTCGAAATGTGAGGGCCACGTATTTACTTCCTAGTCACAGAATAGGACATTCAATTCCTTCTCGTTCAACAACTTACTTAACATAATACACTATATTCAAGTGGAAAGCATTATGTACACGATGATAAACACAGTACCTTTGTAACATACCAGAATTTAACGTATTTGGAAATGTAAAAGAAATTCTGTAAACAAGCTTCTAAAGTGAACGAGATATCATCTCAGCTTTTTTAAATGTCAAACATACAAGGTGAAAATATACATAATCATTAAGTTACATGTCAGTGAATATAAAGCTAAAATATATGCTCAACGAATATCAATTCGTAATCTTCTTCACGTTTATGTACACATACTATTTTGCATGAAACGATTTAGATACATGTCCATGTACGTACAGTTAGAAGTTAACTGTCCTCTTTAGGGATTATTGAAACACGCGCTGATGTTCCTAAAACTCATATCCTATCCTGGAAAACAACTTGCATCATGCATTGCCCTTTGCATTGCACCGAAAAGGAATATACATCTTATGAACTTTAGAACAAAGAATTCCAGTGGTCACTAAAAATAGCAAAATTCTCCTCATAGTTCATGAGGCCTAGTGCATTCTTTTGCTTTTTGCTTTGGATTTCTTATTTAAAGTAACCTGCTTTCCCTATCATTCTCAACGAATTACACTTTTCTTGTGAAGTAAATCTCTTTGAATCTTTGAATACGCGAATTAGTTAGGTAATTTAAATGTAGTGTTCTTAGCATCTATGTATTTCGACTAGGTTAGACAAATTATGCTTATTGCATTTTCCTTTGCATGTACGAGTGTGCACTAAAAATAACACGAAAAATGTTTTTTGAAAGCTGTAGCCTATGACCACGGTAACTTGTGCAGCCAAATATTTACGAGATTTTTGGAAAATTATAAATTAATTCAAATTACACACGAGAATTATGTTTTCCAAGTTTATTTGATACGAAAATCCAGTCTTACAAACACTTTCCTCGTCATCCCATACTTAAAAATTTCAAAAAAATTATCTTACATGCGAAACTCGAACTCCCTATACAGCATTTAAATAGTATTTACAAACGAAAGCTGATATGAATTCAGAGTATGTTTTTAATATAGTAAAACGTTTCTATCTAATATCATTTTTTTCATTTGGTAATTAGAAGAATAAAGGTAGAGAATGGTAAAGATTGTATTTTATTTTTATCAATATTATTTACCTACTTTCTAATGTTTCACAAAATTTGAAATGTCCCTGGAGGTAGAAATGATTTTGTCAGAAAACTAAATATTAAGCTTTTGTAGTTCTTTGTGTTAAATATTGTAAGTGGATAATACAAGACTCTAACTTAGTGATGTCACGGAAGCTGGTGACACACTAACACACACGCTACCGTGGTCGACATGTAATCAAGAGGTCTCGGGTTTGATACCAGGTGGAGGCACATAGTGGTCCGGAACCCAAATTAAAATGTAGGTTCGGTCTCGATTAGCCTATTTGTGCATGAAGTGAACTTAAACCTAAACTTCATACATACATGCACACACGCGCGCATACACCATCACACACATACACACACACACACACATACACACACAGATATACAGAGACAAGTTCAGCACATTAGGCCCAGTAGCGGCGATTGGGTTCCAAAACTAGGGGTTCAAGGTGCCAAAACTGAAAGTAGAGAGGGCAAGGGCAGTGTATTGTCTCTTGGCAGATAAGGCAGGGTTGTCAAAGGTCCGGGAACTGATAAATTATAATGGGTTATATTGGGTTCCGCTACAGGACGGGAACATTTTTTCTTTCGCACAATTTAAATTTGGTTCAAGTTACGTATTGTTCCATTGAAGAAAGGTTCCTGGACCGTAATAACTTTGATTCGAAAAATGTTCCTGGACCGAATTTAAATTGATCCGGAAAAAAGTTCCTAGACAGTATTTAAATTGATCCGGAAAAATGTTCCTGGACCGAATTTAAATTGATCCGGAAAAATGTTCCTGGACCGAATATAAATCCAACCGGAATAAAGGTTCGTGGAGCGTATTTAAATTGATCAGGGAAAAAGGTCGCTAGATGGTATTTAAATTCATTCGGAAAAAAAATTCCTGGACCGAATTTAAATTCAGACGGAAAAGAAGTAAATTCAGACGGAGAGAAAAGGTTCCTGGACAAAATTTAAATTCAGCCGGAGAAAAGGATCCTGGAGCGAATTGAAATACTTTAAAGATAAAAAGGTTCTCTAAGGTCCAGAATCCATTTATGCTTGCTGATTCTCTCTTCTGGACCGGAATTAAATTTATTTAAAATTCCTCGACATTTAACAACCCTGAAATATGGTTTAGCATAGTGCTTGGGCAAAAAGGGGGGGCAAATGACCCCCACGCACCTCCCAAATCGCAGCCACTGATTTCGCCTATGCCTTATTATCCTATGTGTGAAACATCGAAATTCCAGGTTTCCGTACATCTAATTACGTGTAAGGTGTATCAGAGGGGGAGTACCCCCTTGTGTTACTTTACACATTTTGAACAAAAAACTTTGTAAGCATCATTTTTTGAAATATTTACATATTTATTAAGTTCGTTTTTTCATCTTGGTAGTAATACCCGAAATTTGGCTATTACATTTAAGACAATTTTATAAATTAAAGTGTCGTGATGCCCTGCGTTCCATAAGAACCAATGCTATTTTAAGCGCCAACCAAGGATTTTCACCTACAAAATGTCGGTCGCGAGTACTCATATATGACGTCAAGTCATACATCTAGGGACTGTACCAAATCCTGCACAGCTGCGCACTCTATTGAGAACATAACGAATCTCTCAGACAACCCGCGTTATATGAAACTAACATGGAATATTACGATGCATTCCCGTTGAAATATAACGAGAAAGAAATGTGTTATTTTTCTATGAATCACCCTGTATAGATTGAAAATCAAGTGAGCTATTACAGGTACCAAGAGCGATACAACGTTATTCTCTCTCACACGAAACACTTTGAACCAAATACATACTATTGCAATGCATTATCATTTTCACCAAAGATTTTCTAAGTTAAACAGAGTTTTCCACAACTGCATTTAAATTCAAGCAATCCTAGTCCCCCAGACAATACTTAACAATAAAATGACCAACATCAAAAAGTTGTAACTCATTTGATGTCTGGAGCTTTACGGAACTGACGTTGGTGGCGTTGTTTCTGCTCTGATTATAACCCCTTGTAGCGTGGCATTTTTAATACGAAATGAAAAGGCAATTAGTTTGAGCAGGAAAAATAATGATACGTTCAGCTGCATTATATTATTCAAGAAAATGCTCTAGGATTATTCTTTATTTATCTAATTTTGACGTTTCTGGTATATATGACGTCGTTATTGAAGCAGGTGTACAGAACCAATGGGCTTCTTTCTATAAATACCAATAAGTTCAACAATCTGGCATGGGCAGTGCCTTGAATGTGAATATTCCTGATGTATACGTACAGTTAAGATTGAATCTAAATCTCTGACATATACAGTATATGAACTTTGAGATTTTCCTATCTATTGAAGCTTGCGTTATAAATAGTTGTTTCTTTGTAATAAGCTGTAATATTTTTCTTTGTTTATGAATTCCCTGTACTTCTATGGTAAAATCTGATCAGAAAACTCCCAACAGAATATTCAGATTTACTTACAATGATATTTCTTTAATTAAAGCGAAATAGTGGTTCTTTCTGGCTGCCAATGTTTATTTCAAGAAAAATGTCGTTTACATTCTCACATGCTTCAGCTCATTTCCCTAAGTAACTAACTCTCTAGGCTTCTTAAACCCGACGTTTTATGGCTGCAGAAGCTTTCCATCAGTCCCTCTCCTGGGCAAGATCAATTCAATCTTTCCATCCTTACCGATTTCCTTTAAGTCCATATTCTAACAGCGGTCTCTTTACTAAAGGCTGCAAATAACCTGCTTGTAAATGTTGATATTTTCTTGTCAGAATACAGTTTCCGAGAATCACTAAGAATGTACATGTAACAAATTTTTTTGTCTGCCGTCTTGTATTGTCTTGTTTTCGTTTTTGTTATTTTTATTTTTTCTTCTTGCTACAGTTTCAGTATAAAATGGTCTTTCAGTACTGTATCTGAAACCTTAAGTAAATAAATAGAGAAATCTATCCATCTTCGTCTTGGCCTTCCTACAGATCTCTTACCATCAGGTTTCCCAACAAGAATCCTGTAAACTCTTCTTTCCTCTCCTATTCGTGCCACGTGGCCTGCCCACCTAAGTCTTCTTGATTTAATTATCCTAATAATATCTGGACATGAATACAAATTATATAGTTCTAAATTATGTAACCTTCTCCACTCACCTGTCTCCTCATCCATAAGGTCCAAATGTTTTTCTAGGGATTTTATTTTCAAATACTCTTAATTTATGTTAATCTTTTAATAAAGGACCAAGTTTCCCTAACACTAATTTTGAAGTTTCGATATGTTAATTCAGAAAATATTCCTAGGCTGGTTTCGACGATGGTAGCATCTATTCCCAAGAAGAGTTTTGTCGACGAAATACACAAGATTCTTGCAGAAATGGTGGATTCTGCTAGCTTTTGAAAATAACCTGAGGAAATCGAAAAGCCCCCCCCCCCCTCTCTGGAGTATGTAGTTTCTTGCGAAGGGGTTCCTGAACAGCATGAGAATTGTACTGTTGAAAGTTTGTAGGGATGGTTTTGCCATACAATTGCTACAGACAAAAAAAACGGTAACTGGAAGAACATGCGTCGAAACGAAGTTCCCTGCTTCTTTCGGCCATAAATTGCCATGCCGAAGATAAAAAGAAAGAAAAAAAACATGGAAAACGTTTGTATTGGCAAGCTCAGCACGTGGGAAGGATTCGAAAGAGAGAGGGGGGGGGGATGCGCAAAAGTTGAAAGGGGGAGTTGGGTGTTCGGAACTATCGAAAACGGGGAAGCTTGATTTGGAAACAAAGAAACATCCTGGAGCTAACTGGAGAACCAAACAAAAACTTGGAACAACAGGAGTTTGAGCGGAGCGGCGTGAGACCAGACACGTTCTGGATGCACGGTGCCGCAGGGTAATACGAGACGGTTGGCAATACCCGCTCTGCTAGTACGGCGAGTGGCTTGATTCGTAAACGTGGAGACCTGGATTTCTTTGACGTGAGACATGGAGGAAAGGGAGCGTCCTAGTGGAAAATAAGGCTTCTGGAGGAAATACAATGCAATAAGAGGACTGCCAGATTCTTCTTTTCAAGAATGCACGGGCAAATCTACAAACCTCTGGAACGAAACTTGTGTTGTGGTTGATTGATAGATGTGTTATTTTAAGTCCAATTTATTTACAGAAAGGAGAATCGAAACTTTACCTACAGTTTACAAAATGGAATCCGAACCACTATGTACCTCCAGCGGGTAACAATCCCGGAACCCCTCGACTAGAAGGCGACGGCGTTACCACTAAGTCATCGGGGAGGCCCCTGTGTTGTGGTGTTTGAAAGTATGGACAAAGTTACTGGTCTGGATTCTATTATTGATTTGGTTTATTTTACTTCGCTTCTCTGCCACTTTTAACTAATTGCGAACATGAAAATGCGTGACGGAATGATGAAATTGTTGTAGGGACACTCACAAACACCACAGGATGTTAACTCCTGGTGTCGTAGGTGTGATATTGGCTTGATATCAATTGAACACATAAATATAAAGTTCACCGTGTGCTTGCACCATGAGGCATCTATAAGGGCGATATGGGAGTAGCACACCACACATTCTTCGATCACAGTTAATTTGGAGGTGGTGTGATCAGCACCACGGTCCGACCGCATTTAGCCCAAAGGTTGTCCTTAGGTATCCATTTGCTTTGAGGCTGGGTTAGCCCTACAGCAGCTTTATTCGGGTACAGGGTCGGAAATAGAATTCCAACCTTATTCAACCAACCCCCGAAATAGAAACCGGGTCTCTCGCCTGGCAGTCACTTGGCCACCGCGGCTCCAATTGAACATTTAGCTTGGAATTAATTTGAACAAAGATCAGTGGCATTGCAAGAGAAACGTCCACAAAGTTTAATTTAAGAATTCCGTCCTTCTCTCTTCTGTTATGAATCGTGTCTTCTCTTCATGGGTGATCAACGTGAATAGGAAGAAACTGCAACTGTATATTTTTGTTTAAGTACAATTTATGTACAGAATGGCTAATCAGGACAGGACATCAGCTTAAAGTGGAATCCGAAACACTATATGCTCCCATCGGATCCCTTGTTTAGAAAGAAACGGCGTTACTATTTCGCCGTCGGGGAGGCATATGTATACTTTATGAAAAATTTGGTAAATCCGTCATTTAATCAAGAGTTCATTCACACAGGAAACTAAATATTAGGATGCCAATCATCGAAAGCTGAAGAAAGTACCTTTATACCATGTCCAAGTTATATCTGGAGGAAGGCCGCGTATAGCGGCAGAGAACGGGGGGAATCGAATGGGTAGAACGAGGCAGCACACGCTCCCGCGAAGGTTGGTAATTTCGGTCTCTCTCCCCTCCAAGCAATCCCGTTCCTCTCGCGTGTTCATTGGTGGAGCCGTCTCGCGTCACTACTTGCGCAGAGACTTCTTTTCGTTCGCATGCTTCAGAGATAGCTGGGACAGAGTGTAGAAAACGGTTGCGTGGGAACTAAATGCCCTCTCCATGAACGTTCGGCAGGGTGGACAAGTGAATGAGATACACCATCCGTTAAATCAATGCCAACTTAAAAGCACGTATTTCACAAACGTAAATTCAATTTGTAGATTTATTGAGTTGGTGTTTTAATTCCACTTTATGAACAGTAAGCCTAATCGGGGCTGGGCCTACAGTTCAAAGTGACATCCGAACCACTATGTGCCTCCACCGGGTATCGAACCCGGTACACCTTGATTACAGGGCGACGACGTTACCACTACGCCATCGGGGAGGCGTAAGTAGTGGCGTGTGACCGTTTCACCAACCTCAATTGAGGATCAAAAAAACCTTAAAAACTCACTTTCTCTCCACGTTCCGCACCTCATTTATTGCGCTGACGATGTTTTGCAGCGAAGAAAAGAGCACCAAAACATCAAAAACTCACTTTACTCATTTGAGGATCACTAAAATCTCAAAAAACTCACTTTTATTAATTGAGGTTCACCAAAATCTCAAAAAAAAAAAACTCACTTTCTCTCCACGTTCCGCGCATTCATTCGTTGCGCTGACA
Source organism: Lepisma saccharinum (assembly GCF_977018435.1). Taxonomy (NCBI): domain Eukaryota; kingdom Metazoa; phylum Arthropoda; class Insecta; order Zygentoma; family Lepismatidae; genus Lepisma; species Lepisma saccharinum. The sequence goes on along the minus strand of NC_139254.1, from coordinate 55,863,597 downwards.
CAGCGTGATGAGTAAATAATGTACTCTCTCTCATCCTTGAAGGATGAATGCACCTTATCGTAATTTTCCAAGTCCCGGTCAAATGTTTCTATATCGTGACCTTTGTAAACCTCAATTGGGGATCAAAAAAACCTTAAAAACTCACTTTCTCTCCACGTTCCGCGCCTCATTTATTGCGCTGACGATGTTTTGCAGCGAAGAAAAGAGCACCAAAACATCAAAAATTCACTTTACTCATTTGGGGATCACCAAAATCTCAAAAACTCATTTTTATTAATTGAGGTTCACCAAAACCTCAAAACCTCATTTTCTCTCCACGTTCCGCGCATTCATTTGTTGCTCTGACACAGCGTGATGAGTAAATAATTAACTCTCTCTCATCCTTGAAGGATGAATGCAACTTATCGTAATTTTCCAAGTCTCGGTCAAATGTTTGTATATCGTGACCTTTGTAAACCTCTTTCGGGAACGATGTGCCACACACACACACACGCGCGCGCGCGCGCCTGTATTGTGACGCAATCAAATAAACAAAATATTACGCTTTTGCCTGTGGATATCCAGAAAAAACGACAATTTCGTTCCCTCTCTCTCTCTGCGAGTGCTATCAACGTTGACACAATGACACAAATTCAACAAATAGGTAGGCCACGATCTTCCTCCTAAATCGCATTACATACATGTGGAAAAAAAAAACTTTGCCTGTTATTACAAAAAAAAAAACTTTGACCGTATTCTTAAATAACTAACAAGGGCAATGAATCTTTTTGGCTTCCGCAAACAGATCAACATGGAGACTGCACCGCCAAATTTCAATAACCTCTTACCTTCTGTGTTATCTAAACTCAATGGTTTACTGATCGTTCATCTCAACAGCAATTGGACTAAACTGAATGACGATGTGGGCAAGATGTTTTATGTTTTTAATAACAATTTACATTTCTACGAAATTCCGATCGACGGGAAACTTCAAATCACCGTGAATCCGGAAAACGCAGGCGAAATCAAAATTTCTACCGGCAAGAATATTTTTCGAATCAAGCACGACAAGATGCTTTCTAACATTACGTACGATGTTTCTGCAGGAGATTGTCTATACGTGGAACTCCTCGGAGATTACGACAAACTCATTCCTCTCTTCGTAGAATTACGAATCGTCTATCCTATTATAAATAACCGTTAACCAAAAATGCCTAACGACATTTTCGGCAACACCAAGCGTGTAGACCACGCAGAAGAGATTCTCATGTTGGACATTCGAGTTAAGAAGTTGAGGACCGATTTGATTGCTTTGCAGGAGACCTTAAACAAAAGTTTAGAGTCGGAAATCGCTACGCTCCAAACGCAATGTCTCGACCCCATTCTGAAAATCGATTCCGAACTGAAGACGCTGATAAAAATTATGTCGACGTACCTTCTTACGACAACGTTCAAAATATACAGTTGAGCGTGGATTCGCTTCAAAATGATTTGGCCAAATTACAGCAATTTCAATCGAAAAATGAAGATTTGGAAAAATTGAAACTCGAAATCGAAGAACGAACTTCCGCAATAGAAAAGAATTTCTCTGAACTTCAAACCATCGTGAACGATATAGACGCAGAACGCTTGCATGTCGTCGTTTCCAAATTACAAGAAGAATTCACCGGCACGTTGGAAGAAATTAAATCCAAGTTGCAGACTTTGGAAGATACAATGACGAACCTACCATCGTCAGACGAACTGCAGGTCATCGGTAAAAGCGTCGCGAACATAAAAATTCAATTGGAGGCGTATCAAGATTTCGAACACATTCAAACCACCATCGCTACGCTTCAGGCGTCTCTGGAATTGATCAACGAAGAAATTAAAAATATTCACGCTGAAGCGAGAGCGTTGACGAGCTTAACACGTTAAGCACGGTTCAGCAGAAGATCGAATATTTAGAAAATTTGAACGTTGAAACGAATCTCGCTCATTTTCATCACGTACTCGACAACATACAGGGTGACTTGGAATCGTTACGGACGAGCGTGCCTTCGAGCGAAGATTTGGAACGGCGGTGACGGCACTATCCGATTCGAGCGACGTCAAAAGTTCGTTGAGCGATCTCGAGAGTAGGGTGGCCAATCTCCCCACCTCCAAAGAATTGCACGCTTTGAAAAGGAACATATCTCGAATGCTGAAACGACTAGAAACGGAAACGGCGAACGTGGAACAGATTCGAGACGAAATTAGTTCGCTGGTGTCGACGCTGCCCACTTCGCAGAGCGTCGCCGACCTTCACACGCAATTTACAGAGATGCGAAGCATCGTGAACGATCTTACCGAGAAGAGCTCGAAATTGAATCAAGTCGAGAACCTTCAGAACATTGTCGTCAACATCAGAGATCAAGTTGGAGTGCTGGAATCCACGCAGGAATCGACGCTGGCCTCTTTCGGTGCCAAGTTGCAAGAACTCAACGAAAACTACAAGCAGTTGAACGTGGAAGTGAAAATCAAACCGTCGTTTTCTACCGTAACGGATACCATAATCGAGCATTTGCTGCCCATCGAAAATAAACTCGGACAAGTTCACAGTAATCTGCTCGGCGTCGACACTAAATTCGCCAAATTGTTCACCTTGCAAGCCATCGAAATCAACAGCGTTCCCAATCAACAGAGAATCTCCACGTTCGTCGAAGGTAACAAACTGTACATGTTGCATCCTTATCATCCGTACTACAAGTTTCTCCTCGATGGCACGATTCAGATAAACGAATTTTCGTACTGGTATCACGGCAGAAAAGCTAGCGTTCCCACCATGATCTTAATATCGAATCGTGGTGTTCAGAAAGCGGGAAACATTCCTCTGGCACGTTGGAACGAAACGCGCAACATATATGAAATACACGAAGACGAAGATCTCACCGTTTTCGACGTGAGTGTCGGCGATAAGCTGATCATTCAAAACACGAGCGAGGTGCCACCCTCTTTGAATCCCATCACGCTGGTGCTTCTCTTCAAACGTAATCTCTAAAAAAAAATGTCTAGGCAAGCCATCGTCGAAGAATTGCATAAACCTGCACGCCGCAACTACGAACGTTTGGCGGTGGTAACCAAGGGCATCGACGACCTCTGGGAAAGCGACCTCGTGGAGATGAGTAGCGGCAATTTGAAAAACGTACATAAATGGAACAAGGGCAACAAGTACCTCCTCACCGTCATAGACACATTTTCGAAATTCGCATGGGCTCTACCTTTGAAGGCTAAAACGGGATCGTGCGTCACGGAAGCATTCAAATTAATTTTTCGCGAAAGCGGCGGCAGACGACCTCGGTTTCTGCAAACGGACAACGGTAAAGAATTTTACAACGCCGTATTCCAAAAGTTTATTCAAAAACACAAGATTCAACATTATTCGACCTTCAGTCACATCAAAGCCAGCATCGTGGAAAGATTCAATCGAACCTTGAAAACACACATGTGGAAACGATTCACGCTTCGGGGAAATTACAAATGGGTCGACATCCTGCCGGAACTCGTCGACACCTATAATGATACGGTACACAGAACGATAGGCATGAAGCCAGTTGACGTTACCAAGTCTGACGAGCAGCGTTTAATTTCTACCGTTTACTGTCCAAAGTACACACCCACGTCAAAAAAAGCTAAATACAAAATTGGAGACCGGGTGAGGGACAGCAAATTCAAACGCACCTTCGAGAAGGGATTCACAAAAAATTGGAGCACGGAACTCTTTACGGTGGTTCGAGTTTTACCCGGAAACCGACACACGTATATAATAAAAGATAGTAGCGGCGAGATTTTGAAAGGAAGATTTTACGAAGAGGAACTCTCTAAAACGAAACACCCCGACACGTACCTCATCGAGAAAGTATTGCGTAGGAAAGGTGACAAACTGTTTGTCAAATGGCTGGGACTTCCGGAAAAGAGTTGGATCGACGCGAACGAAGTGATCTTGTGAGTACGTGGAACGTGGTGAAGCGTCTACCGGATCCGGAAAGTCAAACGAAGAAAAATAACGGTGAGTTGCTTCCCGACAGCATCCGCTGTCTGATCGTAGGTCCTTCGGGGTGTGGGAAAACGACACTGCTCGTGGACAATTTTCTCCTCGCACCGAATTGGTTAGATTGGAAGAACAGGCACTTGTACGTGTTCTCGAAAAGTTTGGAGCAATCCAAATACCAGCAACTGATGAAACTGTACGATGGTCTGGACAATGCAACGTTCGCCTCGGAAATAAAACCACTCGACGATTGTCGTGAAAATTCAGTCGTTGTGTTCGACGACGCCATCCTGAAAATCAAAATGAAATTCGCAACTTTTTCACGCAAGGTCGTCACAAAGAAATGGATTGCTTCTACCTAGCTCAAACGTTTTCCAAAATTCCAAAACAGTTAGTACGCGACAACGCTAATTTCATATGTTTGTTTCGTCAAGATCACACCAACCTCAAGCACGCGTACGATGACTACGTAGGCGGAGACATGAACTACAATCAATTTTCGGAACGCTGCTGCTCTACTTGCTGGAACGGTGACGATTTCGGATTCGCGACGATCGACATGACGAGGAAACCCAACGACGGAAAATACAGAAACAAAATCAACGACTTTCTAAACGTTGCAACGTTGTGAGAAACGACGTATATAAATAAACGTCATGACGAAACGAAAAATCGAAGACGAAAATCTCAAGCTTCGCGATTACCTCGCGAAACGCTTCAAAGGTTGGAAATCCGAGAATCGCGGATTCTACGAAGAGAAGAAACGTCAGGATCAACCTGTGATCGATGCCATCAGCGGTCTACGTAAAGAAATTAAAAGTGTCACGGAACAAAATAAAAATTTGATCAACGAACTCGTACCGCTCGCAGCTAAAAGTTACGCCGTACCCACGCCCATTTCGAGCATTCCAGTAGTGGTATTGATGATACAACCAGTGCCGGAAAGGAAGAGCCCCCCTCCAGCAGATTTGCTACACTTAAAACAAGCTCAACATGAGCATATGAGCTTTTTGCTCAAGTGTGGAACCTTGCCTAATCCAAGGATTTTGTAAAAATGCCCCCAGGAATTTTTCAGAAAAGAAGAGCTCCCTCAGATTGATTTGTCTATACTTACAAAAATTGCATCAGCCGGATTTTTGTCCATAAACTTGTCAAAACTTGATATTTTTTTGGCTATACCTGAAATTAAGCCAAAAACCCATACCCACACACACATATTTACTTCCAGTTTAAGTTCAATTGGACCCCAGCCTCAACTTGCATATCCAATATTAAAACAATGTAATATGCAGAGACCCTCTAGAATTGCTCCGTGATTCTCTCATTTCTTATATTATATGTTTGCATGTTTCAAGTAATTCTCATCTGTGGCAATGTGTACAATTCCCGAGACGGTAGTATTGATTTTTGTTTTGCATGTTTCTCCTCAGCGCCAGTACTTACAGAAATTCCCGAGTATGGAAGCTTTGCGTGCAAACAAAAAAAATTGCATCAGCCAGTATTGTGAGAGTGACTGAGGAGAATAGATGTGTTGATACAGTGCTTCTCATACTTACAGGCCTGTTTGGTTTAAATATTCATATTGAACAATATAAAATCTGATATTTGTTGTAATCCACTCATATTTAGAGTCAGGCATATATCTATCCCAGCTTGTTATACAAAAATCAATACATAACAAAGTTATTGCCATTCTAAACATACATGTCCGTGCAGGCATTTGTGCTAAGTCAGTGTGAATGAATATTTATTCTTTTTTCTACTTGTAGGCTATTGGCTTTACAACCTGTCATAATAAGCATAGAGTTTTGAATTGAACCCCAGGAAATTTTATATAAATACCAAAGCCAAAAATATTAACACACATACACACATACACACACACACACAGTACAGTGCTGAACCCAACTGATATTTTTATCCAGCATAGAATTTTGAATTGAAACCCAGGAAATTGTATATAATAAACAACAGCAAAAATGCCAAATCAAAAATATTGCAATCAGTGCAATAAAAATATATTTAGCTCTAATTGGGCCAGACACCAAAAGATTTGTAACCCAGACAAATACAAAACTCCCACAAAAATTTGCCCCAAATGCAATAGAAAATACAGCATGCAATACTTTACATATACACATAAAGATACTTGCTCTGCACAATCATCAACACAACCTTCTACATCTGGTCTGAAAAGAAAGCACGAAGCACCTGTTAATGCTGGACCCGCAAAGCAGCCACGCCATGCACCCATCCATAGCAGTTTTAATGCCCAACTTAGGGATTACCGGTTTGAATCAGAGCCAAGATGTGGAATTAAGACTTTTTTGAACAATATAAATCCCGATCTGCAGGCAATTCTAAATGCACAAAATGGCTCTTATAAACTGTCCCTTAAATTGTATATACAATATAAGAAGCCAAATGGCACAAAATTTACACAGCCCCACATAACAGAAACTGTACCGGTATATTCAAATGCAGACAAAATAATAAGCAGGTTGATAGATCAATTGAATATTAAACACTCTGAATTTGCTGCAAAAGAGTCAGGATGGAGCCTATGTGGCTCTCCGCACAAGTTATATGTTAATCTTTCTGAATTCAGCCCATTGCAAGGTTCCACTTATGTGCCATTACCTGCCAATATCAAAAACAAAACAGCCGTGGTTAATATAAAAAATAATGACCAGAAATGTTTTTTGTGGTGTATTTTAGCTGCTTTGTATCCAGTTTCAAGGAATCCTGAGAGAATAACTTATTATAAGCAACATGAACACAATTTCGATGAGGCAATGGAGGGTTTGGAATATCCAATGTCTGTTCAGAATATTGATAAATTTGAAAAAAAGGCCCGGGATATTAATGGTAAACAATTATCTATTAATGTATTTACTTGTTCCACTGGCCGTAGCAATTGCTTGATAGATCCTCTCAGAATCAGTACACTTGATGATGAATCTGCTATTCCGATTGATTTGCTCTTAATTGAAGGGGATGGCACATATCATTACACTCTGATACACAGTCTTGAAGCTTTAGTCAGAACACAAATAGACAAAACTCATAGAATATTCAAGTTGTGCAGAAGATGTTTGTCTGTATTTGATGGTCAAAAAATGGTGAAAGGGGTTCGGGAAGAAAATGCAGAAATTGCTAAAAACAAGTTAATTGAGCATCTGAAATACTGTGGGAACCATAAACCTGTTCATATGGTGATGCCTAATCCAAGTGAAAATTGCAAATTCAAAAAGTTTGAAGCCTTGTTGGAACACCCAGCATATATTGTCTGTGATTTTGAATCGAACCTCAAACCTCTTGCATTCTGCAATCCAGATCCCGAAGAATCTGCAATTACACCATACCAACTACATGAACCTTCCAGTTTTTGTTATATAGTTATACGGGATGGTGTAGCTAGTAAGCCACACTTATACATGGGACCAGATGCCATCAAAATATTTGCACATAGAATAGAAAATGAGTGCCGTGACATAGCATCTAACATCTTATTAAAATCAAAGCCTATGTTGCCTTTAACAGAGGATCAGATTGAAGATTTCAACAATGCAGAAAAATGCCCGGTATGTGATTCTGAATTTTCAGATACAAATATCAAGGTGAAACACCATTCTCATACAGATGGTAAATTCAAAATGGCCCTGTGTAATAGCTGTAATATTCAGATCAAGAGACCAAGATTTGTCCCCATATTTTGCCATGGAGCATCCAATTATGATTTCCATCATCTGATCAGGTACGAGGGGTTTGACAAGCAGAATTTAAACATTTTAGCTGAAAATGATGAAAAATATATATCTATTAGCAAGATGATTAAAGTTAATGGTGTTCCTATTCACATAAGATTTCTTGATTCTTACAGAATTTTATCGGCTAGCCTGGCTACACTGGCCACTAAATTATCTGATGATCAATTCAAAATCACAAGTGCATTGTTTCCAAATCAGGACCTGAAATTAATTAGGCGGAAGGGTGTATATCCATATGACTATGTTACAGATTTTTCTAAATTTGATGAGTGTTCCCTGCCACCACAAGAAGAGTTTTACAGCAAAATCAGAGGATCTGGAATCACTGATGAAGATTATCACCATGCCCAATTGATGTGGAACAATTTAAAATGCAAGACGTTTGGTGATTATCACATGGCATATTTGAAACTTGATGTCACCCTCTTAGCTGATATATTGCAGGCATTCAGAAAATCTTCCATGCAAAATTATAAACTGGATCCAATATATTTTTTCAGTGCCCCGGGCCAAGCATGGTCTGCAACGTTTTTGAACACTAACATGCATTTGGATCTGATCCACGATCAAGATAAGTATTTGTTTATGGAGAAATGTATAAGAGGGGGGATGGTGCAATGTTCCCAGAGATATGCCAGAGCAAATAACAAATATATGCCTGATTATGATCCAGCACGGCCATCAAATTATATAGCCTATGTAGATGCAAACAGCCTCTATGGTCATGCCATGATGCAAAAACTGCCATATGCAGGGCTTGAATGGGTTGAAAATTTCAATATTGAAGATCTTAAGAATTTTGATGACAGTAACTATGGCCTATTCTTAGGGGTTGATCTGATAATTCCTGATGATTTGCACAATAAATTTTCTGATCTGCCCCCAATTTCCGAGGTTCAGTGCTCACCTGGCTCTAAACAGAAGAAGCTCATGATGACTCTGGAGCCGAAACAGGGATATGTCATATATTACAAAAACCTCCAGTTCCTGATGAAACATGGTGTTCAAGTGACCAAAGTTGGCAAAGTTTTGAGGTTCAAGCACTCAGAATGGTTGAAACCATACATTGATACAAATACAGAGCTTCGAACATCTGCAAAGAGCCAATTTGATAAGGGCTTGTTTAAATTGATGGTGAATTCAGTGTATGGCAAAACTATTGAAAATGTCAGGAAACATACCGATGTTAAAATAATTACTGACCCCAGCCTGAGCAAAAAATTGGTTGCAAAGCCTAATTTCAATTATAGAAGAATTTATGATGAGCACATGGCACTTTTCAACATGAAGAAAACAAAGATTAAGTTTGATAAACCTATTTATGTAGGGGCTGTGATATTGGAATTGGCCAAATTACATATGTTAACATTGTATTATGATGTGTTGAAACCTTTTTATGGTGATAATATAAAATTGATGTACATGGACACGGATAGTTTTATTCTTGATATTAAAACAGAAGATGTTTATCAAGATATGTCACAGCCTGAATTGTTTCAATACTTTGATACCAGTGAACATACAATAATTAAACACCACAACAAAAAGGTGCCCGGCAAGTTAAAAGATGAGACACTTGGTGATGTTATTGTGAAATTTGCTGGGTTAAGTGCCAAGATGTATACTTTTAAAACATGTAGTGGCGCTGTTGCCAAAAAGGCCAAGGGCATTGGCAGAGTGACTGTAGACAAAGATCTTGAATTTGAAGATTATGAAAATTGCCTCAAATCCCAGAATTTATTCAAAACATCAGAAAATAGAATTCAGAGTGAAGATCACTTATTGACTTCAAATATTGTAAGAAAAGTGGCCCTGGACCCACATGATGATAAGAGATGCATTTTATCATGTGGCATACATACTCTACCATGGGGGCATTGTGATTTGAAAAATGGAAATCAATGCCCAATTACAGAGCATGATTTGAAATAAATAAACATGCCTGTGAACTTATTTGGGTTCAAAAAACAGGCTATTATGGAGCTGCCAACACCACAACCCTCTTCTGATATGCTGTCTAAACTGAGTGGCTTGTTAATTATTCATCTGAACAGCATACTTACAGATGTTGATGATGAAACAGGTAAAATATTGTACATATTTAACAATAATTTAAATCATTACCAATTACCTGTAGGTGGTCAATTGCAATTTATTACAACCCCTGAGGGTGATGTCAAGATTTCAGTAGGGAGAAATATTTATAGAATTAAGCACTCAAACATGATTTCTGGCACTGTATATACTGTTTCTGCTGGTGACTGCTTATATATTGAGGTCCCTGGATCATATGACAAGCTTATACCCTTTTTTATAGAATTAAGAATCAGATACTCTATAATAAATAACCACTAAAACAAAAATGCCTAATGATATATTTGGCCATACAAGGCATGAAGATCACAGTGATGAGATTCTGATGCTTGATGTCAGAGTCAAGAAATTAAGAAGTGATTTACAAGCTTTACAGACCACACTCAATGCCAGTCTTCAATTAGAAATTACAAATTTACAATCACAATGCATGGACCCTCTTCTTAAAATTGATTCTGAACTCAAAGTGCTGCTTCAGAAATATACTGATCTGGCAACATTAGATAATTTTCAAAGTTTGGAAGAAGCTGTAGCAGCTCTTCAAGCCAAATTTAAGAGCCAGGCCACCAACTCTGAGCAATTGAAACAACAATTGGAAGAGCAGATTAATAATGTCCAGACACAGCTCCAAACAATTGTCAAAAGCATAAAATCACAAGAAGATTTTGATCTAGTGATTTCCACTCTAAAGGAACAGATTCAGTCACTCCAAATACCTAATCTGGACCCTCTGAACAATGCCATAGCCGAGGTTAAAGAAAAAATTGAGACACTTGAAAATTTTATGAACAACTTGCCATCTTCTGATGCTTTGAATGCAATAACTCGGAGTGTAGCAAATATCAAGCTGCAACTTGAAACATATGAAGATTTTGGAAAAATTCAAAGTTCCATAACCCATCTTGAAGGTACAATAGCAGCAGTGCAAAATGATTTGGCAAATGTACTAGAATCCCGATTACCTGGGATTGTAGATACACTTGTCAGTGTCCAGCAACAAATCACAAAGCTTGAAAACCTCAACACCGAATCTGAACTAACTCATTTTCATCACTTGATTGATGATATCCAAACAAAACTTGAAATTTTACAACAATCCACACCCTCTCAGGCAGATATAGCCCTGCTCCAAAATGCTATGCAAAATGTGGCTGATGCTTCTGAATTAAACAATGTAAAATTGGCACTTGAATTTTTGCAAAATACTGTATCAAATCTTCCCACATCACAGGAACTTAAAAATATTAAGAGATCTGTGAATAGGATATTGAAATCAGAAGATATCAAGAATATCCAGGCAGAGATCAAACATCTCACTCAGACAGTTGCCACTCTACCAACCAATCAACATATTAATGAATTGCATGCCCTGTTTGAGGATATCAGAAGACAGGTCCATGATCTTACTGCTCAAAATTCAAAATTGGCAGTTGTTGAAAATTTGCAACAAATTGTAGCTAATATCAAGCAACAGCTAGGGACCATGGAATCCAATCAAGCAAATGCTTTGTCTGTTTTTGCCACCCAGCTTCAAGAGATTGTGCAACAATACAAGAAACTTGTTGTGGACATAAAGATCAAGCCAGGCCATGATGATGTTGTTAGAACCATCAATGAGCACCTTGAATCTGTAACAAGCAGATTGCTTACAGCAGAAAAGGAAATAACAGGCATAATCGAGAATCCAAAACATACAGTAATTCTTGAATTGTAGAGCATTCCCAACAAAGAATATGATTCACCATTTACACCAGGTGGCAAAATATATATGCTGTCCCCTGCACAATTTTATTATCAATTTTTTGTTGGGGGCACATTGAGACCAATCAAGATCAAATATTGGCTTCAACCACAGGCACACCACTACCCCACCTTATCAATAACAAATGCTGATAACAAAGTGAAAATCACCAGTGTAGAATTGGAGGATTTTACAGATCCCAATACATTAGAAACAGTCTATACTGAAGATGATGGCTCTCTGGAATTTAAAATACAAATAGGGGACAAATTATATTTAGAAAATCCTGTAGTATCAGCTGCTGAACACCCTATAGTTGCAATATTCTTGTTTACATATTATGTCTAGAGAAATTATTGTTGATGAATTACACAGACAAGCCAGACATAATTTTAAGAGACTCCCAGTAGTCACAAAAGGCATAGATGATTTATGGCAGAGCGACTTGATTGAAATGGCAAGTGGACAGTTGAAAAACTTAGACAAAATCAACAAGGGCTACAAGTATCTACTCACTGTGATAGACACATTTTCAAAATTTGCCTGGGCTCTGCCACTCAAATCCAAGACTGGAAAATGTGTTACAGAAGCCATCAGGACAATCATCAATCAGAGTGGAAGATCACCGCGCTATTTGCAAACAGATAATGGCAAAGAATTTTATAATTCTGTGTTTCAACAATTTATTAAAAGCCAGGCAATAAAACATTACTCGAGTTACAGTGACCTCAAGGCCTCAATTGTAGAGAGATTCAACAAAACCCTAAAAAATCTTATGTATAAACAATTTACCCTCCAAGGTAATTATAAATGGATTAATATTCTTCCAGAACTTCTTCATAAATATAACAACTCGGTCCATTCCACAATCAACATGAAACCCTCTGAAGTAACTCCATCTGATGAGCAAAAATTGATCAGGACTGTTTATTATCCTAGATACCAGCCAACAACAAGAAAGGCCAAATACAGGGTGGGCGATCAAGTAAGAATCAGCAAATATAAGCACTTATTCAAAAGAGGCTTTACAAGAAACTGGAGCTCTGAATTATTTACAGTGGTTCAAGTTAAACCTGGGACCCTTAACACATATATAATAAAAGATCATCGAGGAGAAATTCTCAAAGGCAGGTTCTATGAACAAGAGCTCAGCAAAACTAAACAGCCTGACACATATCTCATAGAAAAAATTATCCGCAGAAAAGGCAACAAGTTATTTGTCAAATGGCTAGGACTCCCAGAACACAGCTGGATCGATGCAGACAAAATAATAATATGAGCACCTGGTATGTTATAAAAAGGCTGCCAGAACCTGAACAACAGAATAAGAGAAATGGCAAGTTGCTGCCTGAAAATATTAGGTGTCTTATTGTTGGGCCATCTGCTTGTGGTAAAACTACACTAATGGTTGATAATTTTTTATTGGCACCCAACTGGTTAGACTGGAAAAACAGGCACTTGTATGTTTTCTCTAAGAGCTTGGAACAATTAAAATATCAGCAGCTGATGAAGCTACATGATGGATTGGATATAGCCACTTTTGAACCAGATGTTAAGCCACTTCACGAATGTCTCGATAATTCTGTTGTTGTGTTTGATGACATTATACTGGATAATCAAAACAAGGTTAGAAATTTCTTTACACAGGGCCGACACAAAAACATTGATTGCTTCTACCTGGCACAGACTTTTTCTAAAATTCCGAAGCAGCTGATCCGAGACAACAGCAATTTTATATGTGTGTTTCATCAGGATCATACCAACCTCAAACACATACATGATGAATATGTAGGTGGGGACTTGAGCTACAATAATTTTTCCAAGTTTTGCAGTAGGTGCTGGAACCAGGACAGTTATGGGTTTGTCACAATTGATATGACAAGAAAACCCAATAGCGGCAAATACAGAAATAAAATCAACAATTTTCTAGACATTGAAATATAAATAAATAAACATGAAAAGGCCAATCATTGATGATCTTAAGTTAAGAGATTATCTTGTAAAAAGATTTAAGGGATGGAAATCAGAGAACCGAGGAATTTATGAAAAAAAAACAAACAGAACAGCCTGTAATTGATGCTATTAATAATTTAGGTAAGAATATCAAAACTGTTACAGAGCAAAATCAAAATTTGATCACAGAGCTTGTACCTGTAGCTGCTAGGAACATATTAGATTATCCATTCACCCCACTTTCCAGTATTCATACACCTAGTCCTGTTGCTCCTAGAAGAATTGAAGCTACTCAGGATCCTATTGAATTGGGTCTTCTTGCACAAAAATATTTAACCACACCTAAAGACAACAAAGATGAGGTGTTTGGCTTATATGCTGACACAGAGCTTGATGGCAGCATCATACATAGAATTGGCAATTTCAGAGTAACTTTTATGGGAGATAATATAATTGTATATTCAGAATCTCGTCTCGGAGAAAAAGGTGCTTTTGTTAAGTACCCCGGAACACCTGGATTGTGGGAACTGATGACTAGGAAAAGGCCTGGCAGCTATACAGATCAAGATTATGATTATTACAAAGAAATATTAATAAAATCAGATGCTTTATACCAGAACAATGATCCCACACAAAAAAGAGTCAAGTCTAGCAGTGGAGCAAAATACAATAATTTAATCAAGCCCATATGGTCACAGATCAAGACTGGCAGTGGAATCAAACAATACAACACCCTGCCCAAAGAATTTGTGTGGGTTGATGATGTCAGGAAACTTGTAGATAGGTTATTGGTGATAGCTGGGGAGGAAAATGCTGGCAACCACAATTTTTACAATGAAAAAGTTGGAATTATGGACATGATAAGCACCAAATTATCTAATTTTATAGTGAATGACACTAAGGGGATTGGATATCTTATAAAAATTATTAATACTCTACCACCTAAATTTTGGAATATTTCTGAGGGTCGGGGCTTGGTTAATGACATTATAAACAAACTGCCATTTGAACTACACATTCCAGGCTATCAGTATTGTGGTCCAGGTACAAAATTGGACCATAGATTAAACAGAGGGGACCCTGGTGTAAATCCCCTAGATGCTGCTTGTAGAGACTATGACATAGCATACAACACACATTCTGATCTTGACAAGAGACATGTTGCAGACAAGAAATTAGAAGAGGCTGGATTTGGTAGATTTGTAAGCAAAGATGCTTCTTTGAGTGAAAAAATAGCAGCATTGGGAACCACCATAGCTATGAGCACCAAACAAAAACTGGGGTGGGTGTTGTGAATATGTATATAATAAACCTACAATGAAGGCCAAGGGTGTTATGTATCAAATACCTTATGCAGGTCTTAAATCTCTTAAAACTATTGATAGTCTTTTAACCAAAAAGGAGCGCAAGAAAAAAAACTCTTGTCTTGCAAAGGGACATGGTATGAAATTGTTGCTTAGTACCCCCCAATTAAAAAAATTACAGCAATCAAGAAAAAAATCACATGTAGGGGGTTTCATATTTACTATCCCGGCCATCTTAGCTGCTCTCGGGGCTGTTGGGAGCTTGGCTGGGGGATCAGCTGCCATAGCAAAAACAGTAATAGATGCCAAGAAGAATAAGGCAGAATTAGATGAGCAGAGGCGCCATAACCTGGCCATGGAGAAAAAAGGCAAAGGTGTTAAGAGAGCCATGAATAAGTTTAAAAAAAAACAAGAGCCGCTTACAAACCAAGATATTGAAGCTTTAATCAAGCCACTGGGCATCAAAAATTTTAGAGGTGTGTACATGTCTGATTCTTTACTGGAACAACCACTCAACAAAGAGTGTGGCATTGTTAATTTGGATAAGTACAAAAATCAGGGCACTCACTGGATCTGTTATCTTAAATATTTAAAAAATGAGGCATTTGTGTTTGATTCATTTGGAGGTGTTCCACCTGAAAATTTAGTAAAATATCTAAAATCAGCTAATTTTTATTACAATAATGCCCGTGTTCAAAACTTCAAAGATGTTAATTGTGGACATTTGTGTTTATCTGTTCTCAGATATATGTCTCAAATAAATAAACCATCAATTGAAGATTTTCAAAAAGCCTTGTGGTATCTGAAACATCATGGGGGTATTCCATCTCACCAGCCAAAATTCAATATTGAAACTCAAATTGCATGATGACATAGTGTATCCCAAAACAATAGCTCTCAGAGCATTTTACGGCATGTACTTGATACCTAATATTACACACCACAACAACAAAATTGCAGTAGGGGATCAAAAAATTGTCATCACTCCAGGGCAATATAATCTGTCCACTCTAAATGCTCAATTACCCAGAGGTGTAGTGTTAAGTCAAAATTCTGTCACTCACAGAGTAGAGATTGTATCTGCTACAGAGACAGTACATCTGGGTACTATAGGAGAGCTGTTAGGCTTTGAGAACAACACAAAACTTGAAGCAGCCATCAAACACACTGCTATTAATATACCTAAATTCTTGGCCATAGAGACTCTGAATATTCACTGTAATGTGGCCGAGGGTATGATCACCAAATCAAATGGCATAGGCACTCACAAACAAACTGGCATCATTGCAACATTCAAACCTAATTCCGAATTCATGGAGCCAATCATCTACAATCCATCCCCAACATTATATTTTCCTGTGTGCCATAATAGAATAGATTATATTGAATTGATGGTCACTAATGAAAAAGAAGAATTAGTTGATTTTGCTGGAGCCACAACAACTGCAATCATAGAGATTAATATTTAAATAAAAATACATACAATGGAAAATATTGAGAGTTATGAGCTACAATCATTCTCCCCAAACAGGAGGACATTTGCAAATTTAAATCAACCCAACAGAGAAATTGAGGTTGATCTTGATGTTGGGGATGGATTTATACACCCTCACAGAGCAGATCTATACATCAAATTTGATGTTGTAAAGCTCGATGGAACAGATTATCCGGCAAATTCAAATATAAGATTGGTAGATAATTTTGTGCCGCATCTGTTCTCTGAAATTGAGATCAGAAAGCATGGTGTTGTTATAAACAGAGTGGATTATCCCGGCATTACCTCCACAGCTTTGGCCACATTAAAATTATCCAAAACCGAGGCTTCATACTACAAAATCGGTGGATTTGAGGCTGGTGATAAGATATTATCCAAGAGCCACACAGTGCTGTTCCCGATGCGCCTATTGCCAGGATTCTTCTCGGATTACAAAGAAATTATGTGGAAGGGTGGGTTAAGAATTACATTTAGAAGAGCTGCAAATGATAATAATGCTTTGATGAGGTACAGTGCAATAAACCCTACAGGAGAAGCTCTGCCCAATACCCTACCTGATGAGGGCAAGTGCATTATTCAGACTATGGAGTTATGAATCCCGGTTGTTGAATATGAAGACAGTTATGCTCTTAAATACAAAGCAGATATGATAAAAAATCCACAGGTTCTTTTGCAATTTTATACATATCAATGTGTACAGAAGTCCGCATCTGGTTCTTATTATGAGTTTGATGCTACAAATTCATTCTCCAGTATACAATATGACATGCCGGATTTTGTGGTGGTTCTGTTTCAGACTGGAAGACACAACAATCAGGAAAAAAATTCAAGTAGATTTGATAACTGCAACATCAAGAACATATATCTTAAAAATGGCAGAAATGAGGTATTCCCTAGAGAAAATTACAATTTAGACATGTCCAAGAATGATTTCCTCAAATTATATGAGGCATTTACGGCATTCAAAAGGGTCACTACTGGCAATACTGACATGTATTACACACCAGATGAATTCAAGGCACAGAGACCTATGTTTGTAATCAACACCTCAAAAAGAAAACAGGTTGTGGTGAATGACAGGACAAACATTAAAATTATTTGTGAATTCCATGAAGCATTACCTGATGACACCATATGTAGTGTTATTCTCATAGGTGAAAAATCATATGTTTATGATGTAAGAAATGAGAGAGTCACAGAGCAATTCTAGAAGATATTTGCTCTTATTATCCTGTTGTACAACACACAAACCTCAACTGTATTATCAGCTAGCAGTGAATATCTTATGTGTGGGCAGTTGTATATATTTCAATCTTATATCAGGACTCGAACCCAAAGCCCCTGATTACAATGCAGCAATATTAACACTTCTCAATATGGAATATGCCCACATTTTACTGGGTTCTGAGACCTTAATACAGACAAAATTGGATTTTGAACTGCCATAATATTTTCTAAGTCTTTGCCTAGGCTCATATTATCAGAATAGAATTGCTTTCAGCATGAAGGGGGGCAGTTCATTGCCACTGTGTGAAAATATGTATTTTTATCTCAATAATCTTTGTTACACTTTTACATGTTGCAGACATGTTACACTTTTTCCCCTGTCGTACAGAAAGATTAATGCCCCCTTCAGTGAATCGTACAGAAAAATCATTAATGCTCCCTTCTAGCGTGTAGATTTTATCTCTTGCGTGCCGGCAAGGCATGGAGGCAAAACATTAGTCTTTTGATAGATTAATATCAATTCATGCATTTCCGAGCTATAATTGCTTACCCCAAGCAATGGAATTGATCAGAGATTGGAAAAAAAGCAGGCAACAGCTCAAATTTGTATATTAAATTAGATCTGTAAGTTATAGAGCATAGAAATATTGCCAAAAACAATATAAAAAAAGCCATATTTTTGGCAAATTTATAAACAACAATCACACAGATATAGCTTTTACATACATGGCCGAATCTGTCTGAGCTGAGGAGGGAGGGGGGTTTCAGATCTGGGAGCTATCAATTAGCAGTAATTATTCTCAAAATCTCACGTATGGAAATATTATTTTGCCACACATATTTCAATCTATCAGGACTCGAACCCAGAGCCCCTTGTTTACAAGACAGCAATATTAACATTTTGCCATCAGGGGAGGCTTCACATTTTACCAGGATTCAAACCCGAACCTTTTGATTACAAGGCAATAAAAACCATGCACCACACTCTACTGGCTCTCAGAACCCAATAAATATCAATTCAAAATTCCTGGGATTTTGACAGAAAAACATACTATAAACAATAAGATGATAAGAGAACTTGGCATAGTTTTAAGTATAAGCAAATCAATCTGAGGGAGCTCTTCTTTTCTGAAAAATTCCTGAGGGCATTTTTACAAAATCCTTGGATTAGGCAAGGTTCCACACTTGAGCAAAAAGCTCATATGCTCATGTTGAGCTTGTTTTAAGTGTAGCAAATCTGCTGGAGGGGGGCTCTTCCTTTCCGGCACTGGTTGTATCATCAATACCACTACTCATTCCTTCGACGCCGTTCGAACTGAAGGATGCACCGGCACGACGTCGAGCCATAGGCAGCACGTCGTCGTCTTCGGATAAAATCGAGTTGGGACCTTTGGCACGAGACTACCTGAGTACGGGGAAATTCGACAAGGATGAAGTGTTCGGATTGTATCCCAGCATGGAAACCAACGAAGGCGGTGGTGTGGTGTGGAAGATTGGGAAATCGAAGGTGACCTTCGAAGGCAACGACATTAAAGTTAATTTAGGCGAGAAGGATAGTTGGACCAGGTATCCGGGTACGGTGGGACTGTGGGAACTCGTTGCCAAAAAGCAGCCGAAAGATTACACCGACGAAGATTACCAGAGTTACAAGGAAATTCTGATCATCACGGATGCCTTGTACCAGAACAACGACGCCTCGCAGAATAGGGTGAAATCGAGCAGCGGCGAGAAGTACAGGAATCTCATCAAACCGATTTGGAACCAGGTCAAAACAGGCAGCGGCGTCAAACGCTACAACACGTTACCCAAAGAATTCGTTTGGGTGGACGACGTTAGGAAACTCGTGGACCGATTGTTGGTGATAGCCGGCGAAGAGAATGCAGGCAACCGTAATTTCCACAACGAGAAGGTTGGCATCGTGGACATGATCAGCACGAAACTTTCCAACTTCATCGTGAACGACGACAAGGGCATAGGTTACCTGATCAAAATCATCAACACGCTGCCTCCGAGATTCTGGAACGTGGCCGAAGGAAAAGGACTCGTGAACGACATCATCAACAAGTTACCTTTCGAGATGCATTTACCTGGCTACCAGTACTGCGGACCGGGTACCAAACTCGAGAAAAGATTAGAGAGAGGAGACAAGGGTGTGAATCCGTTGGACGCGGCATGCAAAGATCACGACATCGCCTACAACACCACGCAGACGGATCTGGACGCACGTCACGAAGCAGACAAAAAATTGGAACATGCAGCTTTCGAAAGGTTCGTGAGCAGAGACTTATCGTTGGGTGAACGGGTCGCCGCACTGGGTACCACCATCGCCATGAACACAAAACAAAAATTGGGGTGGGGTATATAAATAACATCCAGTAAAAAAAAACAACATGGCTTGCATAACTGATTTGCCGCACGAACTACTATCTAAAATATTCAAAAAGGTAGTTAACGGAGATGTTAATAAACTTGTGATCATAGCTAAAACGACGCCGGCATTTCACATGGGATGCGAAATAGTTCTCAAGGACCGTCTTCGGGAGATCAGTGGAATGAGGTGCGGTGATCTCGACACTCTTCTGTCGGCCGCGGGGAAGAAATTGAACGAGAGGTTGGACGAACTGCACGAGGCGAGGCAGGGGAGAAGACGGGACACCGATGATTGGAGAAAATCTAAGCAGGAGACGGAAGAAATCATCACGCACATCATCGCGTTTTCGGAAGCACGAACTTTCTTCCTCTGTTAAAAAAAATAATAATATATATACGTGTCAAAAAAACAACTTGATATATAAATAACACACATCGTAAAAAAAAATAATCTTCGGTATATATAAATAACACACATCGTGAAAAAAAACAATTAAATTTCTCTCTAACACTCTGAAATTTTTCTCTTCGATATGACAACTGAAAAAATGAGTGATCTCCAAGCATTAAAACAAATGCTAAATTTGTCAGTCGAGTATGTAAAAATTCAGGAATTGGAAGTCGACAAACCTTACACGATAACTTCCGGTTCAATCGTTTCTACCCAGTATGGCCCCAAGGTACGTCTGTTGCTCAACGCACAATACAGTCTATTTTTACCAGATCGATACGCTAACATGTTATCCGACGAGAAGCTGTCTATTTTAATCGAGAACAAAACTCGAATCGTGTACAAGGGGACAAAGGAACTTCTTGGCAAAAAAACGAAGCACGTAATAGAATTTGTGTAACGACTGCGAGGCCGTGAAAAAAAATCTCAGAACATTTATATATAAATAACATACCGTAAAAAAACTACACAAGAAAAAATCTCAGAATATATATATAAATAACATACCGTGAAAATAACACATAGAGCATCAACATGAAGCCCAAGGGTGTCGTGTACCAGATACCATACTCCAATCTTAAAAATCTAGGTACCCTCGATGGGTTACTCACCAAGAAACAACGCGAGAAGAAACGTTCTTGCTTGTCGAAAGGACACGGAATGAAATTGCTGCTCAGCACACCTCAATTGAGACGCTTGCAGCGTTCGCGGAAACAGCAAAAGATCGGAGGTTTCATATTCAGCATCCCGGCCATCCTGGCAGCATTGGGGGCCGTTGGAAGTTTGGCTGGCGGAAGTGCCGCCATCGCGAAAACCGTCATCGACTCGAAGAAGAACAAGGCCGAGTTGGAAGAACAGAAACGTCACAACCTGGCCATGGAGAAGAAAGGGGGCAAGGGCGTGATGAAAAAGTTTAAAAAAAAGAAACAACAGCACTCACCAACCGAGACATTGAATCTCTGATCGGACCGTTACAAATCAAACACTTCAGAGGAGTTTTCATGTCCGACTCGTTACCTTCAAGCGTTAAAAGAAGAGAATGCGGAGTAGTCAACTTGGACGGTCAAGAAAATCCAGGCACGGATTGGATATGTTACCACAAAAATAATGATAAAGCATTCGTTTTCGATTCTTTCGGAGGTGTTCCACCTACAAATTTAATTCATTATCTGAAAACGAACAAAACCTCTATATACTACAACGACGAACGCATTCAAAATTTCGGAGACGTGAACTGCGGTCATCTCTGCCTCTCCGTGCTCGTTTCTCTCTAAAATAAATAACCCTACGATCGAGGATTTCCAGAAAGCATTGTGGAACCTCAAACAGCATCACTAGGATGGGCGTGTTTCATCTCACGAGCGAATCTTCAATCTTGAAACTCACGCTGCACGACGACATCGTCTATCCTAAATCCGTGGCTCTGCGTGCATTCTACAGCATGTACCTCATACCTAACGTCACGCAGCACAACAACAAAATTAGCGTCGGAAGCGAACACATCGTCGTCACGCCAGGAAAATACAATCTTTCCACTTTGCAAGCTCAATTACCCAAAGGCGCATACCTTTCTCAAAATTCGGTCACGCACAGAGTGGAAATCCTATCCGCGACGGAGACCGTGGACCTGGGCACCATGGGAGAACTTTTAGGTTTCGAGAACAACCACCCAAAACTCGAAGCTGGCATCAAGCACGTAGCAACCAACATTCCTAAATTCTTGGCCATAGAGACTCTGAACGTACACTGCAACGTGGCCGAAGGCATGATCACGAAATCTTCGGACGGATTATTAGGAAGTCACAAGCAGACGGGAATCATAGCCACTTTCAAACCAAGTTCCGAGTTCATGGAACCGATCATCTACACGCCCTCTTCGCCGATCTATTTTCCAGTATGTCGCAACCGCATAGACGACATAGAGTTGGTGGTGACGAACGAGAAAGGAGAGGTGGTGGATTTCGCAGGTGCAACGACGACGGCCATCGTGGAGATCAACGTATAATAAATAACACGCATAGTGAAAATGGAGCAAATCGAAAGTTACGAATTGCAATCTTTCCCTCCCAACCGTCGTACGTTCGCCAATCTCAACGAAGCGAACAGGGAGATCGAATACGACGTGGACGTAGACGACGGGTTTGTTCATCCTCACAGAGCGGACCTCTACCTTCAATTCGACGTGGTGAAGAAGGAAAGCGGAGACGCGTTTCCCGCAGCAGCAAACTTGATACTCGTGGACAACTTCGTGCCTCACCTGTTCTCGCAGGTGGAGGTGAGGAAACACAACACCGTCATCGACAGAATAGACTATCCAGGCATCACGTCGACGGCAGTGGGAACGTTGAAATTATCCAAAACGGACGCAGCATACTATCAAGCGGGGGGATTCGAAGCGGGGACCAAAATATCGATGAGAAGTCACACGGCGCTCTTTCCCATGCGTCTGCTGCCTGGTTTCTTCTCCGACTACAAGGAGATCATGTGGAAGGGAGGACTGAGGGTCACGTTTCGAAGAGCGGCCAACGACAACGACGCACTGATGTGATACACCAACTTGAACGCCGACGGCACGCCGATAGCCAACACTTTACCCGAAGCGGCGAAATGCGTCATCCGGAGCATGGAGTTGAGAATGCCTGTGGTGGAATACGAAACGAACTACGCCCTCAAGTACAAAGCGGAGATCTTGAAAAGTCCGCAGGTGGCGATTCACTTTCACGGTTACCAGTGCGTGCAGAAGGTGGCGTCGGGAAGTCACATGGAATTCGACGTGACGACGCAGTTCAACAACATACAGTTCGACATGCCAGATTTCGTCGTTGTGCTCTTTCAGACCGGACGCAAGAACGATCAGGAAAAAGATTCCAGCAAGTTCGACGATTGCAAGATCAAGAACGTTTATCTGAAGAACGGTAGGAACGAAGTGTTCCCGCGCGAGAATTACAACCTCGACATGACCAAAGACGATTACCTCAAACTTTACGAAGCTTACACGGCTTACAAACGCGTGACCGAGGGAAGCGTGGACATGTACTACACGCCCAGCGAATTCAAAATCCACAGGCCGATGTTCGTCATCAACGCCACAAAAAGGAAGAAGGTTGTGGTCAACGATCGCACCAACATCAAGGTCGTCTGCGAGTTCCACGACGCGCTGCCTGCCGATACTCTATGCAGCGTCATCCTGATTGCAGAGAAGTCCTTCGTCCACGACGTGAAGAACGAGAGGGTGACGGAACAGTTTTAACATGTTTAACATCTTTTCTTGCACAAATAAGAAATTTTTTGTACTAGCACAATCAGTTACAATGGCACAATACGAATTTCACTAGTTCAGATCAGTTACAAATGTCAATTTCATTAGTTATCAGTTACAATATCTTTTTTTTGCACTATAGCACGAGAGACAAATCAGAAAATTTGCACAAAAAAATTTGTTGTTGTTTTTACACAAGAAAATTAACAATAAAATTCTTTCTTTTTTTATCGTTTCAGATGCTGTCGAAACATCAAAAACACATACACACACACTAGAAAAAAAAGCATGCAACCTTATTTGTAACACACACACATACATTCTCCATCTTCATCAAGAAAATATTATAATAAACATAATTATTTTTATCTATATTTCACAATAAAACTCTATATCCAAAAATATTACAACATCAAAATAACACTAGAGTCGTTAGTACACGTTGCATGCATTACGGAGGTCCTCTGTAGAGTTTCATGGAAGTTTGAGAAAAAAAAAACACGTGAAACTCTACAGAGGTGTGGTTATCTAGAACCGCAGCCGTTAGAAAACCTTTTACTTTTTTTTTGGTTGGGCACCACGCACCCTGGCGAGGTTATAGGGGCCAGGAATCCTAAAAAACAACAATTTATATTTGTTTGTTTGCGTCACAATACGGAAATAATAAAAGGCACGCGCGTGCGCGTCTGTGGCACATCGTTCCCCCGAGAGAGGTTTACAAAGGTCACGATATATATAAACATTGGCCTCTCTCTTTTTTTTCTTTTTTTTGGGACTTGGAAAAAATTTACAATAAGGTGCATTCACTCACCACTGTTGCCAGCTATAAATCTCTCTCTCTCTTCATCTTACAGCAACGTTGGCATCTCTATTTTTTTTTTTTTTAGTTGTAAGCGGGTTGCCAACACACTCTAGTTAATAATGCTACATATTATACACACACACGCACACACATACTGTGTTGCCATCCACCCATCTCTCTCTATTTTACGGCAGTGCGTGTTTGTTGCCGGCTCTCCTTGCCCAGTGTGTGTATGTTACGCCAGTATATAAATTGGCTAAGCCTAAAAAAAAAGTAGTAGCTTTTGCTAAGTAGGAAGAAAAAAAAAAGCTGTAGGTAGGTGTTGGCAGCACTGTCGGTTGTTTAATTCCCCCTCTCTCTCTCCTCTCTCTTTTTTGTAAAAGGCTATGGCAAAAGTACCAGTAGGTTGGCAAAAATTGCTTTATGCACTGTAAGGCAAGCCTCAAGCAAGGTTGCCAGCTCCTTGCTTTAGGTTAGGTTAGACCAAGAAAAAAAAGCTGTAGGTAGGTTTTGGCAGCGCTGTCGGTTGTTTAACTCTTCCCCCTCTCTCTCTCTCTCCTCTTTCTTTTTTGTAAAAGGCTATGGCAAAAGTACCAGTAGGTTGGCAAAAATTGCTTTATGCACTGTAAGGCAAGCCTCAAGCAAGGTTGCCAGCTCCTTGCTTTAGGTTAGGTTAGACCAAAAAAAAACCTTGGTGATTTTTTCGAGTAAGGTGTTGGCAACACTGCGAGAAAATGGGGCTTATGCCTTACAAGAGCAAACCATTCAGGCGAGCCCCACCGAGCCCCACTTTCGGGCTTTGAACCGGGCCACCTGCACTACTGGCGTAATTTCACTTTAGTGAAAACAATTTATGTCAGATATTATAAGAGCGTTGCAGGAACATGATAACTCCAAACTGTAATAGTGCTTTTCTAGGGTGCAACACTATTATGGAAATATGCCTCGTTTACCCCCTGGAAAATACCTCGATTACCAGGAATAAATCTTGAGGACGTCGATGGCCTTCTCCGAAACTAAAGAGCTGTAAAGACAACATTTGGTGAACAGTTGTAACTATCAAATGAAAGACCAACGCAACATAAACCAACCATATCGGTCTGCTTGGCCGTACGAAACAATCGGTCAAAAGTGAGCTCTCGATATTGTCACTAACCCACTTACAAAAACAACGATAGATGGCAGCACGATACATTAATGCGTTGTAGGCAAAAGTGTTAGATGATACCGATTGGAAATCATTAAAACACACAGAATTAATGTATTCTAAGGCAGTGCACTTAGAAATAAAAACACTAACAAAATCCAATAAGAGGAGGTAGAGATACGTAATAACAAAGCAATTAATAAGTGAACATGTCTGGGGAAATTCTAGGGATATAAAACATGGACATTAATAAGTTGGATCTGGATACATTGGAAGAGAGTGTCTAATAAACTATACCAGACAGTTTAGACCTTGTATCTATTAAATATTTGGATTAAAGTGTTTCATTTCTAGCAAAATTATTATTTATGATTGAATACTGATGATTAGGGAAAGGATTTTAAGGTGCACAATTATGGTCGAAAAAGTGGAAAAAAGGTTCTGAAATTGTTTTCAAAAAGGTGCTGATAAAATGCCTTTATTCGATGCTCTCTTTTCCGGCGTCTTCTGTACACCATGCGCGCGGACCGCATAGTGAACTGTGGTTCTGCCGAATAGGTTTTGTTGAAGTTTGTGTTTTCTCAGCGGGTTTTGCTACATTATCTTGGAAACTATTGGGGCTGCAATGATTATATTATACTATTTTATAGCTCTCATTATGCTCTACAAAATTAGACTGCAGGATTTTATGCATAATGTCTGAACGTGAAACCACGTAGGTGGTCAAGAAGAGTGAAAATCATTTACTTTTCTGTCAACTTTTTCAACCAAACATGAAATAAAAGGACGGCAAAAGTGCTGAAGCATCAAAGAGGGTGTAGAAAGGTGTTAAATGTGCTTAATCTCACGAAAAGGTGCAACAAAGTATGTTCACTTTACTTCATTTCATATCCTAAAATACATATCTCAAACGATCGATATGAAAACAGCTATATTTTTTTAAAGGTGCTGCACCTTAAAATCCGTTTCCTGCTGATGATGATGATGTACCAATATGTACTAATACTTCCAAATCTCAAGTCATAAGAATCCGAAATTCTAAATTGGTTTTGATAACAAAAGCCAGATCGATATGCGTATTTGCAAACCCTATAGTACTGCAGAACCTCCATCGATATTTGGCTACTGATTGGCTGCCATTCCGGAAGTTGATGCAGTGTTCCTTCAAGTTAACGCTAGATGGCAGGGTTCAAATTAACAGTGTATATTTCAGATATCCATCCCAACAAGATAAGAAACCCATTTACACTAAGGGTAATTTTTTAGCAAAATTATTTAAATTAATGTTTTAGAAGAAAGAAATCAGAACTCTTCTTGATGTGAATGATTTTTCTATTTAAAGTCATATCAGTGCAAACATTATAACTACAAATGACTATTGAGAAAATTATGTATATCCAACGTATAGCATTTTAAACATTATATTTTATTATATAAACGTATATTTCTTAACATAATTTCGACAATCTGTTTACAAACTTTATTACAATATAATCACAAGTCTTATTTTTCCATACTTTTGCTGTAAATGAAGAAGCAAGGAACAATATACACGGAACATGTATGTACACTTCCGGTGCACACAGCCAATAAGAAAGTGTTATATACCTCTGGTTCTGCATCACTGTAGGGTTTGTAAATACGCGATCGGCGTAAGCTATCCAGAGTTATGGCCAAATTACATAAGTAAATGTAAGCAAACCGAAGTAGAATGTATACGTATTGTAACAGAAGGCATAGAACGCTAATGAGAACGGTTAACGGCAAGGTATACGGCGCATACAGCCCTATACTCTCGACTACATGCCTGGTTTTGCGTGCCTATAAGCATAGCACGGGAAATTGGGTGGACAAAGATCTCAACGTTATTACTTTAAATACATACGTTTCTCCTTGATTTCGACAAATGGCTTCATGAAATATATATATATATACATTTTGTATCTCATACATATCATTGTTAATGTCTTGGATGTAATACTTTTCATGACAGGCGTGCGCAGACCTTCTGGGTAATATGATGCAAAATGATGATGCGTGTGATGTGTCACTGGCAGCATTTCGTGTCGTGATGTAAACGTCAAGTCATAACGACTTCTTTGCGACTTGGGCGCTGTAAACACAAAATATATGCCCATTTGAAAATTTAATGAATCATATTGAATGGCCCTGTATATATTCCTCGGAACTTTCAAAACTTTATTTTGTATAGTAATAGAAACACGTTATGTTACGGATATATTAATATATTTTTCATTCTCTAGTTCAGGGAGTAGAATACCAAATAAGCCTTCTGTCCGATATTGCCCCTCTTTCCACTAATTTGAAAGATCGGAGAAGTGTAGGAATAGAGTTCTCCATACAGAATCAACGGAAACATCCCACATGTGACACCAGAACAACTCCCAGAAGAACATCCTCCACTTCATAAACTTCAGGAGCTGAAGTTTATGCAGTGGCGGCATCTGACCGCAGGAAAATTAACTAGAAACTAATTAACGAAAACCAAGGAGCGTTCAAATTTCAGAAATACCTGCCCCGGGGTTTGGGGCCCTGGCCTCGTAATCCATTCCATATTCCGGATAACTGGCCGAGGGGAGGGAGGCCGGTGGGGGGAAGGGTTTGGAGGAAAGAGACGCTCGCTCTTGGGGAAAGATGCCGAAGAGGCGGTCCTCCGGTTCCCATGGCAACGTCACTGGTCTCGGAGTCTCCATGGTGACAAATGAGGCAGCGCCACCCGACCTATCACGTGTTAAGTTCCACCTCGGCAAAAACAGCTGGTTTCCTTACGAAAACAAATTCGGAAAATGGTATTTTGCAGCGTTTGGGCAAAGGGTAACATCTTTTTAGCTTTCCCCGTAAAGAGAGGTAAAAGAAAGGACCGAAAAAGATTTCCCCGTTTGAAGCAAGCGAGTTTAGGTTGGAGGAATGCACAGAACTGCAAATGCAGCTTTTTCCTCCTTCTGTAGCTGCGTAAAACTGACGAAGATTCTCATCCACCTTCCTTTGTTAAATATTTGCTCTTTGCAGTCCACTTCATGCACAAGTAGCTTAACGATGACTAAATATATTTAAAAGTAGGATCCGAACCGTTATGTATGTCCACCGGGTATTTCAAAATTGCGGTCTGAATATGGGCTACTAGTGGCAATATCACAAAGAGCGATAAGAATTAAAAAAGAAACAGTCATTTATCGCAAAACATTGTAAATCATATTTATGAATAATCTATTGTTTTGAAAATCACGCGGAATGGGAAAAATCGAAATTATGTGCCACGTCCTCTCACGTGAGCATCTGCCAAAATGAGATACCTCTGGGCACAGATCAGGGTGACTAACGCTACGAATATATGGAAAGAAACAATAGATTTAACCCACTACGGAGGGTACAATTCGTAATATATTCTTGAATAATTATATACAAATATTAGATAACTTTGGCAATCTTTTCATACAATATTTTTCTTCTATTGTAGACAATCTTCTTTGGCCTTCTTCTTATTGTAATCGCTGAGGCTTCTTCATCTTATAATTAATAAGGCTTCTTCTTCTTGTAATTAATAAGGCATCTTCTTCTAAGACTTCTTCTTATAATTAATAAGGCATCTTCTTCTTATAACTACTAAGGCTTCATCTTCTTGTAATTACTAATTCTTCTTCTTATAATTACTAATGCTGCTGCTTCTTCTTGTAATTATTACATATAGTGTATTTTTCCTTCTTTCTTTTCTATATCGATCTTATTCAAATTGACGTAAATATTAATCGATCACACAGACAAACAAAGAGAAAGGGGGTTAGTTAAAGATCGCCGCCTGGCCGGCGCTAACCTTAACTTGGAGCTACAATGTATGCGCCTCCAAATGTGCTTGGGTGCTGCCAAGAAATGGCGCTACACCTGGGGAAAACAACCCAAAAGCCGCACGAAACTCTTAGTTCGTGGGAACTGTAATAGATACAAAATCGAAATTGCACTTCGACTTCTTTACTTTTGTATATTAATCGCTTATGTCATTACTGAATGATAATTCCCCTTTTCTCCTTATTTATATCCTGTTATTATTTTAAACTTATTTATTTATTTCCTTATAATTAGTATTACTATATACAATCGTTATTTCATCACATCTGCTCTTTCCGTTGTCTCTATTTAGTATTTACAATCGTATAAGTTCTCCTGGGTGGTGCCATCTCTTACCCACTTTCCAAACTTATTCATGCAGCATTTTTTATAACCGTTGTTCCTCTTGCATGCTGCCATCTATGGTCCTTTATTTCAAAGAGAAGCAACGCAGTTTGTGTACGTGACATATGAAAAGCAACCATATATGTGTTGAAAATGTGATCTCAACATTAGACCTCATGTCTCATATTTAGACCATCACGCTATTTCTCTTCTTCAATTTATTTTCGCTCTCTGTGGTACATAGTTCACAAACAAATCATGGCATTATAAAAGCGCACATTTGTTTTATGTGCCGCTAATATCATACCCTATACAAAGCAGATGAGAATTCAGAAAACGCTGAGTTAAAACATACCTGCAAAAAGTTTTCGGAGGTCGCAATTCTATAACAACGTCCAAGGCCGAAACTAACCACCACTTTCTCTTGCGAATTGGCGCCGCAACCTTTGTCCTTGACAGATAGCCAGTTCCCATAGCCTATGCCAGGCTGCAGCACCCGAGAGCGCTGATAACTCCAAAACCCATATTTAAATCTTCACCCATATTTAGACCTTCTCCTCAATAATAAGGAAAAATGATTTTTAGTATTTTTACAAATTTCCCCTCATTTTGTGCACATTCTGTGAAACATTTCGGAATTATCAAAGTAACACGCACCTATTGGCTGAGTGTAAAATGTGCTAAGTTTGCTAAATTCTCTAGATCGAATTTCTCAGAATTATTTGAAGGCAAGGAGCCACAAAACTTAAATTACACTAACGTCTATGCGTGTAGTAAAACAAATTACGTTACTTTCACAAATAGCACACTTCAGACATATTTCAATTTTTACCTTCTTCTATTTGGAAATGAAACATATTTGTACACAGTATTAAAGTTTATCAACGTTAATCACATTAAACAGTGAAAAAGTAATTAATATGCAACTTACAAATTGTTACATTCATATCCTGGTCTTTCTTAACCAACTATCTCCAAGAGTTTACATAAAGGTTGGCCATCAACCATGCTTTCTTACAATTGCGTCATACTAGTTGAAACTCTAGTTGTTACTAGGGAGATCGCTACAAAATATTTGATAAATGTTTAAGTTCAGAACGTATCAGAAGTGACAGATCGCAAGTTGTTATTCCAGGACTAGTTTTCCTAACTTCAACCATTTTTTCCTTTATCATGGTTTTAGGCCCCACCCGACGTAAATTATCAGAATTAATTCAAAAATTCAATCAACCTATTATACGCGTATATCTTTATTATTTTTAGTGACTGTTATAGTGTTTTCTCAAACATGTTACTGCCTTTTAGGGCAGTGATTAGTACCTAGGAATCAGGTTCTACTCATTAGCGTTGTAAACCCTTAGTAAAATGTATTTTTTTAGGAGTGGTGACGTCATTCTTGTTTAAATCGAGAAAAATTGCCATTGACGTACAGTGGGATCCATGAGTATTACAAACCAAATCGTCCATCACTACGTTTACTCCCTTTGTTTTATACAATGAGAGCTTCGAGAACTCACACAAAATACCAAACAATCTGCTTTAAACATCTGAACCAGTGTACAGTCCTAAAAAAATACGTAGGGTGAAGAGAAAAGCCAAGGTTGTTTAAGGTCCAGGAACTCATAAATTCTAATGGGTTCTTTTGGGTTCCGCTGTAGGACCGGAACCTTCTTTCTCGCACAATTTAAATTCGGTCCAAGTAGTGTATTGTTTCATTGAAAAAAGGTTCGTGGACCTAATTTAAATTGATCCGCAAATAAGATTTCTGGACCGAATTTAAATTCAGTCTGAAAAAAGGTTCCTGGACGAATCAAAATACTTTACAGATAAAAAGGTCCTTTACGGTCCAGAACCCATTTAAGCTTGCTGATTTTCTTTCCTGGACCGGAATTGAATGTATTAAAAATTCCTGAACCTTTAACAACCCCGATAGAATGCAACGAAAATAGACATGGACAATTTGCTGAGCAATACTTACGGAACCCACTCTATTCTTTTCATTCTTTCCAAAGCTTCAAATCATTATAAATTGAAGGGCTCGGTGCAATAAGGAGCTAAGTCTCACTTCTGTCAAAATTGAGATACACCGTGCAGTACGTGCGGCATGCACGTCTGCTGCATTCACCAAGAGGTTGCGATGGTGCTGTGTCACATTCGCGCGCAATCACATGGTACCCTTCTTAGAAAGGAACGTACGAACGGAAAGTTCTGAACAACAAGGTGTCAAGCCACAGGAATATGTCGGATAACGAGGAAGGTCTGGAGAGCACCTCCTCATATATTTGTGATTCTGATGAGGAAAATGGCCCTCTGTGCGGCGACAACAGCTTTGATGACCCAGACTATGTGTGTGGAGTGTCGAGCAGCGAAAGCACCGACTCTGAGGTAAGAGAGAAGTTTTTATTTTTGGTATTTTTTGAAAATGTTGGTCAACACCTTATTGTCTCAGACTTGGGCACGGTGAAAACGGTTGGTAAGTGTGCGTCGTGATGTGCATGTTAATGCGCAAATCAGCTCACTATGCATTCGTCAGGCCTCTTGCAAGTTGGTACAGTAAAATCATGAACTTATTCTGATGACAACTGCTGCTAACATAATGAATGTAGGTTAGCACCATATTGCTGAAATGATTAATCACGAAGAATTTGACATGACACACGTACATTGTTCCCTAATAATGACAAATTCTGACAACGTACCATCAAGAACATTGCGATAAATCGTATAAAATAGGAAAGGTGGCTTCCCGGATGGCGCAGTGGTAGCGTCGTCGCCTTGTAATCAATGGGTTCCGGGTGCAATTCCCGGTGGAGGCACATAGTGGTTCGGATTCCACTTTAAACTGTAGGTCCAGTCCCGATTAGCCTTACTGTGCATAAAGTAGACTTCAAACAACAGGTCAATCAGTCAATCAACAGGAAAGGTATTGTAGAAATAATGTAAAGATAAATAATCAGAAATTTCTGTTTGTCGAGTGGATTGGACTGTTATTGCTTAGTGCTCATTTACATTTTCAAATACATTTGTTACTCTGATCCATTTCAGAATGACCTTCACATCACAAGGACGACAGAGCGATATCCTGTGAAACATTCTCCAGCCAGAAACAGACGATGCGACCAAGATAACTGGGAGAGAGTGAAACGTAAGAGAAGAAGAAATAAAAGGGAGCAGTACACATCCGGGCACACAAAGGATGTTGTTCCAGCCAGGAAGATAGGTGAGCCATGTACTTGTCCAAAGAAATGCTGGAATACAATTAAGGGGGATGCAGAGTTCATTTTTCACACATTCTAGGACTTGGCTGATTATGTAACACAGAACACATACCTCATGCAAAATATTAGAATTCAGAATACGAAACGTCCCTATCGAAACGGGACAATCTTCCGGGAGGTCATTCACATTTTCCTATAATATATGAGTAGTGGGGTTTGTGGTGGGGACAGCACCACTTACAAGTGTAGAAAGTATGAACCCCCCCCCTCAAGCAGATTTGCTATACTTAAAACAGGCTCAACATGCCCAAATGAGCTTTTTGCTCAAGTGTGGAATCTTGTCCAATCCAAGATTTTTGTAAAAAAGCCCTCATGGAATCCATGAGAAAGTATGACCCCCTCAGATTGATGAGGCTATACTTATAAAAGGTACTTCTGTGAGATTGTTGTCTATAATCCTGTCAAAAATATGCCCCTCTTGATGCCCACACCTAAAACTAAGCCACACACACACACACACACACACACATACATATTTATTTCTGGTTTAAGTTCAATTGGATACCAGGTTCACTAATATTAAAACAATGTAAATCTTCTAGAATTGCTCCGTGACTCTCTCATTTCTTACATCATAAATATATGATTTTTCACCTATGAGAATAACACTACATATGGTGTCTTCAGGTAAAGCCTCGTGGAATTCACAGATAATTTTAATGTTTGTCCTGTCATTAACCACAACTTGTTTCCTTTTCGAAGTGTTGATTACAAACATGGGTCTCCGTGCTTTGAATTCATCTGGTGTGTAATACATGTCAGTATTGCCTGTAGTGACTCTTTTGAAAGCCGAAAATGCTTCATATAATTTAAGGAAATCATCCTTGGACATGTCTAAATTGTAATTTTCTCTAGGAAAGACCTCATTTCTGCCATTTTTAAGATAAATGTTCTTGATGTTGCAGTTATCAAACTTACTTGAATTTTTTTCCTGATTGTTGTGTCTCCCAGTCTGAAACAGTACCACCACAAAATCAGGCATGTCATATTGAATACTGGAGAATGAATTTGTAGCATCAAACTCATAATATGTACCAGATGCGGGCTTCTGTACGCATTGATATGTATAAAATTGCAGAGGAATCTGTGGATTTTTTACTATATCTGCTTTGTGTTTAAGAGCATAACTGGCCTCATATTCAACAACAGGGATTCTTAACTCCATAGTCTGAATAATGCATTTGCCCTCATCAGGTAAGGTATTAGGCAGAGCTTCCCCGGTAGAGTTTATTGTACTGTACCTCATCAAAGCATTATTATCATTTGCAGCTCTTCTAAATGTAATTCTTAACCCACCCTTCCACATGATATCTTTGTAATCCGAGAAGAATCCTGGCAACAGGCGCATCGGGAACAGCACTGTGTGGTTTTTAGATAATATTTTATCACCAGCTTCAAATCCGCCTATTTTGTAGTAAGAAGCCTCGGTTTTGGATAATTTTAGAGTGGCCAAAGCTGTGGAGGTAATGCCGGGATAATCTATTCTGTTTATAACAACGCCATGCTTTCTGATCTCAATTTCAGAGAACAGATGCGGTACAAAATTGTCCACCAATCTTATGTTTGAATTTGCCGGATAATCTGTTCCATCGAGCTTTACAACATCAAATTTGATGTATAGATCTGCTCTGTGAGGGTGTATAAAGCCATCCCCTACATCAAGATCAACCTCGATCTCTGTGTTGGGTTGATTTAAATTTGCAAATGTCCTCCTGTTTGGGGGGAATGATTGTAGCTCATAACTCTCAATATTTTCCATTGTATGTATTTTTATTTAAATGTTAATCTCTATGATTGCAGTTGTTGTGGCTCCAGCAAAATCAACTAATTCTTCTTTTTCATTAGTGACCATCAATTCAATGTAATCTATTCTATTATGGCACACAGGAAAATATAATGTTGGGGATGGATTGTAGATGATTGGCTCCATGAATTCGGAATTAGGTTTGAATGTTGCAATGATGCCGGTTTGTTTGTGAGTGCCTATGTCATTTGATTTGGTGATCATACCCTCAGCCAAATTACAGTGAATATTCAGAGTCTCTATGGCTAAGAATTTGGGTATATTCATAGCTGTGTGTTTGATGGCTGGTTCAAGTTTTGTGTCGTTCTCAAATCCTAGCAGTTCTCCTATAGTACCCAGATTCACTGTCTCTGTAGCAGATACAATCTCTACTCTGTGAGTGACAGAATTTTGACTTAACACTACACCTCTGGGTAACTGAGCATTTAGAGTGGACAGATTATACTGCCCTGGAGTGATGACAATTTTTTGATCCCCAACTGCAATTTTGTTGTTGTGGTGCGTAATATTAGGGATCAAGTACATGCCGTAAAATGCTCTGAGAGCTATTGTTTTGGGATACACTATATCATCATGCAATTTGAGTTTCAATATTGAATTTTGGCTGGTGAGATGGAATACTCCCATGATGTTTCAGATACCACAAGGCTTTTTGAAAATTTTCAATTGATGGTTTATTTATTTGAGACATATATCTGAGAACAGATAAACACAAATGTCCGCAATTAACATCTTTGAAGTTTTGAACACGGGCATTATTGTAATAAAGATTAGCTGATTTTAGATATTTTATTAAATTTTCAGGTGGAACACCTCCAAATGAATCAAACACAAATGCCTCATCGTTTAAATATTTAAGATAACAGATCCAGTGAGTGCCCTGATTTTTGTACTCATCCAAATTAACAATGCCACACTCTTTGTTGAGTGGTTGCTCCGGTAAAGAATCAGACATGTACACACCTCTAAAATTTTTGATGCCCAGTGGCTTGATTAAAGCTTCAATATCTTGGTTTGTAAGCGGCTCTTGTTTTTTTTAAACTTATTCATGGCTCTCTTAATACCTTTGCCTTTTTTCTCCATGGCCAGGTTATGGCGCCTCTGCTCATCTAATTCTGCCCTATTCTTCTTGGCATCTATTACTGTTTTTGCTATGGCAGCTGAACCCCCGGCCAAGCTCCCAACAGCCCCGAGAGCTGCTAAGATGGCAGGGATGGTAAATATGAATCCCCCCACATGTGATTTTTTTCTTGATTGCTGTAATTTTTTTAATTGGGGGGTGCTAAGCAACAATTTCATACCATGGCCCTTTGCAAGACAAGAGCTTTTTTTCTTGCGCTGCTTTTTGGTCAAGAGACCGTCAATAGTTTTAAGAGATTTGAGACCTGCATAAGGTATTTGATACATAACACCCTTGGCCTTCATTGTAGGTTTATTATATACATGTTCACAACCCCCACCCCAGTTTTTGTTTGGTGCTCATAGCTATGGTGGTCCCCAATGCTGCTATTTTTTCACTTAAAGAAGCATCTTTGCTTACAAATCTGCCAAATGCAGCCTCTTCTAATTTCTTGTCTGCAACATGTCTCTTGTCAAGATCAGAATGTGTATTGTATGCTATGTCATGGTCTCTACAAGCAGCATCTAGGGGATTTACACCAGGCTCACCTCTGTTTAATCTATGGTCCAATTTTGTACCGGGACCACAATACTGATAGCCTGGAATGTGTAGTTCAAATGGCAGCTTGTTTATAATGTCATTAACAAGGCCCCGACCCTCAGAAACATTCCAAAATTTGGGGGGTAGAGTATTAATAATTTTTATGAGATATCCAATCCCTTTAGGGTCATTTACTATAAAATTAGACAATTTGGTGCTTATCATGTCCATAATTCCAACTTTTTCATTGTAAAAATTGTGGTTCCCTGCATTTTCCTCCCCAGCTATCACCAATAACCTATCTACAAGTTTCCTGACATCATCAACCCACACAAATTCTTTAGGCAGTGTGTTGTATTGTTTGATTCCACTGCCAGTCTTAATTTGTGACCATATGGGCTTGATTAAATTATTGTATTTTGCTCCACTGCTAGACTTGACTCTTTTTTGTGTGGGATCATTGTTCTGGTATAGAGCATCTGATTTTATTAATATTTCTTTGTAATGTTCATAATCTTGATCTGTATAGCTGCCAGGTCTCTTCCGAGTCATCAGTTCCCACAATCCAGGTGTGCCGGGGTACTTAACAAAAGCACCTTTTTCTCCGAGACGAGATTCTGAATATACAATTATATCATCCCCCATAAAAGTTACTCTGAAATTACCGATTCTATGAATAATGCTGCCATCAAGCTCTGTGTCGGCATATAAGCCAAACACCTCATCTTTGTTGTCTTTAGGTGTGGTTAAATATTTTTGAGCAAGAAGACCCAATTCAATAGGATCCAGAGTAGCTTCAATTCTTCGAGGGGCAACAGGACTAGGTGTATGAATACTGGAAAGTGGGGTGAATGGATAATCTAATATGTTCCTTGCAGCTACAGGCACAAGCTCTGTGATCAAATCTTGATTTTGCTCTGTAACAGTTTTGATATTCTTACCTAAATTATTAATAGCATCAATGACAGGCTGTTCTGTTTGTTTGTGTTTTTCATAAATTCCACGGTTCTCTGATTTCCATCCCTTAAATCTTTTTACAAGATAATCTCTTAACTTAAGATCATCAATGACTGGTCGTTTCATGGTTGTTTATTTATGTCTCAACGTCTAGAAAATCGTTGATTTTATTTCTGTATTTGCCACTATTGGGTGTTCTTGTCATATCAATTGTGACAAACCCATAACTGTCCTGGTTCCAGCACCTACTGCAAAACTTGGAAAAATCATTGTAGCTCAAGTCCCCACCTACATATTCATCATGTATGTGTTTGAGGTTGGTATGATCTTGATGAAACACACATATAAAATTGCTGTTGTCTCGGATCAGTTGCTTCGGTATTTTAGAAAAAGTCTGTGCCAGGTAGAAGCAATCTATGTTTTTGTGTCGGCCCTGTGTAAAGAAATTCCTAACCTTGTTTTGATTATCCAGTATAACGTCATCAAACACAACAACAGAATTATCGAGACATTCATGAAGTGGCTTAACATCTGGTTCAAAAGTGGCAATATCCAGTCCATCATATAACTTCATCAACTGCTGATATTTTAATTGTTCCAAGCTCTTAGAGAAAACATACAAGTGCCTGTTTTTCCAGTCTAACCAGTTGGGTGCCAATAAAAAATTATCAACCATTAGTGTAGTTTTACCACAAGCCGATGGCCCAACAATAAGACACCTAATATTTTCAGGCAGCAAGTTGCCATTTCTCTTATTCTGCTGTTCAGGTTCTGGCAGCCTTTTTATAACATCCCAGGTGCTCATATTATCACTTTGTCTGCATCGATCCAGCTGTTTTCCGGATGACCCAGCCATTTGACAAATAACTTGTTGCCTTTTCTGCGGATGATTTTTTCTATGAGATATGTGTCAGGCTGTTTAGTTTTGCTGAGCTCTTGTTCATAGAACCTGCCTTTGAGAATTTCTCCTCGGTGATCCTTTATTATATATGTGTTAAGGGTCCCGGGTTTAACTTGAACCACTGTAAATAATTCAGTGCTCCAGTTTCTCGTAAAGCCTCTCTTGAATAAGTGCTTATATTTGCTGATTCTTACTTGATCCCCCACCCTGTATTTGGCCCTTCTTGTTGTTGGCTGGTATCTAGGATAATAAACAGTCCTGATCAATTTTTGCTCATCAGATGAAGTTACTTCAGAGGGTTTCATGTTGATTGTGGAATGGACAGAGTTGTTATATTTATGTAGAAGTTCTGGAAGAATATTAATCCATTTATAATTACCTTGCAGGGTAAATTGTTTATACATAAGATTTTTTAGGGTTCTGTTGAATCTCTCTACAATTGAGGCCTTGAGATCACTGTAACTCGAATAATGTTTAATTGCCTGGCTTTTAATAAATTGTTGAAACACTGAATTATAAAATTCTTTGCCATTATCTGTTTGCAAATAGCGCGGTGATCTTCCTGAATGATTGATGATTGTCCTGAAGGCTTCTGTAACACATTTTCCAGTCTTAGATTTGAGCGGCATAGCCCAGGCAAATTTTGAAAATGTGTCTATCACAGTAAGTAGATACTTGTAGCCCTTGTTGATTTTGTCTAAGTTTTTCAACTGTCCAGTTGCCAACTCAATCAAGTCGCTCTGCCATAAATCATCTATGCCCTTTGTGACTACTGGCAGTCTCTTAAAATTATGTCTGGCCTGTCTGTGTAATTCATCAACAATAATTTGTCTAGACATAATATGTAAACAAGAATATTGCAACTATGGGGTGTTCAGCAGCTGATACTGCAGGATTTTCTAAATATAATTTGTCCCCTATTTGTATTTTAAATTCCAAAGTGCCATCATCTTCAGCATAGGCTGTTTCTAATGTATTGGGATCTGTAAAATCCTCTAACTCTACACTGGTGATTTTCGGTTTGTTGTCAGCATTTGTTATCGATAAGGTGGGGTAGTGGTGTGCATGTGGCTGATGCCAATATTTGATCTTGATTGGTCTCAGTGTGCCCCCAACAAAAAACTGGTAATAAAATTGTGCAGGGGACAGCATATATATTTTGCCACCTGGTGTAAATGGCGAATCATATTCTTTGTTGGGGATGCTGTACAATTCAAGAATTACTGTATGTTTTGGATTCTCGATTATGCCCGTTATTTCTTTTTCTGCTGTAAGCAATCTGCTTGTTACAGATTCAAGGTGCTCATTGATGGTTCTAACAACATCATCGGGGCCTGGCTTTATTTTTATGTCCACAACAAGTTTTTTGTATTGTTGCACAATCTCTTGAAGCTGGGTGGCAAAAACAGACAGAGCATTTGCTTGATTGGATTCCATGGTCCCTAGCTGTTGCTTGATATTAGCTACAATTTGTTGCAAATTTTCAACAACTGCCAATTTTGAATTTTGAGCAGTAAGATCATGGACCTGTCTTCTGATATCCTCAAACAGGGCATGCAGTTCATTAATATGTTGATTAGTTGGTAGAGTGGCCACTGTCTGAGTGAGTTGTTTGATCTCTGTCTGGATATTCTTGATATCTTCTGATTTCAATATCCGATTCACTGCTCTCTTAATATTTTTAAGTTCCTGTGATGTGGGAAGATTTGATACTGTATTTTGCAAAAATTCAAGTGCCAATTTCACATTGTTTAATTCAGAAGCATCAGCCACATTTTGCATAGCATTTTGGAGCAGGGCTATATCTGCCTGAGTGGGTGTGGATTGTTGTAAAATTTCAAGCTTTGTTTGGATATCATCGATCAAGTGATGAAAATGAGATAGCTCAGATTCGGTGTTGAGGTTTTCAAGCTTTGTGATTTGGTGCTGGACACTGACAAGGGTATCTACAATTCCAGGCAATCGGGATTCTAGTACATTTGCCAAATCACTTTGCACTGCTGCTATTGTACCCTCAAGATGGGTTATGGAACTTTGAATTTTTCCAAAATCTTCATATGTTTCAAGTTGCAGCTTGATATTTGCAACACTCCGAGTTATTGCATTCAAAGCATCAGAAGATGGCAAGTTGTTCATAAAATTTTCAAGTGTCTCAATTTTTTCTTTAACCTCGGCTATGGCATTGTTCAGAGGATCCAGATTAGGTATTTGGAGTGATTGAATCTGTTCTTTTAGAGTGGAAATCACTAGATCAAAATCTTCCTGTGATTTTATGCTTTTGACAATTGTTTGGAGCTGTGCCTGGACATTATTTATTTGCTCTTCCAATTGTTGTTTCAATTGCTCGGAGTTGTTAGCCTGGGTCTTAAATTTGGCTTGAAGAGCTGCTACAGCCTCTTCTAAACTTTGAAAATTATCCAATGTTGCCAAATCAGTATATTTCTGAAGCAGCACTTTGAGTTCAGAATCAATTTTAAGAAGAGGGTCCATGCATTGTGATTGTAAATTTGTAATTTCTAATTGAAGACTGGCATTGAGTGTGGTCTGTAAAGCTTGTAAATCACTTCTTAATTTCTTGACTCTGACATCAAGCATCAGAATCTCATCACTGTGATCTTCATGTCTTGTATGGCCAAATATATCATTAGGCATTTTTGTTTTACTGGTTATTTATTATAGAGTATCTGATTCTTAATTCTATAAAAAAGGGTATAAGCTTGTCCTAAGATCCAGGGACCTCAATATATAAGCAGTCACCAGCAGAAACAGTATATACAGTGCCAGAAATCATGTTTGAGTGCTTGATTCTATAAATATTTCTCCCTATTGAAATCTTGACATCACCCTCAGGGGTTGTAATAAATTGCAATTGACCACCTACAGGTAATTGGTAATGATTTAAATTATTGTTAAATATGTACAATGTTTTGCCCGTTTCATCATCATTATCTGTAAGTATGCTGTTCAGATGAATAATTAACAAGCCACTCAGTTTAGACAGCATATCAGAAGAGGGTTGTGGTGTCGGCAGGTCCATAATAGCCTGTTTTTTGAACCCAAATAAGTTCATAGGCATGTTTATTTATTTCAAATCATGCTCTGTAATTGGGCATTGTTTGCCATTTTTCAAATCACAATGCCCCCAAGGTAAAGTATGCATGCCGCATGATAAAATGCATCTCTTGTCATCATGTGGGTCCAGAGCCACTTTTCTTACAATATTGCTAGTCAGCAAGTGATTCTCACTCTGAATTCTATTTTCTGATGTTCTGATTGAATTCTGGGATTTGATGCAATTTTTATAATCTTCAAACACAAGATCTTTTTCCACAGTAACTCTGCCAACGCCCTTGGCCTTTTTGACAACAGCACTACATGTTTTAAAACTGTACACCTTGGCACTTAACCCAGCAAATTCCACAATAACATCACCAAGTGTCTCATCTTTTAACTTGCCAGGCACCTTTTTGTTGTGGGGTTGAATCCTTGTATGTTCACTGGTATCAAAGTATTGAAACAATTCAGGCTGTGCCATATCTTGATAAACATCTTCTGTTTGAATATCAAGAATAAAACTATCCGTGTCCATGTACAATAATTTTACACGATCACCATAAAAAGGTTTCAACACGTCATAATACAATGTTAACATATGTAATTTGGACAATTCCAATATTGCAGCCCCTACATAAATAGGTTTATCAAACTTAATCTTTGTTTTCATCATGTTGAAAAGTGCCATGTGCTCATCATAAATTCTTCTGTAATTGAAGTTGGGCTTTGCAACCAATTTTTTGCTCCGGCTGGGGTCAGTAATTATTTTAACATCGGTATGTTTCCTGACATTTTCAATTGTTTTGCCATACACTGAATTCACCATCAATTTAAACAAGGCCTTATCAAATTGACTCTTTGCAGATGTTCGAAGCTCCGTGTTTGTATCAATGTATGGTTTCAACCATCTTGAGTGCCTGAACCTTAAGACTTTGCCAACTTTGGTCACTTGAACACCATGTTTCATCAGGAACTGGAGGTTTTTGTAATATGTAACATAACCCTGTTTCGGCTCCAGAGTCATCATGAGCTTCTTCTGT
Organism: Lepisma saccharinum; assembly: GCF_977018435.1. Classification (NCBI taxonomy): domain Eukaryota; kingdom Metazoa; phylum Arthropoda; class Insecta; order Zygentoma; family Lepismatidae; genus Lepisma; species Lepisma saccharinum. The sequence goes on along the minus strand of NC_139254.1, from coordinate 55,821,114 downwards.
TTAGAGCCAGGTGAGCACTGAACCTCGGGAATTGGGGGCAGATCAGAAAATTTATTGTGCAAATCTTCAGGAAATGTCAGATCAACCTCTAAGAAGAGGCCATATTCACTGTCATCAAAATCCTGAAGATCCTCAATATTGAAATCTTCGACCCATTCAAGCCCTGCATATGGCAATTTATCCATCATAGCGTGACCATAGAGGTTGTTTGCATCCACAAAAAGTATATAATTTGATGGCCGTGCTGGATCATAATCAGGCATATGCTTGTTATTTGCTCTGGCATATCTCTGGGAACATTGCACCATCCCTCCTCTTATACATTGTTCCATAAACAGATACATATCTTGATCGTGGATCAGATCCAATTGCATTTTGGTGTTCAAAAACGTTGCGGCCCATGCTAGGCCCGGGGCACTGTAAAAATACACTGGGTCCAGTCCATAATTTTGCATGGAAGATTTTCTGAATGCTTGCAATATATCAGCTAAGAGGGTGACATCAAGTTTTAAATATGCCATGTGATAATCACCAAATATCTTGCATTTTAAATTGTTCCACATCAACTGAGCATGGTGATAATCTTCATCAGTGATTCCAGATCCTCTGATTCTGCTGTAAAACTCTTCTTGTGGTGGCAAAGCACACTCATCAAATTTAGAAAAACCTGTAACATGGTCATATGGATATACACCCTTCCGCCTAATTAATTTCAGGTCCTGATTTGGAAACAATGCACGTGTGATTTTGAATTGATCATCAGATAATTGATTTGCCAGTGTGGGCAGGCCAGCAGATAAAAATCTGTAAGAATCAAGAAATCTTATGTGAATAGGAACACCATCAACTTTAATTATCTTGCTAATAGATATATATTTTTCATCATTTTCAGCTAAAATATTTAAATTCTGCTTGTCAAACCCCTCGTACCTGATCAGATGATGGAAATCATAATTGGATGCTCCATGGCAAAATATGGGGATAAATCTTGGTCTCTTGATCTTAATATTACAGCTATTACACAGGGCCTGTTTATATCGACCATCTGTATGAGGATGGTGATGAACCTTGATATTTGTATCTGAAAATTCACAATCACATACCGGGCATTTTTCTGCATTGTTGAAATCCTCAATCTGTTCCTCTGTTAAAGGCAACATGGGCTTTGATTTTAATAAGATGTTAGATGCTATGTCACGGCACACATTTTCTATTCTATGTGCAAATATTTTGATGGCTTTTGGTCCCTTGTATGAATATTCTTTAATAACAACGCCATCCCGTATAACCATAAAACAAAAGCTGGAAGGTTCATGTTGCTGGTACGGTGTAATTGAAGATTCTTCGGGATCTGGGCTACAGAATGCAAGAGATTTGAGATTCGATTCGGAATCCCAGACAATATATACTGGGTGTTCCAACGAGGCTTCATACTTTTTGAATTTGCAATTTTCACTTGGATTGGGCATTACCATATGAACAGGTTTATGATTGCCACAGTATTTCAGATGCTCAATTAACTTGTTTTTAGCAATTTCTGCACTCTCTTCACAAACCCCCTTCACCATTTTTCTACCATCAAATTCAGTTAAACATCTTCTGCACAACTTGAATATTTTTTTATATTTGTCTAGTTGTGTTCTCACCAAAGCTTCAAGATTATGTATCAGAGTGTAATGATATGTGCCATCCCCTTCAATTAAGAGCAGATCAATCGGAATTGCAGATTCATCATCAAGTGTACTGATTCTGAGAGGTGCTATCGGGCAATTGCCAGTGGAACAAGTAAATACATTAATAGATAATTGTTTGCCATCGATGTGCCTGGCCCTTTTTTCAAATTTATCAATATTCTGAACAGACATTGGATATTCCAAACCCTCCATTGCATCGTCAAAATCATGTTCATGCTGTTTGTAATAATTTATTCTCTGAGGATTTCTTGAAGCTGGAAACAGAGCAGCTAATATACACCACAAAAAGCATTTCTGGTCGGTGTTTTTTATATTGACCACGGCTCTTTTGTTTTTGATATTAGCAGGTAATGGCAGATATGTAGAACCTTTTAATGGGCTGAATTCAGAAATATTAACATATAACTTGTGTGATGAACCGCATAGGCTCCATCCGGACTCTTTTGCTGCAAATTCAGAGTGTTTCATATTCAATTGATCCATCAATCTGCTTATTATTCTGTCTAAATTTGTATTTGAATATACCGGTACAGTTTCTGTTAAGTGGGGATGTATAAATTTTGTGCCGTTTGGTTTCTTATATTGTACAAACAATTTGAGGAAGAGCTTATAAGAGCCATTTTGTGCATTTAGAATTGCCTGCACATTAGGATTTACACTGTTCAAGAAATTCTCAATGCCGCATCTTGGCTCTGATACAAACCGGTGATCCCTTAATTGGCCGTTAAAACTGCTACTGATGGGTTCATAGCGTGGCTGCTTTGCTGCTCTGGCATTAAGAGGTGCTTCGTGCTTTCTTTTCAGACCAGAAGTGGATGGTTGTGTTGATGACTGTACAGAGCAAGTATCTTTATGTTTATATGTGAAATATTGCAGGCTGTATTTTCTATTGCATTTGGGGCAAATTTTTGTGGGAGTTCTGCTTTTGTCTGGATTACAAATTTTTTGATGCTTGGCCCAATTGGGGCTGGATATATTCTTATTGCATTGATTACAATGTTTTTGATTTGGCATTTTTGCTGTTGTTTATTATATACAATTTCCTGGGTTTCAATTCAAAATTCTATGCTGGATAAAAATATCAGTTGAGTTCAGTACTGTGCTTTGTGTGTGTGTGTATGTATATATGTGTGTATGTGTATTAATATTTTTGGCTTTGGTATTTATATACAATTTCCTGGGATTCAAATCAAAATTCTGTACTGGATCAGTTGAGTTCAGTGCAGACAAAAAAACTGCATAGCTCTATGTCAATTAGTTCTTGAGATATTGTATTTAGGAACCACTTTGGCCCCCCTGCCAAAAATTGGCTTTTATTGTATCAGTATATATTGTCTCTATGATCTTACTTGGGTTATTCCAGTACAGACAAAAAAAACTGCATAGCTCTATGTCAATTAGTTCTTGAGATATTAATTATTTTGTATTTAGGAACCACTTTGGCCCCCCTGCCAAAAATTGGCTTTTATTGTATCAGTGTATATTGTCTCTATGACCTTACTTAGGTTATTCCGCCAAATTATATGCTTCAAGTCTCCTATACTTTGGTGGAGCCTGTTCAGGTTCTATCCCCCACTTGTGGGTTCCACTGCCGAGCCAGCAGTGGTGAAGAATCTGCACTGTGCCCTGGCTTTTATAGATTTGCAGAGCCAATCAGAAAACACCACACATCGCATTATGTCGTACAATATTAATTGATTAAATAGTTACAACATGATGCAATAGAAGTGACCGGGGAGTAAATATGTATAGATGTGGGTAGGTGCGGGTACGGGTGGGTTAGGGGTGGGTAGGTGTGTATATGGGTGTGTAGGGGTGAGTTGGGGGTATATGGGGGTGGGTTGGGGGTGTGTGGGGGTGGGTTGGGGGTGCATTCAGAAACATGAGACCTTTTCTTATATTTTTGTCTCCTGAGCGTACATCCCATTTTTCTGCTGAGCGTACATGCAATCGAGACCGCAGCGCCTCCACGCTTAGGGGAGCGGAATTGTCTGGAACTACTCCAATCAGTCAATAGAACTGCACGAGCTTTGTCAATAAGAATACATGCAGGCAATAGAACTTGTTCTGCTCGAAATATCGATCCGATCCCACCTGTTGCCTGCCGCGCCGAGAAATTGCCCCGAATATTGATCCCACAACTCCGTGGCGCGGGAATCTGACCTGCACAGACATGCATGTCCCAGAAGGCACTGACCTAATGCCATGTGTATTAATTTTATATAACAACTTGGACAGACTCTAAATATGAATAGATTATAATAATAAGAGAGTCACAGAGCAATTCTAGAAGAATTATATTATCTTAATACTAGATATACAAGTTGAGCCTGGTGCCCAATTGAAATATTCCAGGTAAAATAAATATGTGTATGTGAGTATGTGTGTGTGTGTGTGTGTGTGTGTGTGTGTGTGTGTGTGTGTGTGTGTGTGTGTGTATGTGTGTGTGTGTGTGTGTGTGTGTGTGGCTTAGTTTTAGGTGTGGGCATCAAGAGGGGCATATTTTTGACAGGATTATAGACAACAATCTCACAGAAGTACCTTTTATAAGTATAGCCTCATCAATCTGAGGGGGTCATACTTTCTCATGGATTCCATGAGGGCTTTTTTACAAAAATCTTGGATTGGACAAGATTCCACACTTGAGCAAAAAGCTCATTTGGGCATGTTGAGCCTGTTTTAAGTATAGCAAATCTGCTTGAGGGGGGGGTTCATACTTTCTACACTTGTAAGTGGTGCTGTCCCCACCACAAACCCCACTACTTATATGATATACAACTGATGAATGGGCAGATGTGAACAGCAGTGCAAACATAAAGAAGAAATTTCATGTAACACGCATGCAGCAAACCGACTTCAAGGATCTCACACCACTTGTGGCATCAATTACCAAGAAAACCACCATTCATGGTAAGGACCCCCTCAAGTTTAAAGAGGCTGCGGTGTTCATGATGGAATCCGCTACTCGCCATATTCTGCATGAGAGTTATTCATACCAGAAAGAAGCGCCAGTATGGACTAGATGCACCCTAAAAAAAAAAAAAAAGGCCGTCCACTGCCAGAGGTACCCCTAAGTGATTTCCCATGCAAATACATACAAGAAACAGATTCCCATAGATGTCCGGAAATATTCAGACATAATGTCCCTGTTGGAATGGATCCCTCCAATATACCATAATTTGTATCTCAGCCTTGTTCCGACGGAAGTAGCTGCCGAGGAGAGTGCAGAAATTCTGGATGGACTTGATGACTGATACATTAGGAGGGCCTGGATCAGTTGAATTCAGAATAGTTTGTGCGACCTGCATTCATATGCCACTATTTGGTATCAGTGCTGAGAATATTTCGTCTGACACTGCATGTGAATTAAACTTGTCATTTTTTCCTCCCTACAAAATTAACTTTGATTTTTCATTCTTATGTATATTTTTGTTCACAATATAATGGTAATGGATTCCTGTTTGTTGTTATTCCACAGAACTGACACCGAAGATTGTAATGCAATAAGGATCTAACCAACAATGGGAAACAATGAACTGAAAAAAACATAATTTCATCATCTTTGCAATAAGTGTACCACATTTGAATGTGTCCATGTAAACTGGAAACTTCAGACATGCTTTTGAAATCAACTATACGACAATACAAACAAAATTCAGATTTATGGATTTTTTCAAACTTTCAAATGCTAATATCTCGAAAACAACTTTTTGAGGGTTAGCTCCTTCTTGCACCGAGCCCTTTAATTGTAGGCTCACTTATGCGTAAAGTGAAGTTGTAACACATTGTTTGCATAAAAGAACAAAGTCAAATGAATGCAATACATTCTACACATCCATTTTATTCCTTAACAAAACTGCGTCAGCTCAGAACACACAGCTTAAATTTTTCAATACAAATAATAAACTTGTTTCTTTAACAATCTCCACAAGCAAAACCGTTCGCTCATTTATCTCTAGTGTCTTGTGTCTTGTCAAGGGCATATTTCCATTCCAGGCAACAAGAAAAATCTTTCGCAAAAGAACAAGTAAAAGAACATCAAATAAGTAAAGAGATACAAGAAGTCTCCACGATCTTATTGAAAGAAAGTAACACAAAGACAGTTTCGACTTTATTTGCAGAAAACAGGAAAAATAATTCATCCTATTGCATTGAGATATTCATAATATTTTGGATCAATATCAACACACACACACATTCCCCTTTATACACGTACCCATTTAACAACTATGGATTCAATTCTTGCTCCTTTTGTGAAACCTCACCAGCAAACCAAGAGAATGGTACGGATTCCCTCTTTTTTTTTATTATTCCGAAAAGAAACTTTACGTTATGAATGGAAGTCTTTCATGTTTCGTAGACTGAAAACAAGATTACGTTGAAAATGATACTGTGGAATTTCACTTTCGTGCTATTGAAAATATCTTTTGACTTTTCTTGTTATTGTTGTTGTGAAAGTCAAAAATCAGTAAAGGTTCAGAGGAAGAGAAATGCAGGATTTGTGATCAGGCTGTTTTCGATGTATTTCTGATTTCTGTATCGTGGACAACAAGTCCATGCAAATGGGCCTCCCAGATGGCGTAGCTATAGCGTCGTTGCCTTGTAATCAAGGTGTCCCTTGTTCGATTCCCGGTGGAGGCACATAGCGGTTCGGATCCCAGTTTAAACTGTAGGTCCAGTCCCGATTAGCCTTACTGTACATAAAGTGGACTTAAAACACTAACACCATCAATGAAGTCCATGTAAATAAGAAACTGACAGATTGAATATTGTTTTTGCTATCACATTGAAAATAGTGAAAATTGTGTATTCTAATTGGTTAGAATTACTTTTGAATATTTTAATTTTCATTGTGTAGATTATAATTATCGCAATGGACTGAACTAACTGACGACTGGCAAATATTTAGGTGTTTACAGACTTGAGCATATTGTTTAGTCAATAATTATTTGTATCGATGTACTGTCGATATTACACTTCATATTCTCTATGTATGTTCAACACTCGCTGAGTAAATTATATGAGCCGCAGTGCTCTAGTCGACAGGGTACATGACTGCCAATGCGGTGGAATCGGGTTCGATTCCCGGGATGGGTTATATTTGGAATTTTTTCCCGTCCTGTTCCCGCATAAAGCGGTTATAAGTCACTCATCCTGTAATAAACGGGTACCTGGGGGTATCGTGGAGGTTAAAAGCAACCGGAGCTTGGTACTGATCACACAACCTCCACATGTTGAATGTCTGGGAAACATCGAGTTTTATTGATTTGTTGTTTTAAGTCCACTTAATGCACAGTAAGTAATCGGGACTGGACCTACAATTTAAGTGGGATCCGAACCACTATGTGCCTCCACCGGGAATCGAACCCTTGTCCCCTTGATTACAAAGCGACGACGACATCAGGTTTTATGTAGGTGCAACTACTAAGTAAGTTACTTCCAAGCACAAAGTAACTGTAACTTTAACGAGGTTACTTTTTGAACTATCTAACAGTTATTTTAGTTACTTTCTAAAAGGCTGGTTCATACGATGCGACAGTTGATAACAATTTCATTACGTCACACATATCTCCATGCACTGGCGTACGCAGGATTATTTTCGGAGGAGGCTGAAATTTTAAAGTGGATATTTCATAGCTGCGGTCTAGAACGGGGTGAGGGATACACTACAAAATATTTCACAATCACAATTTGTCGCATTCGTCTTAAACGTTGTTAAAAGACAAGAAATTATAATGAGGGTTCCAGTTATTACTTTAGTTTTTCCTGAGTTCTTTTTCCTGCTTTCATTTCAAAACATTGATTTTCTCAAAATTTCGGAAGGGGCTGTACCCCCATCATCCCCCCCTCTGCGTACGCAAATGTCCCCAAAGGCCTTGTGTTTTCTCGGATCTTGTCATTGGTCCTTTTATTGCCATGAACGATCATCCTCTCTTTTTTAGCTTGGAGAAAGAAACAATTTGCTACAAGAATATAAGAGCTTCTTATTCTTCCGAAACGAAATCGTAAATACACCGTAGGGCGGGGCCGCTGTAGCGGTAGGAGGCGGTAAGTCAATTACCCCAGGGGCGGAGCCCGGAATCGGTGGGAAATTTGGATATAACAATTTCAAACGACATAATCTCAACAATAAACGGCTGTACAGACGTAAATACTTCTTTCCGCGTTCCAATTTTTTTATATTCACAATTAGGATCACATAATCTTCATAAAGATTTTTTTTTTTATTTTGAAAATTCGAGGGTACCCGACCCTGCACGCATGGAAAAATCAATACCAACGCAAGTACGAGTTCCATGATTATCACGTTTAACTTGCATGAGAATGTTAAACATCCTAGTGAAAATGTTGAAAACATTTATGCATATTTCCTGCCATCATGCGATTCTCCAGGATATTCGGTATGTAGTACGCAAAATCGCAACCGAAATGACGTCAGCTAAGCAGATGCCTCTCTTTACTCTTGCTATCTAAATTAAATTCCAGCATCCTTACAGGCATGTCTCTTTGACGTATGCGAACATCGCAAAATATGTCGACTCTCAAGTTCTCAGTCTATCGATTTGCACAAGATATTACAAGGTGCTCGTCCGACACTGTTTACAGGTGAAGCTATCTTTCTTACCTTGAATATGAAGGAATCAAGATACATATACAAACCATGACATCAATAGCCAGTATCTGGCAACAATGTTCTCAGCATGAAAACCAATTCCATCTTCTCATCCGTAAAATAGACGGTTTACTGGGCAATGTTGATAAATTGTTGTGGTCTTGGGTAATTGTTACAACTCAACAATTGGATTATTGTTGGGCAGTGGTTAGTGAACAAATATACGAGACCTGCTGGATTTGACAATGAACTCAAAAGAGCTTGAAAATTATCAAAATCTATACGAAGAACGAAATACAAGATTTGCAAATCAAAATAACAGATTACCAGCATTTTTAAAAGTATTAAAATGAATACTTAATTTTTTTGTATAAAAGATAAATTTATTACCAAAAGAAAGATTAAACATTAAATTTTTGTTTGTGGAAGAGAGTATTGGTTCATGTTTTCACATTCGATTATTCTTGAACTGAAGTTTTCGATCACTCGCCGAAGCGAAGATCCTCACTAACAGACTGACGCACACGGTCAACGTTTCTGTTCCATGTTGATGACCTTGGACGTCCCGGCGGTTTACTCGTCACAGTGCTTCCAGTGTTCTCAAACTTTCTCACCCAATATTTAGTTACATTTGCGCTTGGGATGTCTCTCATTCCTGCCAGGTTATAATGATGCCGGTACAAACGACGCAGAACAGCATAAGAATAATTATTTTTATAAAAACGCACGGACACAAAAAGCACGTTGCTGCCCCGTAAAGCGCTCCATGGCAACTTAATATTAACAATGTTGCCAAGCGTTTGCGATCTATTTCATTTCTCCGTAATGTGCGAATTGCCCCAGACGGCGGATTCAAAATCGAAAATATTTCTGAGACGCCATTTGCTAATACAACTATAGAATGTATCGAATAGAGACTAAAAGAAGTTTAGCACAGAGGACTTCTGTCTTGTCAATGGCTTGCCTTTAGAATTTCTCTTCTTCCTTATTGAGAGGGGCCTAGAAGGAACAATAATCATTCTTGGCCGTGCTCTGCTTCGGTCTCTCTTCTTCTCTTTTTCCTTCTCTCTCTCTCCATATGTTCCCCAACCTTTTGCTTGCTCTGTATCACTTTTTCTCTCTCTCCTGCTTTCTCCATTTTTTTTCCTTTGTCTCCATTTGATTCTTTTCATTCGTCCATCTATTTCCTTCTTTCTTCATTTGGTTCATGTTTCTATCTTTTCCATCTGTTTCCTTTTTCCTACTATCCTTTCCACTCCTCTTCTCGTATTTCTCATTCTCCATCTGTTCCTTCCTTTCCTTTCCTTCATCCTCCTTCTTATTGTATTTCTTATTTACGTACCATTTTTCTTCCCCTGTTTTCTTTCTTTCATAATCAGTGTATTTGTTTCAACCATTCGTTCATATTTTTCTACTGATTTTCTTTCTCATTCCATGTGCTTCCTACTTTTCATCCCTATTTTCCTCCTTTCCTCTCTTTCTACTTTTCGTATCATCTTTACTGTTTTCTATCATTCTACTATTTGTCCACTTTTCTTATTCTTACTTGTTTCTCTCTATCTACCTCTTGTCAATCTTTCTTTCCCTTTTATCTATCTTACTCCATGTGTTTCTTTCGGTTTACTTTTAGTTTCATCTTTTTTCTCCTGTTATTTCATCTTCAACAGTTTCTTTATTTCTATATTTCCTTTGTTCTTTGTTTTCCTCATTCTTCCTCTATTTCTCAATATCTCTCTACCATTTTCTATTTCTTATTGGCCACGTTCTTTACCATTTTGTGTGTGTTTGAAAGAGAGCAGAGAAAGGCCTTTCTTAAACCAAACTATTCTGCATATGTCTCACGTAGCCTCTTTCTGGGGCTGAAGGGCGGACCAAGCCATTTTCTTAGGCGACTTGCCGTTCTCGAAAGCCAGAAATCAGCGGCGATGGGATTCGATGCTCTGAACAGGCGCCACACAATTAAAATGCTCCTTGTCAGGGCCAGATCAGCAGAAAGCTCTTTCGCTATGGAGTATAGTTCAGTTAATATTAGCATGTATTCTTGCGGAGACAAGGTTTCTTTAGCCCGATCTTTTCAAACAAAAATTTGATGTAAACTCCAAAGGCGAACATTGCTGTAGACCACTTACTGATTTAATTGTGTTGCTATAAATTATTTTAGGCTATAAATTAATGACGACTATCAATTTGACGTAGAAAACAAAATTAAAGTGATTGATTGATTGATTTAGTGTATATTACTTCGCTTTTCTGCCAAGTTTGGGTAATCGCGAAGATGAGGACGAGTGATAATATGATGAAATTGATGAAGGAACACTCATAAAGAACACACATACCCAGGTTAGGATTCGAATTAGGAGCGGAAGGAAAGAAAAAAAGGGGTGATAGGGAGAGAAGAGAGAGAGAGAGAGAGAGGGGAACAAAATAGAGAGAGAGAAGGAAAAGAGGGAGAGAAACAGAGTGAGAGAGTAAAGAGAGAGAGAAAGAATAAAGGAGAGAGCGATAAAAAGAGAGAGACAGAGAAAATGGAAAAGAGGAAGAGAAACAGAGAGAGAGAGAGAGTTGAGAAAGAAAAATAATAGAGGAGAGAGTGATAAAAAGAGAGAAAGAGAGAGAGAGAAAAAGGAAAAGAGAAACAGAGAGAGAGAGTAGACAAAGAAAAATAATAAAGGAGAGAGTGATTAAAAGTGAGAGAAAGAGAGAGAGAAAATGGAAGAGAGAAACAGAGAGAGTAGAGAAAGAAAAATAGTAAAGGAGAGGGGTGATAAAAAGAGAGAGAAAGAGAGAGAGAAAAAGAGAGGGAGATGAGAAGGGAGAGAGAAAGAGAAAGAAAGAGAGAAAACAAGAAGAAATAGAAAGACGGGTCCCTGACGACGCCCAACTGATGTAGGGACTAATTGATGTAGACAGCCAATTAATCAGACATCAACTTATTGTTGACGCCAAATTAAAGTATATGCCAAATTACTGTAGGCTCCATAATGCTGTAGATTGCAAATTACATTAGACAGAGATATCAAAATGATAATTGGGACCATTCTATGTTAGCGACCAAAACATTCAAACGATAAAATACCCCAACCTAAAAATCACATTACTGCTAAAACGTCTGGACACTTCTAAAATATTGTTTACTCAAATAAATATGTAAAGATGTAAAATTTCGACCCATGCATCCTAGTAGCTCAAGGGAAAGCATGATTTTCCCCCCAGCAATCTCTGCTTTACGATCCGTGGACTACAACGTGATAACGGCGTACATGTTATTTCCTGATAAGGAAAAAAGATATTTAATAAAGTGATCCACTTTGGAGCAACTACGCATGCGCACTCGCTGCCTCAATTTCATGGTCCCTTGTTTCATTTCTGCTTCATCCACTTTTGCATATAATCCCTTCCCACCTGGGGCAAGCATTTTACTTATGTTCGCGTTGCTTCTTTCCTTGCACAAGGATAAAAGGAAGATGAAATTATATTTGGCCTCTGAAGTAAAAACAAGAGGATACCATAGCTGTGCGTGACGTCACAAAAGCAATTAGTCGTTTGAGCAAAAATAGAGGGCGCTACCACACAGTTAACTCAAGCTCGTTCGCTATGCAGAAAAAATGAACATCGTAAAATCTTTTCAGGAGTGCATATTCAACAAATAATTCTGTTTTACAAAGTTTGTACTCTATTTTATAATAAAATGTATAGTACTTTGCATAATCTCAGGATTAACTTAGAGTGACGAACCATGTTTTACCCAGCAAACTTAAATATAAGTGCGGTTCAATTTGTCTAAAAACTACATATAATTCCATTACGTTGCCTTCGTAATATATATACAGTCTTTATACTAAAATGTAGCAACTAAAGTTTAAGCCTCCAAATTTTGGACCATTGTCATAAATTTAGAGTTATCGAGCTAAAGTTTCGTATCTGCTGGTTGAAGGACTAGCCTGGTATTGCATATGAGCGAAACTGGTCAACACGTTTCCAGATGGCGTACGAAAATTTAATTTTGCTTATGCTCGCACTTCATATCCTGCATGTTAATGAAGATATATTTAACTGAAATATTAATAAATCTCTTACAATACACACAAACACATACATAAAAATATGCATTATTCTGGTGGTTTACAACGGCACGCTGCACCGGTCATTAAGCCATAGCTGAAAACAAAATGTAAAAATCGATTATGAGAAAGAGCATCCGATAGTAGAAGAATATACCAGAATAATTTTAGCAGTCCTAATGATTAACTTTTGATGATTTCGATCACTTGTCTCGACAAAGCAAACTGTCTTTTGAACAGCAGTGGAACCTACATCTCCCGATAAAAGGTTATCGTATGTATTTATGTCCCTTTCCTCTCATCCATGCTCCCTCTGTATGTATACATCTATGTGTCAGTGTGTGTGTGTGTGTGTGTGTGTGTGTGTGCGCGTGTGCAAAGTTCCCCCTGCATATAGCACCGTGTCATGAATGCATATTTAGAGGATTGGAATAGGCCGCACACATTAAAGATCTCGGCCATTTTGGAGGTGATGTGAGCAGCAACTCGCTCCGGTCGCCTTTAACACCCCCAGGAACTCATTTATTTGAGGCTGAGTGAGTCCCAATAATTTGGGCCTCCCCGATTGTGCAGTCGTCGCACTGTAATCAAGGGATCTCGGCTCGATATCCGGAAGAGGCACATAGTGGTTCGGATCCCACTTAAAACTTTAGGCCCAGTCCCAATTAGCTTTACTGTGCATAAAGTAGACTTACACACCAAATCAATCAATCAATATATATTATTGTATTGGTATTATTGCAATGTTATATGGACTAGTACAGGGGGATGATTTGATTTATTTTACTTCGCCTTTCTGCAATTTTTGGCTAATCGCGACGATGGGACTAGTATTGGTGAAGGCACACACACTAGAAACACCCACGCCCAGAGGAGGGAAACGAATCCGGGACTTCTGGCATGGTAGAGCGCTGTGTTAACCACTCCGCCAAAGTGGTTAGCTTATCTCTAACTTCTATATTTTTTGTTCACCAAAATATGCAATATGCCAACTCGTGTTTTATATTAATTTAGAAAAATTGGTATCAACTGTGGTAATCAAACTGGTTTAAAAAATTGAAAGATCTCTTACATCAATTCTTCAACACTACACCGAATCAAACTCAAACCACGAAACTCGGCACAGGATTCGCAAATGAGGCCAAGAACTGTTGATGGATACATTACTAATAAGGGAAAAATTACTCCAAAGTAATGTACCGTCAACGGCAATAAAAATGGGACCCCTAGATCCTGTAATACCCGCTTCCCTGCACGGAGATGAATGGCTTTTAATAGAAAATTTTCAATGGCAACTTCTACCACTACAACACACATGACACCTTGTATTGATGCAAGGATTTCGGGATCAAGGTGTCTCATTTTTATTGCCGTTGACTGTACATGAGAATTAGTATTATTCTTTGTATTTTATCATCATCTAGTAAGTCTGCATCATCTGCATATGCTAAAAACTAAGTAGGACCATTTACTTTTGTTCCTTCAATAGTAAAATCCGGTAAAGTTACCATCCTCTATTAAGTCTGCATCATCTGCATATGCTAACAACTGAGTCTGACCATTTAATTTTAGTCCTTCAATAGTACAAGCCGGTGAAGTTACCATCCCCTAGTAAGTCTGCATCATCTGCATATGCTAATAGTGGAGTCTGACCATTTAATTTTAGTCCTTCAATAGTACAAACCGTTAAAGTTACCATTCCCTAGTAAGTCTGCATCATCTGCATATGCTAACAACTGAGTCTGACCATTTAATTTTAGTCCTTCAATAGTACAAACCGCTAAAGTTACCATCCTCGAGTAAGTCTGCATCATCCGCATATGCTGACAACTGAGTCTGACCATTTAATTTTAGTCCTTCAATAGTACAAGTCGGTAAAGTTACCATCCTCGAGTAAGTCTGCATCATCTGCATATGCCAACAGCTGAGTCTGACCATTTAAATTTAGTCCTTCAATAGTACAAACCGTTAAAGTTACCATTCCCTAGTAAGTCTGCATCATCTGCATATGCTAACGACTGAGTCTGACCATTTAATTCTAGTCCTTCAATAGTACAAACCGGTAAAGTTACCATCCCCTACTAAGTCTGCATCATCTGCATATGCTAACAACTGAGTCTGACCATTTAATTTTAGTCCTTCAATAGTACAAACCGGTAAAGTTACCATCCTCGAGTAAGTCTGCATCATCTGCATATGCTAACAGCTGAGTCTGACCATTTAATTTTAGTCCTTCAATAGTACAAACTGTTAAAGTTACCATTCCCTAGTAAGTCTGCATCATCTGCATATGCTAACGACTGAGTCTGACCATTTAATTTTAGTCCTTCAATAGTACAAACCGGTAAAGTTACCATCCCCTACTAAGTCTGCATCATCTGCATATGCTAACAACTGAGTCTGACCATTTAATTTTAGTCCTTCAATAGTACAAACCGGTAAAGTTGCCATCCCCTAGTAAGTCTGCATCATCTGCATATGCTAACAACTGAGTCTGACCATTTAATTTTAGTCCTTCAATAGTACAAGCCGGTGAAGTTACCATCCCCTAGTAAGTCTGCATCATCTGCATATGCTAACAACTGAGTCTGACCATTAAATTTTAGTCCTTCAATAGTACAAGTCGGTAAAGTTACCATCCTCGAGTAAGTCTGCATCATCTGCATATGCTAACAACTGAGTCTGACCATTTAATTTTAGTCCTTCAATAGTACAAGTCGGTAAAGTTACCATCCTCGAGTAAGTCTGCATCATCTGCATATGCTAACAGCTGAGTCTGACCATTTAATTTTAGTCCTTCAATAGTACAAACCGTTAAAGTTACCTTTCCCTAGTAAGACTGCATCATCTGCATATGCTAACAACTGAGTCTGACCATTTAATTTTAGTCCTTCAATAGTACAAACCGGTAAAGTTACCATCCCCTAGTAAGTCTGCATCATCTGCATATGCTAACAACTGAGTCTGACCATTTAATTTTAGTCCTTCAATAGTACAAACCGGTAAAGTTACCATCCCCTATTAAGTCTGCATCATCTGCATATGATAACAACTGAGTCTGACCATTTAATTTTAGTCCTTCAATAGTACAAGCCGGTGAAGTTACCATCCCCTAGTAAGTCTGCATCATCTGCATATGCTAACAACTGAGTCTGACCATTTAATTTTAGTCCTTCAATAGTACAAGTCGGTAAAGTTACCATCCTCAAGTAAGTCTGCATCATCTGCATATGCTAACAACTGAGTCTGACCATTAAATTTTAGTCCTTCAATAGTACAAGTCGGTAAAGTTACCATCCTCGAGTAAGTCTGCATCATCTGCATATGCTAATAGCTGAGTCTGACCATTTAATTTTAGTCCTTCAATAGTACAAGTCGGTAAAGTTACCATCCTCGAGTAAGTCTGCATCATCTGCATATGCTAACAGCTGAGTCTGACCATTTAATTTTAGTCCTTCAATAGTACAAACCGTTAAAGTTACCTTTCCCTAGTAAGTCTGCATCATCTGCATATGCTAACAACTGAGTCTGACCATTTAATTTTAGTCCTTCAATAGTACAAACCGGTAAAGTTACCATCCCCTTGTAAGTCTGCATCATCTGCATATGCTAACAACTGAGTCTGACCATTTAATTTTAGTCCTTCAATAGTACAAACCGGTAAAGTTACCATCCCCTATTAAGTCTGCATCATCTGCATATGATAACAACTGAGTCTGACCATTTAATTTTAGTCCTTCAATAGTACAAGCCGGTGAAGTTACCATCCCCTAGTAAGTCTGCATCATCTGCATATGCTAACAACTGAGTCTGACCATTTAATTTTAGTCCTTCAATAGTACAAGTCGGTAAAGTTACCATCCTCAAGTAAGTCTGCATCATCTGCATATGCTAACAACTGAGTCTGACCATTAAATTTTAGTCCTTCAATAGTACAAGTCGGTAAAGTTACCATCCTCGAGTAAGTCTGCATCATCTGCATATGCTAACAGCTGAGTCTGACCATTTAATTTTAGTCCTTCAATAGTAAAAGTCGGTAAAGTTACCATAGACAACAGAATAACCTTGAAAACTCAACCTGGCGCATGCGCAGGAACAGAAACGCCATTTCCTGTAATGCAATAAGGGAGCCAACGACCATAGGTGTATGTTTGAGTAGGGCATTAAGTCATTGTATATTCATGAGACGCAGAGATGAGTGGACCGATTGAAAACAGGGAAGCCGAGGAAGCAATCGGCATGTTTTAATCCCTTTGACGTTAAATGAGTAGAATGAATTGATTATTGATGAATCCAGGCACTCATTCAGGTTTGCTGATTCGGTCGGGCGAGTCGAGCTGTTTACCCACCAAACCAAACTCTAATTGACATCTGAGTTCAGACTCAATCAAGAACACAGCGACGAAGATACAGCCGCGTTCAAAATAGGAGGTTTCCATCAAGCGCTTTATGTAAATCTCATAAAATAATCCATTTCGGTGAAGCGATTACCACTGAAACTTTTAAAAAGTGCAAAAATCACCAATAACACTACGCTGTAATACAAAAAGTGTTTACAACTAATAGCTGATTCATTTAGATTTTTGGTTACTGATGTCAGGAACAGTATCAGAAAAATCCCATCACGTAAGGTTTTGTCCATCGCATTCGCCTTTTCTAAACAGTAATGCAAATAACTATTCTACAAATCTGCTCGCTAGGTGACAGCACTGCGGTTTCTTGATTTATCTTAAGAAACTGGTAGAAAGAAGCAAATATAATGCAATTAGAAATAACAAAATTAGAACATAACATTATGTTTTATTGCGTGTTCTACAGAACCAAATACTCCAATCGGATACTAAACATCATTTGTGTCCAGCATCAAACACTCCATGATTTACTTTAACCTCCCTAAATATTTGAAATGGCTGTAAGGGTTTGTCGAAATTCATCATATTCTTTCTGATTCGTTTGTGGCGAATTCGTAGTAAAGAAACACCAAAGAAATATTACAGACTTTACTAAGAAAGTATATTTCACATATTTTGGCGTAAAACGTGGGGATCAAAGCAAGTCCTGGGCTCCCCATAAAGTGAGTTTCTCGTGTGTAGAAGAACTTCGCAAATGGTCAAACGGTACGAAAAAGGCTTTCCGTTTTGGAGTGCCTATGACCTGCAGGGAACCTAGAAACCTTTCTGATGACTTCTAGTTTTGTTGGTGCAACCTAGAGGGGTTCAATCCAAAATATAATAAACTGATTGTCAATCCAAACCTCCCTTCCGCAATACGGACTGTTCCTCTTTGCTCAGAAATTCTGATTCCTACACCTCCAGAGAAATTAGAAGATATGTCCGAAGATTCTGAAGATGACGATCAGTATTCAGATGCCGATTTTCACGGTGTTTCAGGAAGCAACGAGCCCATAGTTCGAGACTCGGGTCTATCGAAAGAATCCTCAGAATTCCTAGGTTCTCGACTAAAGGAAAATAATCTTGCACCAGGTACCTATTTCTCATTGTTTAGAAAGAGAGAAGCAGATTTCATTCCATACTCTACCGAGGAAGGACGCCTAGTATACTGTTGAAATGTTCCTGTGTTGATGGAGAGGTTGAATATACAGTATGAGGTTTAGGATTGGAGACTATTTATCCACTCCTCCAAAAGAAGCCTCGAAATAGTGCTTATCCATAATGGTACTAATGCATCCATTCCAGTTGGTTATTCTGTGTATCTGGAGGAACGTTACGAGAACCTAACTGAGTTAAGTAAAATAAAGCAAATCAATCAATCGGGTTCGATAACCAGCGAGGGCACATAGTGGTTCGGACTCACGCGTCATACTAGTCATGGGTCTAGACGCCACAGCCCCGTTATCTGGCAAAATGCAGTTCAGGGTGTATTACTTGGAAGTGAGTTGACAGTTAGGTGTCTTGAGAAAGTGTCGCCCGAAACAAGATAATGGTCAAGTCAAACTTTGTTTTAAGTCTACTTTAAACGCACATAAGTGAAGAGGGACTGGACCTACATCGTAAGGTGGGTTTCGAACCACTATGTACATCCAAAAAAGTTCTAACCCGGTGCTTCTTGATTACAAGGCGAGAGCGCTTGTACAACTATTCCATCGGGTAGGCCTTTCATAGCCAATGAACTTGATATAGGATCAAAGAGCAAGAAAGGGCCTCCTCGATGCAGTAGTGGTAACGTCATCCCCTTGTAACCAAGGGTTCCCGGGTTTGATTGCTGCAATCTACACTCCCTTTCATTTTATAAGGGGTGGTCAGAGACTTTTGACTCACCCTGTGCAATGAGTTGGTTGATTCATTGATTTGTTGCTTTAAGCCCACTTTATGCACAGTAAGGCTAATCGAGTCTGGACCTACAGTTTAAAGTGGGATCCGAACTACTATGTGCCTCCACCGGGTATCGAACCCGGGACCTCTTAACGACGCTACCACTGCGACATCAGGGAGGCGCCACACTACACAATGCACGTAATGGTCAGTTGTAATCACCACGAGATAAACAACGATGTTTACCTTTCACGATGACAATAGCAGGTGTTCATCTTTTTGACACGGTAACCGACTGCATTGTTGCAGTCGCCACAGTTAACCAGAAACGTTAGCATTCGGAACAATTAATGTTAACCCACAAGCGATTGCTGTCCGCTTCCTTTGTATACTGCCCCCTTAAATTAGACTGCACTGCATCAAAGAATACTTAATTTACCATAACGGGCCGTTTAACCTAGCTGGCCCTAGTGCAGAGCGTCCGGCGTCAACATCCACATATTAGGAAAGAGTGACTTTCCGGCTCAATCATTTTAAGGCACTGGTGACAAACGGAAAGGCACTTGTCACATCCATTCGGGGGCATCGGAAGTGTGCGTTCACCTCCCTTTAGTAATTCAGGAAGATACGAATATAAACAGATAAGGGGCATTGCAATACAGATGATACACACATGCAACGCAGCCCTCTCATTATACAGTATGTTAATTCTTGAACGTGGCCTACTGCCCTTCAGCTGCAACGGTATTGTACAGTCACAGTGAATAAAAATGGGACACTTACATTTTGAAATACTCTCAAGATGTCATGTGTGTTGCCTAAATCTACGGCCACAAGTGGATTTCTATGTCAAATTTTTAAAGGTAACTTCTACTAACGCCGTAAAGTTAGGCAACACACATAACGCTTTGCAAGGAACGAGTATTTCAGGATCTATGTATCCCATTTTTATTGCCGCTGACTGAACATTGCTAGCGGCGTACATAGAACTTTCTTGTCTGAAAGGGGTGAATTTTGGAAATAACATATAATGTACTTGCCATTTTATATAACAACTAGCTGATTGCCCCTCTCACCCCACATGCCGATAGGTGATCAACTTCGAGTTGAATCGCATTGGGAGTGTCACGAAAGCTATGGATTCCCTTCGCAAACACAGCCTGAATGTTAGACAACCCGAGAAACACAAACGTTGTGCGGATTGCATAGAGTCACGGATGTCTGTTTGTGCGGAATATAATATCGGTGGATCTCGATTATTTTTACATGTTACAGCTTCCCACCGCACCCCTAGGGGTGCAATTGGTGTCTTATCCCCACAGTATTTATTTCCAGGTTGCAAGTGATACACGTACCAAATTTGGTTGAAATTTCGCCAGGCGTTCCAGAGTTGTTGCTGAACAAATAAACACACACATACACCCATTTTTATATATAGAGAGATTGTGACTAGGTACTCCAAAATATGTAGCTACATTTAAACATTGATACAATGAAATCAAATTTTATTAGAAATTTTAGATATTCTAAAATTGTCGCTTACAATCGTATCCGTCTCGAGCCTTACAAACACAATTAGAACTTGAATTGTTGTTTTAAGTCCATTTTATGTACATATAGGCTTGGGGAGTGGACCTACACCATAAAGAGGGATCCGAAGGCGACGACGTTACCACTACGCCATCGGGAGGCCCCTTTACAACTTCTGGTATGATTTGTAAGTCCTTTTATCCATTGTTGCAACCTATCATAAATTAGGTTATTTTATGTCGATTTATGCACCTTTGGATAATTTCGATAAAAACAAAAAACAACCAAAAACAATAGAAATTTGAACCACTATTCATAAAGAGGATGAGTGATGGCATGATGAAACGACAATAAAGAAGAACGCCGGCCTATCGTCCATGACCAGGTCTGGATTCGAACCCAGAAAATCTCACGTCGTAGTGTGCTGTGCTAACAACTCCATCACGGATGTTGGCTCTCTGACCGTAACAATTCTTCAAGTTTCAGCGTGACGCTGGATAGCGATGACAGCTATCGTGTCTGGCCGGAGCCAAGAATAGATCGTAGACGGTAACTCGGAACAGTACACGAGAAGTAGAATGATAAAGACTTCCTCATTCACGTTTCGTCTTGGCACAATCCTAGTTTCACACGTCGGATATCAGGCTGAACTGAGTTTTTGTGAACCATTGGGACCATCCCCTCCCCTCTTCGAACTGTGAAAAATTTAAATGTGAACATACAAAATGCTACGAAAATAACACAGACGATTTTTCAAATTTGTAAACATTTCGACATTTTCCTTGCATAAATTGAATTTGTTTCAGATACAGGCTCCAAAAGTCTGCAGTCTTCAAAATTGGATACTTTTAGTTTTACAACCATTGATACAAGGAACAGTCCATTGCTCTTAATTCCTGTACCGACCTTTTTCAAAGCAGTCCTAATGCGAAATTATCTCTTTTAGACATGTTCTTTGTTGTAATAATAATTGTCAATACTTATAACTTATTTTATAAATATATTTTTCACTAAACACAGAATTATCGTGGCTGTTGAAAAGTGCTGGTTTCATGAAAATTAAAATAAATTTGAGAACAGTATTCATTTACGGAACACGGTACTGTAGGAATACTTCTAACAATTGAATGTAAACAACAAGCACTAAGCTGTACGCCGTGCGACAGCGATTGTCTGTAAGCGGCTGTGTTGCTGATTGTTTGGTGGGGAGGGTGTGGGATCTGTGAATTGTATTATTAGGCGCATCCAGAAAGTAAGTTTCCTTGGGGTTGTGCACAAAAAGGAAACATTATTTCATTCAATGATTTATTGCCACAGATATAGCAACTTGTCCAGTTACTTGAAAACATAATTCCCGCCGGAATTCAGGCACTTGTCATAGCGTGGGACCAAGTCTGCCGCTACCAGACAGGAACTTTTTCAGGTGCAAGAACAGGCGGTAATCACTGGGAGCGAGATCCGGGTTGTACGATGGATGATCGAATACCTCCCAACCGAATCTGTCCAGAAGGGCTGCAGTGCACCTAGCCATATGCGGCTTCGCATTGTCGTGCATCAAGATCACCCCGGCACTGAGCTTATTCTCAATGGCTCGTCGCAATGTCCCCAGTGTTTCACAGTAACTGTTAGCGTTCACAGTGACGCCAATGCATGGACTGCTGCTTGCTTTCTGGGGTGCTGTATGCAACCCACGTTTCATCCCCTGTGATAATCCGGTTGAGAAAATCGTCATCATCATGGTAACGCTGCAGAAATGTCAGCGCCGTGCCCGTGCGTTTTCCTTTGTTTTCGAGCGTCAGTTGTTTCGGGACCCACCGGGCACACAATTTCCGGAACAAGAGCCGTTTGGTAACAATGTCGTGCAACAACGACCGGGAAATTATCGGGAAATGGCTGCTGAGTTCCGTGATCGTGACGAGACGATCCTCCAATAAGCTCTTCTGCACATGCTCCACAAGCTCGTCCATAACGGCCGATGGCCGCCCACGGAGCTCGTCGTCATGCACATTTTGCCGGCCTTCAGTAAATGTCCTGCACCAACGACAACCCATCTGCTTGCTCATGACGTCTGGCCCATGCACCTGGCACAGCTGACGATGAATTTCGATCGGCTGTATGTTTTGTGCATTCCAGAACTTGATCACCGAACGAACCTATCACGCGGCGGGAGATGGAATAAGAGCCGCCATGTTTCATCGCTGCCGCGACGCTACTGAGGACTTTCGGGAGGCGACTTCTAGGACATTCATCATTAGTAAGGGCGTGTGGCTCTCACGCATGCGCTCAATACGAATGGCCTGCCACCTGTGGGCGAGTGGAAAACTTACTTTCTGGATGCGCCTAATATTTCCGTTACTTTCGACCGTAATATTGCAACTCTACAATTGTATATTTAGCTCTAGCTGTAATATTACCATTGGTGATCACATTTAATACTCAAACCGGATTTCGCCAACCACTGTGTCGGAGTGGTTAGCACAGGGCACTAGGCCCTTGTTCGAAACCCGGTAATAGGTGTTCTTTGAATGCGTGTTTCTTCATCAATTTCACCATATCATCAATCACCCTCATCGTCGCGATTAGACGAAATTGGCAAGAAACCACAATCAATCAACCACGCGGAATTGCGTATCTTCTCATTGTACCACATTTTCGGATCCAACCCCCCCCCCCCCATAAAAATTCCTGGATACGGGACTCTTGTGAACAATAGTAATTGGGTCTATCCTTGTTGCACAAGCTGGAAAAATGGATGAATATCCAAGTACTACAGGGAAAAGGGGAGCGGGGAATACGACGCAGACCAACCAAACAACAGCGGTGGAGCCGAGAGTTACGACGTGGTGGGAGGAAGTACTGCGTGAACCTCATTCTACAGGCTGCTGCGTTCCTTATCGCGCTGGATTGGTCGCTTCTCCTTGCCAGCTTGTAGAGCGTCCGCCGTACGAACTCAAAAGGCCTATAGTGTGCAATCGTTGCACTTAAATCGATGGGATGAAAAGATGATAACTGCTGTAAGCTTGTTGGAGCAGAACGAAAGCATCTCGATCTCCAAGCAATCAACGTCATTTGTTAAGCAACAGAACAAGAGGCCAATCACCTGTTCGGTTCAAGACACGTATTGCATACAATAGTTATTGCGCCAGAACGCTGGGAACTCGAGTAAAGTGTAAATATCCGCCAGAAGTAAAACTCTGCAGGAGTTATTACGCGAGGGAGAAAATTTGATTTATCCAGTCCAACTTGGGCTGAAAGTGGTGGTGGTGGGGGTAAGGTATGTGGGGTGGGGGTGGGGGGATAGGAAGCAGGCAGAATCCATTGTGAGGCAAACAAAAAGCCAGGAATCGAAATTAGTAGGGAGAGAGATGGCGAGCTCAGGGCATTCATTGAGACGCGAGTGAGAGAAAAGTTTAGAAAAACGGAGCCGGCAGAGATGGGTTGGGGGGGAGGGGGGTGGAGAATATTTTCATCGTGTTGGAGTGACCGTGTCCGCATCGTTTCCGTTCTGCCGGTCCGCTGGGCTAAAAGTATCCGGGATGACCCCACGTGCCCCCCCCTTTTTCTCCCCACAGTTTTCTTCGCGTTTAGAGGACCCCGCTTGCAGTTGTCCGCAGACATCCGCCAAACCGACCCTTCAACGCAAATGTTGCCAACCTGCAGAAAGAAAAGTGCTGCTCAAGCCAAGATTACCCAACAGGCTACATTAGAGACGAAGCTTGGCCAACACCTTCTGGCCTGTGCACTTTGGTGTATAAGGGGAGGGTTCAACGGGCACAAACCCACTCGTTGGTTTAATAGACAATATCTTAAAATTTATCAAGGTACTACATTTGTTGAAACAATTTTGGGAGCGAATTTACAATGTAGGGAATGTCTCCAATTTCGTTAATATTTGGTACTAATCTCAAATCTGTTGTTAAAATGCGGGGGTCACGTGTGGAAATCTAGAAAAAAGCCTATATAAGTTGATTTTTTTAGAGCTGCATCGCATTAATTTACGAACAAAATGTTAACAGGCCAGACCTAACCTAACCTTACCGGAAATGGTTCGTGGGGCTATCCGTGAATGGTGTGTGGGGCTACACGTGCATGTTTCTTGGGATATAAGTTTTGTAGCACTAGCTTCCTCACTGCGCAAGACGCCCATTTTTCTAGAAGAACGCTCGAACACCGTTGCCAAACTTACCGGCCACGTCCATCCTCCTTCACACTGTTGCACATTAACAATTTTATCACTCCTCTGTTCCGCCATGCTTCAACGATTAATGCTCTGCAAGTAACGAAGCAACAGCGTGGCAACGCTGTAGACAGCGCAGGGAATGCCGAACGTCATTTGTTCATATCATCAAACATGTTTCCTATGTTTCTGTATTGAGAATGATTGCGGTATGGAAGAACCTGATTTTGCAACATAGACGTAAGTGTACACTTTCTACACGTCACCCACAAATTTTAACTCCACATACGTTACCAGGACTGAATATTTAGTGAGTAAAAGAAGTAGGAAATAAATTGGAGATATTATCTGTATTGTACATTCTTACCCAATTTTGAAAAATGCTCCAGTAAGAGGATTTCGGTCGAGCGCAAAATAGTTGCACGGACGACGCTAGATGGCGTACGAAATTGAGAGCTTTTTCGCACGAGCGAATAACGCTCGAACAGGCAAAACGAGTGGTATACACTCGAAGCAAATATGGATCGTGATGTGAAAGACTCAGTGAAATTTAAGTGAACATAGTCATAATCTCCGCATTACAATGTAGTATATTCTATCTTACCAATACAGTGATATATGAAAATGAAATAGACGATTGTGGGCTGAAACTGCCAGGATATATTCAGCGTTATTCAAATAGAATGGTACAAAAGTAAAGTTAATTTATTTTTAAGTGAAAAGAGATACAAAAGCAATTCTGGTGGGAAAGAAGACGTAAAATCCGCTACAGGCGCTACTTGTTGTTGATAGTTAATTGGCAACAACGAAGGTAGAGCAAGCATACCTGGCCTCCACGATCCCCAGATCTTACTCCATGCGACTTATTTTTATGGGGGTTTGTGAAAGACATTGTGTACGTTCCTCCATTACTAGAGGACCTGGATAATTTAAAGCAGCGCACCTCTCATGCAGTGGAGCTGCATAACTCAGGATATGTTGGAACGCGTCTGGCAATAAATGGATTATCGATTTGACATCTGTCGTGTTACCCAGGGTGCTCATATCCAACATTTGTAATTGCCCAAGTAAATTTACAACCTTCCTCTATTCTTCCCCACCAGAATAGCTTTTTTTCTATCTCTTTTCACTTAAAAATAAATTAACTTTACTTTTGTACCATTCTTTTTGAATAACCTTGTATTTTCCATCCTTGTGTTTACGATTATGTCACATTAAAATCATATTCCATTGTATACGCTCGAGGGTGGAAGACTAGAATTGGTATGAGAGAGTGAAAGTAGTCACATACAGTACTATGTCACACAGAACAAAAACACAGCTAGATTTTAAAAAATAGAACAAACTAATAAAGTTTAATGTAGAAGCAACACTGTTATGGTTAATGCACATTATACTAAGCTTAATATATATTAAAATTGTTTAGATAAAATTGTATTGGCTACAATTTATAAATGTTCATTATTAATAATAAATAGTAACAATTACCTTATGAGGACAAAATATGTAGCAACCTTCTATTACGATAAGTTGACAACACTGCGCAGACTCCAGTGTCAGAATTCTGATTATTCACCCGCTACAAATAGTACGTTCAAAATTTGGTCAGGTTTTGCCTGATTAACGTACATTTACGATTGAAATCTTGATATCGTGTTGTGATCTACCACTACTAGAGCTCTCGCCACGAAAAGAGTCCAGTCAAGGTCACGGTACCCACCTACAGTGTTGCCAATGAGCATCAATTTCAACCGATGAAATCAACCGCATACGTACAACGCGCGAAGTGTAGAGTTAGCAACTTAGAAGAAGTGTGGCAACCTTGGACGGCCAGGGGTGTGGAGGAGGCAAGGGGAAGCTCCGATCTTGACTGGACTGTTTTCGTGGCGAGAACTACAGTGTCAAGTAACCACACAGGACTTGTATATAATGTGGTGTTGATGTGGGACGAGAAATTTCTTCAAAACGTTAATTTTCGATGTTGAAAGTTGAAAATTTTCAAACAAATTCCTTGAAAATTATTACTGACAAAATCGAAAGAAATTACAAAGGAAAAACGCGTTCTACAATGGACTTCTGAATTCTGGTTTTGCTTGTGGACCAACTCAGTTAATATATTTCTAATTCTATGTCACTTTTTATCTGTTGATGTAATCGCAACGAAGGAAATGAGTGATTATATGGATGATGGGGAAGCAGTCGTGGACCTTTTGCTTCGTAGCTAATTACACTTAGAACTCATAGCCAGCCAATACACTCGAAAATGCGCGAAGGCTATTTTATTCATTCAGCTTCAGAGTTTGTTCAGACCAATTGACATCACCCTAGAGGGCCAAAGCAAACTTGATTAGCTTTGGCTGCGTCAATTAACGCACATAAATGTATAATTGTAGTTTGCTTGAGTGGTAGCGTCGGATTCTGTGTAATGGATGGATTTTTGGTGGAACAGCAGCTGAAAAATGTATCGGGACGATTCGTTTCAGATGTCAGAAAAGTAAACTGTTGTGTACAATAGGTTAATGCACGTATCTCTGAGCAGTTTGTTGTAATATATGCAGAAATGATGTAAGTTTTGAGCGAGTGCAAGTTTACATACTTCAGCCACGTAGCGCTAGAGTTCATGGTAGATAAAGATAGTGGTCACGCCACAACAGCGCACAATGTACCGTATGGGATGTGAAATTTTCGAGTGTTATATGCACACTAGTACAGCCACATGGCTGAAGTCCGTAAACCTGCACTCACTCGAAACTTACATCCCTTCTGCATATATTACATGTTGCTGTTCTAATTTTTGAATTAGCAACTAGTACAAATGTATTATTTGTTTTAAGAAAAAAATACAGAAATCTACTTACGAATTGGTGTATTACACTATATCTCTTGAAACATAATTAGAACAGTAACAGTGATAATGAAATGTCTTTCTTCTTATCTAAGATTTTTATCATTAATACAACTTAATTGTGAATGTTATAAAAATATGAAAGTCACAATAACCTCCCCTCCTGGTGAAGAAAATATAGACATCATACTTTGGCGGCTTAAAAGATACAAGATCTTAAATATACACATCGAACAGTTACATAACTTTAAAATATTCAACATTCAAAACAACATTTAATACTTTAACAAATCTTTCAAAGAATGACAATCAATTCGAAACTACGTTGTTACCCTTGCGCACCTATTTGTTAACATTCAACAACAACTCATGTTTATTTTCCACTTAACTGTGGAAGGGTTTGATATTTTGTAAATTGTGTCTACACTTTATCTGTTGCCCATCTAAAGACACCAAGTTCACAAAATTGTTCTTCACTTCCTCCACCAAAAATGGCCCCACATATAAGTCATAAAATATATGGATAGTTATGTTCATGGCAGAACCTCTTGCATGATTCCTAACCATAACGAAATCACCTTGAACAATTGTAGGGGTTTCTGCGTTTGAATGAATCTTCTTTCTAGATTTTGAACGTTTAGTTGTTTCAATTAACTGAATATATTTAGCTGTCAAAGACAATTCGTTCATCTCTTCTGGCCAGTCAATAACAGAAGATGTTTAATCCCGAACTTCCTCGTGTAGAAAAATTTCAGCCGGAGTGAAACCAACAACCTCGTTAGCTCAGAGGTACGTACATTAACCTATAGTACACAACGGTTTATTTTTCAGAACTCTCAAACGGATCACCCGGTATTTCCCGGTACAATTTCAGCAAGTGCGGGGTTACTGTGATGCACTTAACTACATCACGGATAATTTTCACTAAAATGTTACTGGCTGCAAAAGTTAAGATTGTTTTAAGTCCACATTATGCTCCGATAAGCTAATCGGGCCTGAACCTGCGGTTTTAAAGTAGGGTCCGAACTACTATGTGTCTCTACCAGTGATCGAATGAGTAAACCTTTTCTTTCAAGGCAAAGACGTTATCACTGAAACATGGAGGAGGCTTTGAATAGAAATATATACGTACCTTTTGTGATGACTGACACACATACACATTGAAATCTGTAAATACACATTGTAAAGAAACAATAGCGTCATTTCATAATTTTTAGTTTTCAGCATTTCGCTCCTGCATTCTCTGATGTTTTATTGATTTCATTCTATAATTTATTTGCAGAACAATTAATAAAAATACTATATCTATGCAATATATATTTATTATTTTCGCCATGATTAAGTATATGGAGCACTTTGCAAAACTAATAACAAAATTCAAGTAAATATAGCTTGTGCAAAGTGTACGAACTCAAATTTTTACAAGTAGAAAGATTGAACAAATGTTTTACAAGTAGTATGATGTGTCTGTTTCAATTATAATATGTTCCTTGAGTTTATTTTTAACTCCACTCTATGCACAAAAAAGGTTAATGGGAATAGGACCTACAGTTGATTGGGATCCGAACCAATATGTGCCTCCGCCGGCTATCGAACTCAGGACTTCTTGATTACAAGGCAACTAATGTAATCATGGCAAATGTGTGTGTGTGTGTGTGTACGTAGAAAAGATGAATAGATCAAAACTATTTCAATATTTGTAATAAGAATACTGTGATGCTATTTTTTCGTTACGGTGCGTGCTTCTTCGATTCTTCCAGAGAAAAAAAAATTGGAACTCAAAAAATTTATATTCCAGTTAACTTTGTTGTCTTAAAAATGTCTTAAGGTTTATCCCATCTCTGAGGTAGCCTCAGCATATAGACTGGTAAAGTCTTGTTCTTTTATTTTACTATGATGAAAACCGGGCATCATAAGAAATATTGAAATGTAATTTAATAACAGGCTGGATAAAAATCACAATCTTTATTTTTTTTAAAAAATATTTTTGTTGATTTTTTCATTTAAGTAGGATTTTTTATTTCAATCTATTAATTTTGGGTTTTGGAACCATGCATATAGGTATATGTTTTTTATAGAAATACTTTTCTAGGAAACGGCCCTGTAAAATATTTAAAAAGTTTGATTAAAGCAAGTAAAAAATATACGTAAACATACATTTTTCTGATAATGGAAATGCTTGTTGAGTGTGTTAATGAAGCTAATAATAATATTAGTAACTTTTCTTCCAGTAAAAATATAACATTCTGGATGTACTATATATATGTAACTTAAAATATTAACTTAAATATTTTTATAGTTCTTGTAGCTGAATTTTAGAATTTTCTTTAATGATAGTTTGAAAACACATCAGTTGCCATGTTTATTTACTTTAATGATATTGACACTATTTATGGTATAGCATGATTAGTATTTTTATATTTTTCTACATAAAATGTTTACTATCTTTGCCCCTAAAATTATTGAATTTGAAACCAAGAGAAATCCTGTCTTTACATTTCCTTTCGTATGAGCTTCACCCCAGAACATATATTTTATTTCCTATCTTAGAACCTAATAATCACTAGTAAATGATTACGAGAGTAATGTACTTTCACTAGAAGTGTTTCCGATATCTACAAAATCCTTATGTACATTATTCTAAAAATGATTAACTTAGAGTGATTTGAATCAGTGATTTCAAAAAAATACCTGATTTAAAACTTGATTTAAATCAACCTGATTAAGCCAATCCATCCAGTTTATTATTGCAGTCATCTTACGAAGCACTCATAAAGGAAGCTTACTACAGAAGGGGAGGATATCTTGCATTACCTTTCTTCTCCCACCTTGTTTTTCGGGACCGGACCTTCAGATGAAACTGAGATCCAGACCATTTTGCAATGTAATCCCATCAGGTATTGAACCCGGGACCCCTTAAGTACAAACCGCCAGGCCAGTGGTACAGTTGCGTCTATACCACAGCAACGTTCCTTGGAATGTTCCAAGGAATGCGAAATTTTGGAGCCGACAATTACAGTCAAGGAGAAACATCCAAAAATGAGCAAGTAACAGGGAAGTTGGACGTCACACATAAATGCAGTACAGAATGTTAATCCTCCAACTCAGGATTGTTTCTATTGTTCCTCTGCTACAGCTCTCGTTCAGTCTTACGGCAGGTGCTTTACATGATGGAAAGGGAATTGGGGAGGAGGGAAGCAACCAATCCAGCGCGATAAGAAACGCCGCAGCCTGTAGAACGAGGTGCGCGCAGTACTTTCTCCCGCAACGTCAAAACTCTCAGTGCCACCGCTATTGTCTGGTCGGTCTGCTGCGCATTCCCCGCTTCCCACTTACCTTGCGAGCATGTAGGACGCCCGCCGTAAGAGTAGACAAGAGCTACAATGGAGTATAAGCCCTTGAAATATATTTCCTTTCAATATACATCAGCTAATTAATTGTAATGAAATGTGTAAGAACTTTCAAATTATAACTTTAATTAATAGGGCACACTCAAGGTGTGCAACATAAAGAAATTAAATTAAGAGCACGGTAAAAGTACAACTACAGGGTGTATCAGAAGTCCCTTACCACCCCTTGTAAAATCCGCAGTGATGTATTTTCATGGAATTTGGAATGGGCGATACAAAACAGACCTAGAGGGACACCTTTTGGAGTATGTCACAAATACGGCTGCCATCTTGGTTCCGCCATCTTGAATTCGGCACATGATCATAGGCTAGAATTTCATTAGGATGTCAAATCTGAAATCAGATTTCATGTAACTTCATTTGGTGAAAAGTTATTGGCAACTGGAAGTGATGTTTACCTGTTTGTTGCAGGTGCTGAACCATGCTGTTAACAACTGAGGAACGCATCCAGATCGTCAAACTGTGGGGTGGGAGAAGTGTCCGTGCAGTGACTGCCGATTTCAACCTGCCTCATCCAGAACGTCACCCTGTGTCACATGTTGCAGTGGCACAGTGATTAACCAAATTCGAGGAGACGGGCACGGTCTTGGACAGACCGCGTAGTGGACGACCGCGGACAGTCACGGAAGAAGCAACATCTACGACAGTGCTAGCCTCCTTCTCGACGTCACCGCAGCGAAGCACACGTCGTATAGGAATGCAATGTGCTATGAGTCACAGTTCAGTGTACAGGGTGCTACAGAAGCACAAGTAGCATCCGTATAAGGTACAAATGCAGAAACACTTCTTCGAGGACGATACAGATCGCCGGGTGCAGTTTTTGCGAGTGGGCTATTGCGCAATTACGGCTAGATCCAAACGTCGGTATGCAGATACTCCATTTCGATGAAGCGAACTTCTACGTAAATGGGGAGGTGAATAGGGAAAACATACGCTATTGGTCACCTGACAACCTCGCATAGACAGATCCCTCCAAAATGACCGGTGCTGGGAAAATTATGGCGTGGGCAGGCACATGGGGAAAACGGATAATCGGTCCTTTTTTCATTCAAGGAAATTTAAATGCGGAACGATTCTTGTGGATGCTACAGAAACAGATACTGCCAGCTCTGATGTCGGAAGATGGTACATTCCCAGGTTTTTTTCAACAAGATGGTGCGCCTCCCCATTATGGCGTCCAGGTGCGTCAGTACCTGAATGACAATTTCCTGGGGCATGGATTGGTCGACGTTGGCCAGTTGAATGGCCTGCCCGATCACCAGACCTAACTCCAATGTACATGTTAAATCTATGGTGTATGGTGTGAAAATTCGTGATCTTCGTCATCTGGAACAACGTATCGTGGCTGCCTTTGATCAAATTTCACCAGATACCTTGCTCGGTGTCCACAGACATTGGGAGAAGTGTCTGCACACGTGCATTGCCCAGCATGGACAACATGTGGAGCACACACATTTCACCACATGAAGTTACATAAAATTTGATTTCAGATTTGACATCCTGACGAAATTCTAGCCTATGGTCATGTATCACATGACCCACCTATCATTTTAAATAAAAATGTTGAATTCAAGATGGCGGAACCAAGATGGCGGCCGTCCCTGTGACATACTCAAAAAGGTGTCCTCCTAGGCCTATTTTGTATCGCCCATATCAAATTGCATGAAAATACATCACTGCGGATTTTACAAGGGGTGGTAAGGGACTTCTGATACACCCTGTATATTCACCCCAATTAATATAACTATCATTATTTTTCGCAACACGCATCATGAAAGGGTTCATAAGAGCCTAATTTGATGCTGAACTAGCCTCTACGCCCAATCTAATATTTCGTTCAACCTTCTGGATGGATATCTATCATACCCTTCCTGGATATCAAACATATAAGTCGGCATTCACGACTTCCCCCCAAAGGTTAAAATTTCTTCCCCTATCTGGATTCTGGAAAGAGGTGTTGGGATTTTTGACACTCGGACATTAAGTTTTATTCTACATCCAAATTCAACCCACTTTAAATACCCAAGCTGCAGTCCTCGTGATCCTGCCATCTGGATGTATTCAACCCTTTGGAAAGAATAAATGTTACAATAAAATTTATCCAGTGGTTAGACTTTCTCTTCCCTGAAGAGAGCTTTCAGTGTACAGTCTGTCCCATCTATCTCTAGAGCAGGCGAACGAAAACAAGCCTCTGCGTAAGTTGTGACGCGAGACGGCTTCACCAATGAACACGTGAGAGGATCTGATTGACTGGAGTTACCAGCAATCACAGCAGGTTGTACTGCTTCGTTCTGCCCACTCGATTTCCCCACTTCTGTGCTGCTGTGTACAGCCTTGCTCCAGATATAGTTGGGACAGGGTGTAGGCCATTGTAGTCTTAATGTTCACTGCCACAGGAGCTGAGGGAAACGTAACACATTGATTTACTTTACTTCGCTTCTTGTGCCACTTTTGGCTAATTTGCGAAAATGGGAGCATGGTGAAACCGATGAATGGATACTCACAAACATCCATGCCCAGGCCGGGATTCGAACTCGGAACCCCTGGCGTCGTAGCGCGATGTGATAACCACTCCGCCACGGGAGACTCCGCAACACACTGGAGCTGGCGAAGTTGTGTTAAGGTTGGCAACACCAGCCTGGCATCCAGCTCCCTGTCCGTTTTCTCCGATTTCCGCAGAGAAGGCACCACTCCCAAAAAAAAGCAAATGCGGAGGGGGTAGAGAAAAATGCCTCAAATTTACGTCCAGTTAAAGCAGCCAGGAAGCACTCGGCGATTATCAATGCCACGGAAGTGTTATATCGCCCTGGCTACTTTTTCTACTTAAGGCGATCCACATTAGTGAAATTACCCCCTTTTTTTTATCAAACCCTCGCCGCCATTTTTACACGAAAATTAAGACTTTGCGCGGACATATAAAAGCAGCGAGGGAAGGGGGGAAGGGTACGCCGAAAGAAAATCCTGTTAGAGGAAATTTCAAACACTGAAGTTGTCCGAAAATAACGAGAGAGCAACGTAGATTTACAAGTGCCCAATACTACCACCCACCCTCACTCCATCCAGCAAGCGGAAAAACAGGGAAATGAATCTTTGGGAATTGGATTGTTTACTTAATTTCTGCCAGGGGTGAACATTATTGCCTTAGAAGTCTGGAGAGGGGAACACTGAGAGAAGATAACTCAGACGGTGTTCATGTGTCGTGTAGTCCATGGCAAAGGACCAACAGAGTTAAATGGTAACGTGGAAGCGAACAGGACAATTGACGATCGCAATTTTCAACCCCATTCTGTTGCGGTTAATATAAGCTTTTACGCCAATCTAATTCCTTTACACTGCAAGACAAGGATATAGGTGGTAAAAAAATATATTCCAGGACGTTCCGTTTCATAGTGTATTGCATGGCCGTAATTTGGGACCTAACTTTTTGGGGCACAGATTCAAACAGCGTATCTTCTTCTTCCTCTTCCCCCATTTGTCTTGTAGCGTCGGGGTTGCCTCTTTTCACTCCTTCCAGGTTTCCCGTTCCTTTGCCATCCTCTTCATTTTTCTCTCATTGCTTTTCATTTATTTTGTCGTATTTCTTCTTCAAAATCTTTTCTATCCCACAAAAATAGCATCCAAGACTATTTTCCTGAATAGTTGTAACATTTTCGAAGTCATAAAATATACAAGTTACGTTGCTCCTCAGTTCCAAGAAGGTTAACAAAAGTACCAATAACTTGTAATATTTAATATCAGATTTTTATGTTAGGAGGAAAGTTCCTCCTTACACCCGCCAAGTTACCCAATGCGCCAGCCAAGTTACCCAATGCACCCGCCAAGTTACCCAATGCACCCGCCAAGTTACCCAATGTGCCCGCCAAGTTACCCAATGAACCCGCCAAGTTACCCAATGAACCCACCAAGTTACCCGATGCACCCGCCAAGTTACCCGATGAACCCACCAAGTTACCCGATGCACCCACAAAGTTACCCAATGCACCCACCAAGTTACAAAATGAACACACCAAGTTACCCGATGCACCCGCCAAGTTACAAAATGAACACACCAAGTTGCCCGATGCACCCGCCAAGTTACACAATGCGCCCGCCAAGTTAGCCAATGCACCCGCCAAGTTAGCCAATGCACCTGTCAAGATACAAAAATGCGCCCGCCAAGTTATCCAATGCGCCCGCAAAGTTACCCAATGAACCCGCCAAGTTACACAATGCGCCCGCAAAGTTATCCAATGAACCCGCCAAATTATGTATGTGGTGTATTATGCTGGACTTGGATCTGTTACTCTGTTTCTAAAAATATATTTTTGGTGCAGGCAACTGTGATTTATGATCATTAAGTATCTATCTTGATGCATGATAAAATATTTAGATTTATATTACAAAACGGCTTATTCTCTCTATTTCTTTTTTATCTTTTTTTTTGTAAATTAACAAGGAGACTGTTACATTTTGACGGTAGAGCATTGTCAATTGTACGTTAACTTCTTAACAGTGGAAGGCGACAGCTACATGAATGACCACGGATCTGCAGCATGGTGGAGCATGGTGCCGATCACATCACCACCACTGTGAATGCTTTTTCAATGTTTGTTTTAAGTTCACTTTATGCACAGATAGGATAGCCGAGAATTGGCATACAGTTTAAATTGGGGTCCGAACCAGTAGGCAATAGAGTAGGAGTGGGGGAGACGCTTCCAATGAAGGGTAAAAATACTTCGGGGATAGGCACCCCCCTTTTCAAGGAACCATCTCCTGCCATGATTTCATTGCCACACTGCACTGTTACCCTCAAATCACATGACGAGAGCTTTCGTACTTAACGAAAGCGACCGAGGAAGCCTACTGCCTAGCTCCCTCCCTCTTTAATGCCCCTCTTACAACGCTACAGTACTGCTGCTCGCACTGCACTCCACACGAGAGCGCTCTTGCACAAATACGGCGGGTTATTTAAGACTGTTTCAGTTCTATTTTTACCTACAGCTATTTTCATTTCTTGCTGCTGGAATAGACAGTTTCCTTCACTCCTAAAGTAAAAAAGTGGCGAATGGAACGAAACTTCCTTAAAGGAACTAACTGTATTCACTAGAGATCTCCTAATTGAATAATTTTCACGGAAGTTTAATCTTGTTCTTTATTTATATCGTAAACAAATCTACATGATTTCATTTAACATGGGAGAAATTCTATTAAATTTTAAATATTTTATAATGCACCAAGGGTGAATTCAGATATTGTTGTGAAGGGATTTGGTCTCAAGGGATTCTGAATGTTTCTCTAATTCGCATTGGTGCCATAGGCCGGGGGTCATCAGTTAATCATTGTGTTTTTCTTTATATCTACTAGGTGGGTAAAAATCCAAATGAAAAATCTCTCAAATCCTTTGGCAAGATGAGAGGAAAACGCCACCTTAACACTGAATAACCTTACTAAACTTCCAGTTATTTATATATATTTAAAAACATTTTAACACTTAACTTAGAACAACTTCTTACAGCACAAAAATCGCTTCATAACTGCATACATTTGAACATCGTCATTGTTATGTCCCGGAAACTTAGGTGGTAAAGTAAAAATTTGGAAACACTTAAAATTATCTTAAGACATGTCGATATACGAGGGCTATTCAGAAATAAACTTCCGATTGGCTCGTAAAAAGGATTACGGCCCGATTCGCCTACTCCAATACAATTTCGCGGGATTTATGTGACATAACTTTCTAAGGCGAAACGGGACATCCCATTTCGCCTTATCCTGTTTCGCCCTAAAACACACAAAAAATTTCCAAGCAGGGAATAATATCTACATGGGTCATTATTATTAATGTATTATTAACCTAACCTAACCGACAGGACAATGGGAGCCAAAGTAGGCAACATCACAACTTCTGCGCTCCCGTTATGAATTCCCCTTCAAGTCGATAATATTCCCAGGTGGGAATTTTCTTTGTGTGTAAGGCGAAACAGGATAAGAAGAAATGGAATGTCCCGTTTCGCCTTAGAAAGTTAGTGTCACATAAATCACGCGAAATTGTATTGGGGTAGGTGAAAACGCGATAAGGCGAAACGGGAGGACACGGTAAGAAGTAATACACAACCGCAGCGACATGGCGCATGCGCAGTGCGAGTAGGAACTGGCGAACATGGGCGCTCGTATTACTGTGCCAGCCAGTTATGAGGTGACTTCTACACACTGTTGAAGAAAATAGACTACGGTTGTTTGTGGAGTGATATTACACATTACTGCAGGCTCCTGCGCATGATCCATATCGTTGCGTTTAGGTATTCCTTCTTAAGAGCCAATCGAAAGTTGATTTCTGAATAGACCTCGTATTTACACAGTCACGTCTTGTCTACGCTTACAGATTTGTTCAATACGGAATGTTTTTTTGGGAGACCGTTTTGTACACTTCAAAATTTCAGAGTTATTTGTAACTGTAATTGCTTGTGTTGAATAGCATGACGAACTGGATCATACTAGACATTGTTGCCAGTGCCATTATAAGGATACTAACATTGTAGTAAATTGGTATGATTTACTATTTTATTTCAAATTTCTCTCTCTCTCTTCTTGTCTAAAGAAAAAAAACAGTTTTGCGCAGAGACATAAAAGCTATCAATGTGGCAACGTTCGATCTGTGCGCAAAACAGGTCAGTGAGATTTGTGCGCAATCCTGTATCTTTAGTGTGCGCAATGCGGTTGCGGCGACTGAAATAGGGAAAGACAACAAAATGAAACCTTTCTTGTAAATTTGTAGGACAAACACCGCCTGACTTTTCTGTATATTTGAGTATTTTTTGTTGTGTGTGTTCATACTTTATATTTTTCCCCCTTTTGTGTTCTTTTTTATCTTTGGTGTGTTTCTTTTATTTTTTCTTTGATATTTTCATGTTTTATGTTTTCGCAAACTGTTAGATATTCAAATCAATTTGTAAAATGTAAAGTAGAGATTGTTAAGTGCAAGAAGAGGTTGTGCATTAACTTCGGCATCCAAAAGAAGGAATAAATAAATACTGTATCAAGTGTAAACTTTGTTTTCTCAGAGGGGCGCGAGCTCCTGGCACCCTCCCCAGCATTGCGCCGTTTCAAGAGAGAAACAAAGGGAGGCGAAAGGACAAAATGGGAAAAATTGTCAAACACGAACGAAGGGAGTGTTTATCCTTGAAGGAACTATGAATACCTTGAAGGCTGTAAAATAAGTTGTTTTACAAAACTCCCAGACACCATTTATTAGACTTCAGACTTCATGGAAACGCTTAACCCACCCTCCACTCTTGTCGTAGAAAAGAGAACACATGCCTTCTTGGGGGGTTTCTGACAATATTCACTGAAGTGTACGTCTCGGATTCAATTCTTCCTACATAATTTAGTATTCTTCAGTCCCCTTCTTTCGCTCCTCTGTCACACACATCCACACGCATGCGTTGAGGGAGCACTAAACTCCCCCCCCCCCTTTCTGGTAGGGTGTAGAGTTATTGATATTGCTCTTGGAAATTCCTCTCAAACTGAAGCGTGCTTTGCAATGGAGATATTTAAGAGTGTTCTGGTGACAAGACTAGACCGCCAATGAGATATATATGTCCAGTGTCTGTTGGACAAAAGAAGTCTCCGGGGCTTGCAAAATGTGCGAGCAATGGAATTTGTTGTCCGCCGAACTTGAACTTCATGAGTAAGAAAGATCCCTTTATTCTCGTAGAAGTTCACGTAACTCTTCTGACAACTAATAGACATTTTAAGAATTGGAAATTTCAAAAAATAAAGAAGCAATTGTTGCATTTTCGCCCTGATTTTCTTTCTCTTCGCATAAATTAACGTTACGTTTCTTTAACTAAATAATAATAATAATAATTGAGGGATCTCTCTGATGGTAACGTTGTCGACTTTAAATCAGGGAGTCCTGGTTCGATACCCGGTGGAGGCACATGGCACAGTGCTTCGGTTCCCACTTTATACTGTAGGTCCAGTCCTTATTACTCCTTCTGTGCATAAATTAGACTTAAATCAACCAATCAAACCTATAATAATTGAAAACTGCGTCACAATAGTCGTCTATACCTATGTCATGTCACGTGAAACACGTCAGAAATTGAAAATAGCAAAACAGCAACTTCACAGTTCAAAATGAAATCCACGGTCTTACAGATCACTCCATAGTAGTTGTGTGATTTTCAAGGTTCATAGTACTGAAGGGTTAACTTGATGATGATGCTTCTGTCCACCGAATCCGACGTTCCTATCTTCGATAGTTCCTGAAAAATCGATAAGTATCGCTTGTTGACTAGAACGACCTAATGGACAGGCTGATCAAAAAGCTGGAGACCGCATCATATGGGTCTCGGTGTGGACAGAGACCAGAGAGATGCGCTGTCGTACAGGAGAAAGCGGAGAGCGCTGTTTGCACAAAGGAAGGGTGGAGTTTGGTCTCCTGCGTAAGGGGGAGACTGTTCCATCCTAGGCGGTCGGGTTGTGGTCGCCCTGTCCTGCTGGGCGCTCCATGTCCATGTTTGCAAGGGAACCTGATGCTCCCGTACCTGGCTAATACCAAAGCCTGGTCAGATTTTCCTCCTGCAGTATCCAGAATGGCTACGACTGGGCCGATCAATACGTTAAACATTTTGTTTACATTCAATCTCATTTTCCTGCCTTCCTGCCTTTCGCAGCATTCCTTAAACCATGATATAATTTTGATGATTTCAATCCTTAGTCGTCTTTCTCCCTCACACACACACACACATATACATACACACACACACACACACACACACACACACACACATATATATATAAATATATATATATATATATATATATATATATATATATATATATATATATATATATATATATATAACATAACCCACCGCTCTACAGCACCTTGAAGGACCTTGGCTTACCTACCGACTGCTGGTCTCCCTCCCACACTGTTCCGCCGTCACCTTGTTGGAGCGTGGAGTTCTTAGACCAGTAAAGGGGTGACGGGTGATCAGCCCGACGAACCCCCAGCCGTTTACTGTAGGTCTTCTCGACCGGGTTACGCTCACTCACTCGGAGCTTCCCAATTTCCTCACGATGGTGGGTTGCCACCGGATTCGAACCTACGCTGTCCCGCAGCGAGCGATCTCAAGACGAGTGAACGCCTTAACCCGCTCTACTACGGAGGAGGACATATATATATATATATATATATATGTATATGTATGTATATACGTAGGGTGTAACAAAAAGACGTAGAAAAGCTCCGCGTCAAAAATTTTTACATCAACACGTTGTTGGATTTCCTTTAGTTTACTTCGCTTTTTGTGCCACTTTTGGTTAATTTGCGAAGATGGGGATGAGTGATGATAGGATGAAATTAATGAATCGACACTCACAAACATCAATGGCCAAGCCGGATTTCGAACCCGGGACCCCTGGCGTCGTAGCGCAATGTGCTAACCACTCCGCTACGGGGGCCAGCAACATGGGGCTGGAATACATAGTTTCTGAGTAATATACGCATTGCAGTTCGCTACAATTATTCATACTTGCAAGTCTTACTAAGTACATAAGGAATGAATTTCTGAAGTTTTGTCCTGTATTTTCGTTATATCCTGTGCGCTTGAGTTCAAGTTCTTAAGTCCACTTTATACATATTAAAGTTAATCGGGACTGGACCTACAGTTTAAAGTGGGATCAGAACCACTATGCACATCCACCGCGAATCTAACCCGGGACTCCTTGATTACAATGCGACGATGCTACCACTGCAGCAACGGGAAGGCCCTATCCTGTGTGAGCGTTTTTGTATGTACTTATAAGCGTGCAGCAGGAAGGGGATTTCGGTCGAGCGCCAAATAGTTCTCAAGGACGACGCTAGATAGCGTACAGAATGGAGAGCTTCTTCGCTCGAACGAATAACGCTCGAACAGGCAAAACGAGGGGTATATGCTCGAAGCCCAGTAGTTCACGTAT
The DNA here is from genome assembly GCF_977018435.1 of Lepisma saccharinum. Classification (NCBI taxonomy): domain Eukaryota; kingdom Metazoa; phylum Arthropoda; class Insecta; order Zygentoma; family Lepismatidae; genus Lepisma; species Lepisma saccharinum. The sequence continues at coordinate 55,780,564 of NC_139254.1, read as the reverse complement.
AACCGTCATTTGTCTGTGTAAGTAGGCCCTCAAATATGGATCTTGAAGTGAAGGATGCTGTGAAATTGAAACATAAGTTAACCTAGTCATCTCCATGTTAAAATGTAGTTTAGTCTGTTTTACCAACACATAGCGATATATGAAAATGGAATAGATAATACCATTAAGCCTTGTTTCCATGATATGAAAAACTCAATATGCTGAACAAGGCAGTAATTTATTTTATTATAAAACATAAACTAAACGTAACGTTTCAACCTTCTAGAATGAACTGGAATGGGGGACTGAAGTTAAACAAAGAATTAAAGAAGGCGTTACAAAGAGTGGAAAGGACAAGAGAGAAAGAGGAGAGAAGAAGAAAGAGGAATGAAGGAAATAGAGCGTGAGATAAAGAGTCCAACCACATTCACTTTCAGGTGAATGTACAGTTGACAAGGGAAAGCCACCTGCTAGAATATTCCACAACAACTTTCTAATAGTCTGAGGGGAGTATTTTTGTGTGTATTTATCGTCCTGTTGTGTACCTTGTTACATTCGTACTTGGTACAGAGTCTGAAGAAGACCTTGCTAGAAGGTTGAAACGTTACGTTTAGTTTATGTTTTATAATAAAAATAAATTTCTGCCTTGGTCAGCATATTGAGTTATCATGGAATAGATGATTGTGGGCTGAAGCTACTAAACCGGATATTTTACTCGAACGAATACGAGTGATCGAAAGTAGTCCCATGCAGGACTCTTTTGCCTTTACATTGATTCTCTGTATCTTCTTGTATACATCGCGAAGAAGAAGATTTTTTTTGGGGGGGAAGGGGGGTTCTTTGTAGTCAATCATGGCAATGAAGGTGAAAACTGATGCGATAAAATTAACGACAATCTCTCACAAACGAGTGGTTGAGTTGTAATTTCAAGTCCACTTAATGTACAGTAAGGCTAATCGGGACTGGACCTATCATTTAAAGTGGGATGTAAACCACTATGTGCCTCCACCGGGAATCGAACCCCCTCATTACAAGGCGGCAACGCTACCACGGGGCCATCGGGGAGGCCCTCACACAAACGAGTGCCTAAGTCTAGGCTGAGACTCGAACCATGAATATTCATTGGCGGGAACAACAGAAAGCCCTCGACCAGCGAGAGTGTAAGATGACGTAATGTGAAAGAAATCAACGAACAATCATTATTCTTCCCGTGATTCAAATGGAAGAATGTTTGCTTCGTACCGAGCTCGGTTGAGGGCCTCCCCGTCCTCACCTTGTAATGAATGCGTCCCGGCTTAGATTCCCGGTGGAGGCATATAGTGGTTCCGATCCCACTTTAAACTGTAGGTCCAGTCCAGATTAGCCTTACTGTGCATAAAGTGGACTTAAAACACCAACTCAACAGAGCTGGGTTGGATATCGGATTTCCACTGACTCAGATACTGGCCAGAGTATTGTCGGAGATATTCAGCAACCGAAAATCTAACTCAGCACGTCCAAAAGTAAATTAATCTGAAAACAAATAAGCTATTAGCCCCACTGCCTCTTTCTATATTTACGTCTGTCCTAGGATAATCTCTCACAGGTAGTTACGCCCCTTCTTAGTGAAACATCTCCCCTAGAACTTCTACCGTGGCCAGCTTGGATTGAATATAATGTTACGCTGACTCAGGGGTTTATATTCCAAGGCTTAATCAATTCTGCGAAGCTGTTGCGTTGTCGTGAACGGACAAGCACCGCAGACTTCCTGGACGGTGCTGAGTGTTCAGCGCGACATGCTTCCCCGCCAAGGCAAATCACTCTCCACACTGCTGACACGCAGCCTTCAAAGTCGACCGCCGACCACACAATCTACCTCCGTGCGAGGGGTTGCCAGGGCCGCAATTCATGACCTCAGCCTTAAAGTTGGGCTGCGAGCATAATGGAGTAACAAGAGTTGCGCGGAAATGTCCTCCCTCAAGAGAATGCCCGGCCTCACAAGTGCCTTGCCGGAGACTGAACTTAAAGTCCTAGACTTGTCACCAACGGTTCCGGGTTCGATTATCGTGTTGTGCATAAGTTGTTTCCGCATCACCTCTTATTCTCATCGTTGGGAATAACCTGCAAGAGGCACAAACATAGAAAATAAATATAAGAAAGAACCAATCCGCATTTAAGGGTAAAAACAAGCTAAGCAGTTCATTGTTCCACTCCCATCCATAGGCATACACAGACTTCTTCCCCCATGGGAAACAACCTAAGAAACATATTTTTTAATATTTATTAATTTAAAAATTTGTATTTTCTATTTCTGGCCAGGAAAAAAATGTTCGAGCATAATTTGGCATTCAAGTGAGCAGTCAACTTCATTAGGCAATATTAAAAGGTTTTGCAATTACACACAATTGCGGGTAATTTTTCGGGAGTAAAGGCAAGAACCCCCTTCCCCCCTTCCCTCAGCTAGATATGCACATGGTACCATCCTCACAGTTAACTGTCTGCTACGGATCACCGAACCGCCGGTGGCAAAGTAGTGGAGATACTTCCAATGGCTCGTGATTGGTTGGTAGGTGTTGACAGCGATCTTGAGGGTAGCAACGTCGGGGAGAGGGGGGATTTCTGATTGACTGGTTGGGTTTATTTTACTTCGCTTTTCTGCCACCTTAGGCTAATCCCGAAGATAAGAATAAATGGTGGCATGACGGAACTGATGAAGGGACAACAAGGAACACCCACGTGCAGGCGGGGATTCGAACCCGTAATCCTTGTAGCGAGCTCCGGTAACCACTACGCCACGGAGTTCGGCTTCCAGATTTAGTAGTGGTAACGCAGTCGCCTTGTAATTAAGAGTTCCCGGGTTCGATACCCGGTGGAGGCACATACTGATTCTGATCCCATATTAAACTGTAGGTCCAGTCCCAATTAGCCCATCTGTGCATAAAATGGACTTTAAGAATTGAAAACAAAGCAACGCTGCCGGGCTTTCATGTCGATTGCACCACACAATAGACAGTAACAACAATAACAGCCCAATACCCTAGAATGATTCCCAGTTTCACGCTCCACTAAATCAGCTAATCAGTCGCGTACAAATGAAAATAACGAAATTTAAGAAACTAATTAGCATTACCAAAGAAAAGAACTGAAAATTACTTACTGGCCATATAATCCGCTACGGGGCAGAAAGTTTACAGTGGTGCAGTTCACTCCAAGGAGTGGTCTGTCGTATGCGGAATGTTGCCAAATGTATGCATGGTGAACACATGGTGACTGGGTCTACTGCTGTACGAGTTCTTTGAAAGGGCAAACAAATAATGTCAACGTTCCATTCAAGGCCACAGAGGGCAAATTCTTTTCCGCTTACCATTTGAAATATTTACTATAACAGGTGTACCCATGTGTTGATTGTTTTCCCCTCACCTAAGCTGTAGAGGTGTTCAAATTTCCCTCGTAAACGGAATGGCTAACTATGGCTGGCGGAGAACGAAGCACGTGCTGTTTCTAGCGCTCCTGTCGGCGGCTATCGTTGCCAACAGTCGACAGACCTTCAGAACAGTAGTTCATGAAATAATAAATTAACTCACCCAGGATGAACAGATAGTTCGAGACACAAACTTAATGTCTCGCTATCTAATAAACTTATATGATATATTTCTAAAGCTGGAAATAAAAGTTTATTACAGCACATTTTTTTACTGCCTCGTCCATTTGTTTCCATTAAAGTTTTTTTAATTGAGAAATAAGTGCTTAAAATTCTATGGATTGTTGGTAGCTCGTCACATACTTTAAAATTTGAGAAGTGTCTCCATCTCTCGGGAAGTTTAGCAATCTCTGCTATAGACCATCACGATGCCTAAATTTTGTGACATTTGTGTCTATATTAATTAGTGTAAATGTTAATGGCCTTGTTTTATGCTGCTTGTACTTAATAGTTTCGGCTGACTTTGAATGTATTTGGTAAGGCGATTTGTGACTCCAATTTGTTCAGTAGACATACAGTGTATGAATGTAATACAGGGTGATTCTAAAGTCTATTGACATTTTCCTTATGTCGCTAATGAATGGTTTTCAGAATGGGATAAAATACATTGTTGTTTTCCAGCAAGATGGTACACCACCCCATTTCGCCACAACCTTTTTGTACTACTTTAATGATACTTACCTGATAGGTGGATCGGCCGTGGCTCACCAAGACTTTCTGCGGCTCGATCTCAGACCGGACTTCTCTAGACATTTTGTCTGGGGTTTCATTAAGTCAAGGGTGAACCAGTGAAGATCAACACTATGGAGCAACTGTCACCACAAATATCTGTAGGAACAGGGTGGATCACGCCAGCTATGTTGGAGCATGTGTTCCGGTCTAAGCAAGAGAGGTGGGGATGCCATGCTTAGACTTGCTGGGCCAACACATGGAAATGTATTAAGTTCGTCTTCTATTCTAGAGCAATTTTCAGCAGTATTGTTAATTTTGTCGATAAAATGCTTTTTGATTAAAATGTCAAGAGACTTTTGAATCACCCTGTATAGCGTGATATATTTGAAGTGGGCCCGACTAGCTTTCAGTCCTACATAATGTAAATAGAACGGAATTAAATTGTAGTTATAGTCTAATAGAACATGTATGAGATTTCAATTACGTACAATCTCAAGCTGTTATGCATTTGCAGCTTGGGGGCGAGTCATAACTCCTAAAGCTACCAATGAACAAGCGAGCCGCTGACGTCATCTCAACCCAGCACCTTTCGCTAACACTCTTGCTCACGCTCTACAGTGCAGATAGGCTCACTCGCTAGTCAGCTGGAGATGTTCCAAAAATAATCTGACTTGAAGTAGTGAAACTAAAACAAAAGTGTGAAACTTATTTTAACTCATTGAATGTTAGTGGGTAACTCCGAACAATATATGGAGTACAATTTACTGAAGAAAACCTAAAAGTTAAGTATCATGACCCTACAATTTAAAGTTTTATTCCAGAAAAAATAGAGCCATCTTCATTTCAACTGGGAAACTGCACTGCGAAGCAATACAACTCTATTGGCCTTGTCTACTCTTACGGCGGGCGGCCTACATGCAGCAAGGGAAGTGGGGAGCGTGGGATACGCAGCAGAGCAACCAGACAACAGCAGTGGCGCAGAGAGTTACGACTTGGCGAGAGGAAAAACTTCGAGAACCTCGTTCTACAGGCTGCTGCGTTTCTTATCGCACTGGATTGGTCGCTTCCTCGATCCCCACTTCCCTTGCCAGCATGTAGGGCGCCCGCCGTAAGACTGGACTAGAGGTATATTATGCGATATACATAAATTTCAAATTTGTCCTAGAACTTGCTAATTGGCTATTCGAAAGTAAAGCTACATTATTTTTCTGCATTGAGGAAGACACGTCTCTATAGAAATCATCACACACAAACGATATTTTGTTGACCAATTGGAAAAGAGATATTTATTTTTCATTTAATGAAAAATCCGATGTATTTAGTAGTCTGAAGCGTGTTCTGGACCATAAAAAAAATTAATGGTAATATTTGCTAACAGCTGTAAACATTTTGCACAGAGTTTGCAAACAAAACATTAATCATTCATCGTTTAGAAAATGCGAGAGCAACGAGCAAACTCAATGTTTTCAACGAGGAAATTGCAAAGCGTAATATCCTTATGTAAAAATCCATGTTAATTTTTCTTTCCCTGTAGCTGAACACGTGAAGATGTACTTTGATATCCTACGCCGCCTTTTTCTTATCTCGGATAAACGTGGCGACAAGGATGGGTCAGTGGCGGCTATTGGGTTCCAAAACCGGGGGGCGAAGACAGTACATTTCCCTTTGTAGGTAAGGTTTAGCATAATGCGGGGACGAAAGTGGCGAAAACTAAGGGGGAACTGCCCCCCTCACCCCCCTACTCGTCGCCACTGGGATGGGTTTTCATTCGATGGAATTGATAGTACACTAGCGACACTTTCACACCAAGGCCAGGACTCGAACCAGTAACCTATCGTAACGAAATTGTGAGTCGAACACTCAACGCCCTTTTCCACTGAGGCGACTATTCTCTGTTCGCTGGAAGATCGAAGTCATTATAAACATTACACATTGTTTATAATTTCCTTTACCTAGCATTTTGAAAACTTGATTACTGTCTAATTTTTGTTCGTATTAAGGATGCCTTCCAATTTCTTGATGTCTACGTTGACAATCAAGCATAAATGAGACCGCCTGCAACAAAATTCCCTTTCAGCTTAAATTTGTCGAACTGCAAAGCAGTCGAAACTGAATTTCCCGTTCCGCTTAAAATGGCTGTAAAGGTAAGAATGCAACGATGCCCCTGAGCATTTGCGCACATTCTGTGAAGGCCTATGGGGTGATGTGGAGGTAGATATTCGTGTTCTCTACCATATCCCGCAGGGTCACCCCCAGATACCCATTGACACGAGGCTGGGCGAGCCTCAGAGCCGCGCAGAAACAGGGAAACGACTGGAAAAATCCTGTTCCGGATCACCTATAGCGGGATTCAAATCCGCGATTTCCATGTGGTAGCTAGATGCTGTATTGTGTCATAAATCATATTATTGTGTAGCTACTGTATTTAACAGTACAGGTGAAACAGGCATATGTAGCTTTCATAAATATACATACATTTTGTATCCTGGCTGTTCAACAGAAACACGTAAGTAAAGAAATACAAACTTACAGAAGACACTTGCGTTTATTATTTTAATATCAAATACTACAGATATGATAGACAGGCATGGACACTCCTTAGTAGAGAAAACGAACTGGAATGAAAGGCCTAATCCGGAAATAATTGCAACACAAATATTTGTTGTTCCAGATTGGTATAGGAATGGTATAGTGAATAATATATTAAAAACCCGCCATCTTGGAAAATGGCGGCAAAAATTCAACTTAAAAATTAAAAAAATAATAATATCTCGAAAACGGTGCATTGTACACAGAAAGTAAAGATAACTAAAATGAAAGAACAGACAATTTGCTAAACTATGGTTTTTGTTTGATAGACCTAACATAAAGATCAATTGATTTTGAAAGATTCAAATATTTTCCTTAATTTTTAGAATTAGCGTAAATATGTAAGAAACAATGCAGAATCATGCGTTTCCCTACATTTACGTGTTTTATTTCCTATGATATTGGTTGATTGATTGATTGATTGATTTGCTTTATTTTTGTACCATTTTTGGCTAATTTGCGAAGATGGGGATTAGTTATGATATGATGAAATTGATGAATGGACACTCACAAACATCCATGCTCAGGCCGGGATTCGAACCCATGACCCTTAGTGTCGTAGTGCGATTATCTGACCTCTCCGCTACGGTTCCGTAACAGTAGGAAAACCTTTTTATCTCACAATTTATATTAGGTCCAAGTTGGGTTTTCCTTCATTGATGAAAGGTCCCTGGACAGAATTTAAATTGATCCGGAAAAAATGTTCCTGGGCTGAATTGAAATTGCTTACAGATAAAAAGGTTCTTTACGGTCCAGAAACCATTTACACTTCCTGGATCGGAATTGAATTTATTTAAAATTCCTGGACCTTCAACAACCCTGACATGCAGCTCGACATTACCATTTGATATACTTTTGAATAAATTAAGATTTTTACATATTTTTGTACATATCATTCACATACACCGTGTCATTTCAGTTCTTACGTTACAGAATTAGGAACTGTGCCGTATTAACTGTCTTACCCTGCAATAAGGACAAATTTTTAAAGTAATTTCTAGGTTATTTTATTGTTAGTTCTAAGTCATTTTAGAAATCACATTTCAGATATTTTTAGGTCATTAAAATCCGGTCCCTGATAGAGATTATCGTATTAGTGATTACCATACAGAGGCAGAAATGCGTAAAATAATAAATACAACGCGAAAATGACTCCACTTTAAAAACCGTGAACGGACAACACATTGCTGCAATCAGACAAATCATAGATAGATTCGAGCAATTAGTGAATACGACATACGCATGCATTAACCAAGAGAGACAACGCGAATTTTTTGCCGGTTACATCAAAAGGCAAGCCGTAACTGTTAGCTTGCAAGCTTATCTATGCAAATCAAAGTTCTATAATAAAAAAAGTGAGCATTTCAATGCAGTAATGAACATTTTTTCCACTCAAAAAGGTTAAAAATATCCATTTTATGCGTGTATGTGTTTGATATAGCCCTATGAATGGATCTGATTTAACTTCCATATAAGCGAGGTCATGGCGTATGAAGCACAGATGTAAAATGCTCTATATAATCTAAAAATTCTAAATGATAGCACGGCCTTCATACAGGATGAGTTTTTTGTACAGTGTCTCTCAAAAGTTTTAGGACAACGACATTTTAACCTAGGCAACCCAATTTACACAAGGCGTTGGTGGGTTGCGTGTACAGTTAGGCTCAATTTCAGGGTTGCCACATGCACAATAGATATTTATAAAATACGCGAAAGAAATAAAAACAAGTATTATTGTATAAAATTATAAAAAAAATCACTATTATATCGCAAGTGACAAAATTCTTTCTCAAAGAAAGAAAAAAGATTTTCTAGTATTTCATTGCTAATGAGAAAGGAAAAGCGGTGATAGAAAACGAAAGGTGACAAACGAGAGAATAAAGAGAAAGGTAAGGGAGAAGAGGAAAAGTAGAGGAGAGAAGAAAGAGAGAATAGACGAGGAGAGGAGATGTCGTGAGGAGAATGGAAGAAGATTCTACGGAGAGATGAGGAAAATGGAGCAAAGAAGAGAAAAGAGAAGGAGAACGAGATGAGAGAAGAGGAGACGAGAAGAGGGGAGTAGAGAGTAGAGTAAAGGAGAGAGAAAGAGAAGAACGAAAAGAAGAGGAGAAGAGTGTCGTGGAGTCGGAAATCTAAGACAGGATAGGAGGTACGAGGAGTGGAGATGAGTGGGATAGAGATAAGATGCGAGAAAAGAAGGGAAGGTGATATGAGATAAAAGCAGAGCAGAAGGAGGGTAGAGATGAAGGAGAAGAGAAGAACAGAAGGGACTGAAGAGAAGAGGTAGTTGCAGAAAATATCGTCTCAGCGTCAAGAATTGATGCATTGGTCAAATTATCGACATGAAACATTCAATAACATTTTGAAATGTATTGGAGAATGTATTAGATCGGTGCGAAATGCCTTTTGGCTTAGTTCAGAGCAAGATAAAATCTTTCATGTAAGATCTTTGATTTTACCTGCGATTATACCACTAATGTAATTTGAATATCTATAAGAATTATCCAATTTTTGTCCACTTCTCGGTTCGTTGAAATGGAGATTTTGTAATTTAATATTTCCCCTCCCCCATCGTTAATTCCAAACTGAATCATTCCGTTTCACATGGCGTGGACAATGAACACAATGGGATAGGTCTAAAACTTACGAAAATTTTCTGCCACCGGAAGGGTTTGAACCTAAGACCATCAGATTGACAATCCTGAACGGTAAACACTACCCTACAAGCTTTCGCTCCTGAAGGTAAGTAGAAGGAGCTGACCAATGTGAAATGTAGATGCAACTCTCCTCCTACATGTAATGTGCAAACAATACTTCTTTGTAACAAAGAAAACGAAGGTAGTACGACTCGGCGAAAACATTTAATGGAGAATTGCACATGATGAAAACTTTTCATTCTATATTTGCGGAGGTTTCCTTGCATTGAACTCGAGTGGGAAAAGGGGTAAAATTAGTATGTCCTGAATTGCCACAAATATAAATAGTTATTTCATTAATATTTGTCAATGTCTTTGAAGCAGTACACAATTATCGTTAGAGTATCATAATTCACGATCTTATACATGAAAAGATCCCTTTGAACGTGTGTCAATTCATTTATTTGTTTATTTTTTTTATAAATTCCATATGCAGAACAATGTAGCCACTATATACTGCTATTGCAAATAATGTTACCATGCTCTTGTTTATAATAAAAGGAGAATTAAAAAAAGAACACCTCCTAAGGAGGATCGAACCTGGGACAGCTTGCAGCCCGATCGAGAATTCTAACCGCTACACCACGCCCTTACCTTCGAATCAAGCAACAATATTTAATTATTCTGTCCCTCCAATATTGTAAATGTCGTTGGGTATAAATGTAGTTGAACTTTTACTTTAATTTTGAATTGCTTCCTTGTAATATAGCAGATATCTTCGAGAAATAATTTTCGAAGTGATGATGAAAAACAAGAATATTGGTAGTTGTGAAAATGCGAGTTATTTCTTCTAACTTATTATTGTGATTAGACATTATTAATGGAAAATATCTAGAGGCTTGAACATTGCAGGACTATATTATATTATAGTCCATTATATTATACTGCAACAGACTAAATGCTTGTTTACTGACGCAAGTCTCGTGTTCAGAACAGTCTTATGAAATGTATTTGCTGTTGCGTAAGGTAACACGAAATAATTACACCGTTTGCAAACTACCAAATCTGCGCAACGTTAGACTTAAACAGGCGGAAAATTTTATTCATAAAATCACTTTACATTTGACAGTATTAGTCAAGAGAGACTCGTGGGACGCTGTGTTAAGGTGTTGGAGTAAATCCTTCTTATTTTTCTTCCTCGAAGAACAACAATTTTTAAAGTAGAACAACAGTCGTTCCGCTCTTTCTTATTTCTTTTAAATTCTTCCACATTCCTTTAATTGGGTTAAAAATAAATAAAAATATTGCTTGCATTTCTGACATTGGCGTAGACCAGGCCCGTACGCAGGATTTCTTTGAAGGAGGGGCCAGACCCAAATTTATATATATTTTATTATATATTATATTATATATATATATATATATGAGAGAGAGAGAGACACACAGATATTACAAAATAGTTCAAATAGTGCGAGCGCCATTGAAAAGTCATGATAATTCTATGTTTAGAAAATAATATATTTATAAATTAAATGTCGTATACGAGGAATTATTATTACAATAAAGAACATATATAATTGTGAGTTAAGAAAAAACAATAATAAAGAGACATCTCGCATCACGACTGCAGTTCGAAAAAGTCGGGACAGGGATTGAAAGTAACGCACTGTCCTGACTAAATCGGTGAATCGGACGTCTGGTAGCCTTGCATTATAAAACTAAAACCATCCAATATTGCAGACTGAAGTCTTTTGCGCAAGAAACAGATTCATTTACGTAAGAACAAAATTGAAATGTTTACACATTTCTAAAATCGACGATGTTATTTTCGTAGTTATTGATAGGTTCACATTTAAATATTTCAGGGTTCGACGGGGCATGGCCCCCATGCGCCCCACCCCCCTGGGTACTGGCCTGACGTAGACAGTGGGAGAGAAATTTTGGAGAATCTTTTTACACTTATTATTTACATCCACCTTATGCTCAGATAGGTTTATTGACAATCGTGAACTTTTCGTTTAATAGATAATATTTGGTTTTAAACGACGGGAGAACATTGGTCTAATTTCCTTTCTTGCTCTTTTGAGAGAATATATACTTCTACAATAGCAATCGCGTTCGGAAACGGTGAAAAAAAATGACTGTTTTCAAAGGCAGACAAGCTTGGTAGCACAGCTTGCTCGCGTTCAAAGTGACTCACGCTATTCAAGGCCGCTTCTTATCGCAAAACACTGTACGTCGATGCACAGTGTCTGCACCCAGCAAGTTACAAGTGACCAGAGTCGAATTTTAAAGAAAATCTGAAGAATGGTAGAATTCATCAGAGGCGGCTAGGTGCATGGTGTAAAGACTAAAGAGGTGGATGCAAGCCGATCCTGAAAACTCTCCCTTCCGGCGCATGACGTCATCATCGTTGCAGAAGAGGACTGCAGGGAGTCCGTTCGCTTTACAGTGAAGCGTTCTTCGTGAAACAAATTTCAACTACAGACTCAATATAACTTCAAAACACGCGGAATAACCATAACCATGGTATACTGAGCCAGGCACGTATCCAAGGAGAGGTCTTAGTAAGCTCGAGCCCTCTCCCCCCCGAAAGTTTTCGGTTTACACTAGATAAAATGAGGTTTTTGGTTTCTTGTGGTGTGAAATAAGATAATGTGACGATAATGTAAGGAGAGAAATAATTATCGAGGCAATACGGAGAATGTTCTGTATCCTTGTTATTGTTAATAGTGCGTATCCAAGGTGGAAATCAAGGGGCTCAAGCCCCCCCTGTAAGATTTTTTTCTGTTTATACTACATAAAATTAGGATTTAGGCTTCTTGAATAATGTGATGATAATTTGAGAGAAATAATTATCGAGAAAAGACGGAGAATGTTCTATAAGCCTGTTATTGTTACTAGCGTGTATCCAAGGTGGGGATCAAGTGGCTCGACCCCCCCCAGGAAATGTTTCAGTTTACACTAGATAAAATTAGGTATTTGTCTTGTTGAATAATAGGCCTATGATGATAATTTAAGGAGAAATTATTGTCGAGGCAAGACGAAGAATGTTCTATAACCCTCTAATTATTAATAGCGCGTATCCAAGGTGGGAATCAGGGGGCTCGAGGCCCCTCCCCCCCACCTTCAGGATTTTTCTCTGTTTACATTAAATAAAATTAGGATTTTGTGATTATAATTTGAGAGAAATAATTATCAAGAAAAGACGGAGAATGTTCTATAACCCTGTTATTGTTACTAGCACGTCTCCAAGGTGGAAATCAGGTGGCTCAAGCCCCCCCCCCCACACACCTTCAGGAAATATTTCTGTTTACATTAGATAAAATTAGGATTTTTGGTTTTTGAATAATGTGACGATAATTTAAGGGGAGAAATACTTATCAAGGCAAGACGGAGAATGTTCTATAACCCTGTTGTTGATAATATTGCACGTAAACTTTTCTTGAGCTTTCAGTATTGTCGCAGCAAACTTGAGCACTATGTAGAGACTTGTCAGCATTTGGAAGCTGCACAGCAAAGGTATCGCCACACGTAGAGCGATTCGTTGTAATTTTTAATCTCTGTGAGTCGCTTCGGTGACTGAGGGTCCCGGGTTCTTGACTCGCGATATTGCCACGGAAGTTACCGGGTTCGAATTCTGAACTGGGTAGGAGTATTTGTGTTGGGCAATCAGCCCAAGTAGGCAGAAAAGCAACGTAAAATGTGATACGTGAAAGCACACAATACATGCACATATATATTATATGTATGTGTGTGTGTGTATGTGTGTATATATATATATATATATAAAGAGAGAGAGATATAAAATTGTTTATTTTGTTCTTCCGCCTGCAAGCCAATACCCATTCGTAACAAAATTCTTCTTTTTTAACAGGAAACCCAAAATACTTGATATTCGTTCCTTTCGTCTTTTTGTAATGATTGCTACAGCCGCAAAAGGCACAGTTAGGCATATTTTCTTTCGCAATGCACTTAGATTCTTCTCACTAGAAGTGAAACGAAGACAACAAAAAAGAAACACCAGTTCAATGGTCTACAGAAAAGAACAAACCCGGAAACTCCACTTGTTACCCTCTGAAAAGCACCCCCTCTCCTGGCTGTGGCCACTATGTTGACGTCAGAGCTGTGACGTATGGCTGAGAGCCATGCGCGTGCATCCACATGTTTGTCATTCCACCATGGGCTAGGTGGGAACTAGCTCAACATGCAATATTTTAAGTGATAATTTCTGACAAACAAGAAACCTTATTGAATGATTATTGGGATAAGTATTGGGATAGTAATACCTGAAACCGCTCCATTTTAACAATGTAAGCTCGAAAACAATCTGTATTCCATTTGTTTATATTGGCAACTTGGTCAACCGGAGGTTATTATAAGGAACTCTTTCGTAGATGTTCATGTAACCGTTATAAAATTACAAATAAAATACGTGGGTGACACTAAAAGTTTTTAGATGCGGCAACACTGATTGCAGCAATACATTGTCTCTAGGATATGTTGAAGTTAGTAGTCTGTGAAGTGTGATAATGCTGCAGAATTTATAGTTGTTAATTGTTGTGTGCCAGAAATTAGTCAATTATTGTCGTGTGTGTACAGTAAAATGGATTTAACACGGGCGCACTTCAGAGAAATGATTTTTTACGATTTTCGAGCAGGTTTAACGCAGCAGCAATGTTATGAAAGGCTCCGAAATGCATTTCAGGAGGAAGCCCCATGCCGTGCGACTGTGTTTAATTGGTTTTTAGAATTTCGACGTGGACGTCAGAAACTCAGTGATGAATTACGTGATGGTCGTCCTGTGACAGCAACTTCTCAAGAAAACGTCGACAGAATGCGTCGCATGATAGAGGAGGATAACCGGGTGACATATGCAGTTATTAGATCAACACTGGGTATTGGTATGAGTCAGGTTCAAACGATCCTGCATGACCGCCTTGGTGTCAGGAAGCTCTGTGCCAGATGGATCCCACACCATCTTACTCAGGAGCAAAAGCAGGCACGGGTCACATGGTGCATGAAAATGCTGGACAAATTTAACCAAGGACAATCAAATGCAGTGTATGACATCGTAACAGATGACGAAACTTGGGTGTACTGTTATGAACCCTAGAGCAAACGACAGTCGACGCAGTGGATCTTCCCGGATGAAGACCCACCAACAAAAGTCAGGAAGGGACGAAGTGTTGGCAAACAAATGGTTGCCACTTTCTTCAGTCGGACGGGCCATATTGCAACAGTGCCGCTACAGGGACGTCGGACCGTTAATGCTGAATGGTACACTACGGTTTGTTTACCGGAGATCGTACGGAAAGTTCGTGAAAAACGCCCACGAAGTCGCATTATTGTGCATCAAGACAATGCGCGCTGCCATACAGCAGTACGAACAATTGAATTCTTCAAAGCCTCCAACATCGAAGAAATGACTCATCCTCCTTACAGTCCCGACCTCGCCCCTTGTGATTTCTTCCTGTTCCCTAAAATCAAGGATACATTACGAGGTTCTTCATTTCCTACTCCCGAGGAGGCAGTCACCGCCTTCGTTCAGTGAATTCAAGAGGTGCCTGCAGATGTGTGGTCCCAGTGCTTTCACACTTGGTTTGAGCGGATGAACAAGTGTATCAACTGTCATGGAGAATACTTTGAAAAATTATAGCATTCATACTTTTGGTCTCCAGTGTTTTACTTGCGCGTGTCTAAAAACTTTTAGTGTGACCTATCGTATATTCACAAGCTTAGATATACTAACAACGAAGAAATAAATTCAGAGTTAAATTTCAAATGCATGTGTATAGAGTAATTCTAGAAGTACAGAGCTATATTAAAATATTGAACATCTTTTTGCAGGATAACGTTTACAATATTGACGCGACAGAATAATTAAAAACTCTTGCTCCAAGGGAAACAAAGGGCGTAGTGTATTGGTTAGAGTTCTTGAAAGCTTTGATTGCGTCCCAGGTTCGATCCTCCATACCAGGTGTTCTTTTCCTTCTATTTCTTAAATCCCCTTCTATTAAACAAGAGCATGGTAACATTATTTGTAATAGCAGTGTATAGTGGCTACATTGTTCTGCATATGAAATTTATAAAAAAAAATAAACGAATAAATGAATTGACACACGTTCAAAGGGATCTTTTCATGTATACGATCGTGAATTATGATACTCTAACGATAATTGTGTACTGCTTCAAAGACATTGACAAATATTAATGAAATAACTATTTATATTTGTGGCAATTCAGGACATACTAATTTTACCCCTTTTCCAACTCGAGTTCAATGCAAGGAAACCTCCGCAAATATAGAATGAAAAGTTTTCATCATGTGCAATTCTCTATTAAATGTTTTCGCCGAGTCGTACTACCTTCGATCTCTTTGTTACAAACAAGTATTGTTTGCACATTACATGTAGGAGGAGAGTAGCATCTACATTTCACATTGGTCAGCTCCTTCTACTTACTTTCTGGAGCGAAAGCTTGTAGGGTAGTGTTTACCGTTCAGGACTGTCAATCTGATGGTATTAGGTTCAAACCCTTCCGGTGGCAGAAAATTTTCGTAAGTTTTAGACCTATCCCATTGTGTTCATTGTCCACGCCATGTGAAACGGAATGATTCCGTTTGGAATTAACGATGGGGGAGGGGAAATATTAAATTACAAAATCTCCATTTCAACGAACCGAGAAGTGGACAAAAATTGGATAATTCTTATAAATATTCAAATTACATTCATGTTGTTAGTGGTATAATCGCAGGTAAAATCAAAGATCTTACATGAAAGATTTTATCTTGCTCTGAACTAAGCCAAAAGGCATTTCGCACCGATCTAATACATTCTCCAATACATTTCAAAATGTTATTGAATGTTTCATGTCGATAATTTGACCAATGCATCAATTCTTGACGCTGAGACGATATTTTCTGCAACTACCTCTTCTCTTCAGTCCCTTCTGTTCTTCTCTTCTCCTTCATCTCTACCCTCCTTCTGCTCTGCTTTTATCTCATATCACCTTCCCTTCTTTTCTCGCATCTTATCTCTATCCCACTCATCTCCACTCCTCGTACCTCCTATCCTGTCTTAGATTTCCGACTCCACGACACTCTTCTCCTCTTCTTTTCGTTCTTCTCTTTCTCTCTCCTTTACTCTACTCTCCACTCCCCTCTTCTCGTCTCCTCTTCTCTCATCTCGTTCTCCTTCTCTTTTCTCTTCTTTGCTCCATTTTCCTCATCTCTCCGTAGAATCTTCTTCCATTCTCCTCACGACATCTCCTCTCCTCGTCTATTCTCTCTTTCTTCTCTCCTCTACTTTTCCTCTTCTCCCTTACCTTTCTCTTTATTCTCTCGTTTGTCACCTTTCGTTTTCTATCTCCGCTTTTCCTTTCTCATTAGCAATGAAATACTAGAAAATCTTTTATTTTTCCTTTGAGAAAGAATTTTGTCACTTGCGATATAATAGTGATATTTTTTATAATTTTATACAATAATACTTGTTTTTATTTCTTTCGCATATTTTATAAATATCTATTGTGCATGTGGCAACCCTGAAATTGAGCCTAACTGTACACGCAACCCACCAACGCCTTGTGTAAATTGGGTTGCCTAGTTTAAAATGTCGTTGTCCTAAAACGTTTGAGAGACACTGTACAGCGTCTCTCAAAAGTCTTAGGACAGCGACATTTTAAACTATGCAACCCAAATTACACAAGGCGTTGTTGGGTTGCGTGTAGAGTTAGGCTGGATTTCAGGGTTGCCACATGCTTAAGAGATGTGCATGATCTGGCCGAAAGGAATAGAACGAAGCCTTATGTACAAAAAATATTTGAAATACCAGTATTATATCGCAATTGACAAAATACTTTCTGAAAGAAATACAATTGATTCTCTTGTAATTCATCGCTGATGTGTCTATACAAAGGAAAAGAAGAAGAGAGAGGAAACATGTTGAATAAGTAGTGGAAAAAATTAAAAAGATGCGAGGAGAGAGATGAAAAAAATGGATGAAAGAGGAGAAGAGAGGAGTGGAGGAGACGATAAGAGAGGTAGAGTAACAAAGAAAGATAGAAGAGTGAAGAGGAGAGTGGATCGGAAATCGAAGACAGGAGAGAATATAAGAGGAGTGGAGAAGAGTGGGATGGAGACAAGAGGCGAGAACAGTGGACGATATGAGATAGAAGCAGAGGAGGACGGAGGAGCGAAGAAGGAGAGGATGAGGATGTTGCAGAAAATATGATCTCAGTCTCAAGAATTGATGCATTAATCAAGTTATCAACATGAAACATAGAATAACATTTTAAAATTCCGAACAGATATATTATCGGGGAAAAATGTCTTTTCACCGAGTTCTTCAGAGCAAGATATAGTAATCTTGCGCTTGAGATTTTCCATTTTTCCTACCATTACACCAATAAACTTATAAATTTAATATTGATATTTATAAGAATTATCCAATTTCTCCCCAATTTTAAGTTCTTTGAAATGGAGATTTTATTCTATAATATTTCATCGTCAATGGCAAACAGAACCATTTTACACTACGTTGATAATGAACACAATAGGACATGTTTAAAACTTGACACGTTCCAAACTAACTTATGTATGTACGCGTCGTATTATTATAAGTAGTGTATATTAGGCGCTTCAAAATAGTACTTAGTAGGTATCCTCTTTTTTTATCAATCGAATATCACTTTTTGACATACTTTGACAATTTTTTGTCCATGTTTTAGCGTTTAGCGATGTTTTAGTACAAATTTTCACTATACTCATTTTTCCCCCACTCGTACTTGGTAGGTATATCATGATGTTACGTGATACAACTTAACCTATCCTTTTTTTACGATTATTTAATTTTTTTACGATCCTAAGTGATATAACTTAACCTATCATTTTTTTTATTTAGGTACTGTTTGAACGTTATTATTTGAGGATCATATTTTGTAGGTATTTTTTTCATCAATCGAATATAAGTTTTTGACATATTTTGACAATTTTTTGTCGATGTTATAGCGTTTAGCGATGTTTTAGTACAAATTTTCACTGCACTCATTTTTTCCCCACTCGTACTTGGTAGGTATATCACGATGTTACGTGATATAACTTAACCTATCTTTTTTTTTACGATTTTTTTAATTTTCTTACGATCCTAAGTGATATAACTTAACCTATCATTTTTTTTATTTACGCACCGAACTAACCTACAAGGGGGACTCTGTTTGTTTTAATATTTCAGTATTATAAGGTTTTCACAAATTTTATATAACCTAAAATGTGTTGGATGTTGATTTTTAGTATGTGGCAATTTTTTATGAATTTAAAACTGCTCTGTGACCCTCTCGTTCTTCACGTCGTGGACGAAGGACTTCTCTGCAATCAGGATGACGCTGCATAGGGTATCCTCGGGCAGCGCGTCGTGGAACTCGCAGACGACCTTGATGTTGGTTCGATCGTTGACCACCACCTGCCTTCTCTTAGATGTGTTGATGACGGTCATGGGTCTCCGTGCTTTGAATTCGCTGGGCGTGTAGTACATGTCCACGCTTCCCTCGGTCACGCGTTTGTAAGCCGTGTAAGCTTCGTAAAGTTTGAGGTAATCGTTTTTGGTCACGTCGAGGTTGTAATTCTCGCGCGGGAACACTTCGTTGCGTCCGTTCTTCAGATAAACGTTCTTGATCTTGCAGTCGTCGAACTTGCTGGAATCTTTTTCCTGATTCTTGTCCCTCCCGGTCTGAAAAAGCACTACGACGAAATCTGGCATGTCGAACTGTATGTTGTTGAACTGCGTCGTCACGTCGAATTCCATGTGACTTCCCGACGCCATCTTCTGCACGCACTGGTAACCGTGAAAGTGAATCGACACCTGCGGACTTTTCAAGATCTCCGCTTTGTACTTGAGGGCGTAGTTCGTTTCGTATTCCACCACCGGCATTCTCAATTCCATGCTCCGGATGACGCATTTCGCTGCTTCGGGTAAAGTGTTGGCTATCGGCGTGGTGCCGTCCGGACCCAAAGTAGCGTATCGCATCAGTGCGTCGTTGTCGTTGGGCGCTCTTCGAAACGTGACCCTCAGTCCTCCCTTCCACATGATCTCCTTGTAGTCCGAGAAGAAACCAGGCAGCAGACGCATGGGAAAGAGCACCGTGTGACTTTTCGTCGATATTTTGGTTCCGGCTTCGAATCCCCCGGCCTGGTAGTACGCTGCGTCCGTTTTGGATAATTTCAACGTTCCCACTGCCGTCGACGTGATGCCTGGATAATCTATTCTGTCGATGACAGTGTTGTGTTTCCTCACCTCCACCTGCGAGAACAGGTGAGGCACGAAGTTGTCCACGAGTATCAAGTTTGCTGCTGCGGGAAACGCGTCTCCGCTTTCCTTCTTCACCACGTCGAATTGAAGGTAGAGGTCCGCTCTGTGAGGATGAATGAACCCGTCGCCTACGTCCACGTCGTATTCGATCTCCCTGTTTGCCTCGTTGAGATTGGCGAACGTGCGACGGTTGGGAGGGAAAGATTGCAATTCGTAACTTTCGATTTGCTCCATTTTACATGTATGGTTATTTATTATACGTTGATCTCCACGATGGCCGTCGTAGTGGCACCTGCGAAATCCACCACGTCTCCTTTCTCGTTCGTCACCACCAACTCTATGTCGTCTATGCGGTTGCGACATACTGGAAAATAGATCGGCGAAGAGGGCGTGTAGATGATCGGTTCCATGAACTCGGAACTTGGTTTGAACGTGGCTATGATTCCCGTCTGCTTGTGACTTCCTAACAATCCGTCCGAAGATTTCGTGATCATACCTTCCGCCACGTTACAGTGTACGTTCAGAGTTTCGATGGCCAAGAATTTAGGAATGTTGGTTGCCGTGTGCTTGATGCCGGCTTCGAGTTTGGTATCGTTCTCGAAACCTAAAAGTTCTCCCATGGTGCCCAGGTCCACGGTCTCCGTCGCGGATAGGATTTCCACTCTGTGCGTGACCGAATTTTGAGAAAGGTACGTGCCTTTGGGTAACTGAGCTTGCAAAGTGGAAAGATTGTATTGTCCTGGCGTGACGACGATGTGAGTTTCAAGATCGAAGATTCGCTCGTGAGATGGAACACGCCCATCCTAGTGATGCTGTTTGAGGTTCCACAATGCTTTCTGGAAATCCTCGATCGTAGGGTTATTTATTTTAGAGAGAAACGCGAGCACGGAGAGGCAGAGATGACCGCAGTTCACGTCTCCGAAATCTTGAATGCGTTCGTCGTTGTAGTATATGGAGGTTTTGTTCGTTTTCAGATAATGAATTAAATTTGTAGGTGGAACACCTTCGAAAGAATCGAAAACGAATGCTTTATCATTGTCGTTTTTGTGGTAACATATCCAATGCGTGCCTGGATTTTCTTGACCGTCCAAGTTGACTACTCCGCATTCTTTTTTTTTCACGGTTGAAGGTAACGAGTCGGACATGAAAACTCCTCTGAAGTGTTTAATTTGTAACGGTTCGATCAGAGATTCAATGTCTCGGTTGGTGAGTGCTTCTGTTTCTTTTTTTTAAATTTTCTCATCACGCCCTTCTCCTTTTTCTTCTCCATGGCCAGGTTGTGACGTTTCTGTTCTTCCAATTCCGCTTTGTTCTTCTTCGAGTCGATGACGGTTTTCGCGATGGCGGCACTTCCGCCAGCCAAACTTCCAACGGCCCCCAATGCTGCCAGGATGGCCGGGATGCTGAATATGAAACCTCCGACCTTTTGCTGTTTCCGCGAACGCTGCAATCTTTTCAATTGAGGTGTGCTGAGCAGCAATTTCATTCCATGTCCTTTCGACAAGCAAAAACGTTTCTTCTCGCGTTGTTTCTTGGTGAGTAACCCATCGAGGGTACCTAGATTTTTAAGATTGGAGTATGGTATCTGGTACACGACACCCTTGGGCTTCATGTTGATGCTCTATGTGTTATTTTCACGGTATGTTATTTATATATATATTCTGAGATTTTTTTTGTGTAGTTTTTTTACGGTATG
This sequence comes from Lepisma saccharinum, assembly GCF_977018435.1. Classification (NCBI taxonomy): domain Eukaryota; kingdom Metazoa; phylum Arthropoda; class Insecta; order Zygentoma; family Lepismatidae; genus Lepisma; species Lepisma saccharinum. The sequence goes on along the minus strand of NC_139254.1, from coordinate 55,759,228 downwards.
TTATTTATATATTTTCAAGGCCTCGCAGTCGTTACACAAATTCTATTACGTGTTTCGTTTTCTTGCCAAGAAGTTCCTTTGTCCCCTTGTACACAATTCGAGTTTTGTTCTCGATTAAAATAGATAGCTTCTCGTCGGATAACATGTTAGCGTATCGATCTGGTAAAAATAGACTGTATTGTGCGTTGAGCAACAGGCGTACCTTGGGACCATACTGGGTAGAAACGATTGAACCGGAAGTTATCGTGTAAGGTTTGTCGACTTCCAATTCCTGAATTTTTACATACTCGACTGACAAATTTAGCATTTGTTTTAATGCTTGGAGATCGCTTATTTTTTCAGTTGTCATATCAAGAAAAATTTCAAAGTGTTAGAGAGAAATTTAATTGCTTTTTTTTTCACGATGTGTGTTATTTATATATACCGAAGATTATTTTTTTACGATGTGTGTTATTTATATATCAAGTTTTTTTTTTTTACGGTATGTTATTTATATACCCCACCCCAATTTTTGTTTTGTGTTCATGGCGATGGTGGTACCTAGTGCGGCGACCCGTTCACCCAGCGATGCGTCTCTGCTCACGAACCTTTCGAAAGCTGCATGTTCCAATTTTTTGTCTGCTTCGTGACGTGCGTCCAGATCCGTCTGCGTGGTGTTGTAGGCGATGTCGTGATCTTTGCATGCCGCGTCCAACGGATTCACACCCTTGTCTCCTCTCTCCAATCTTTTCTCGAGTTTGGTACCCGGTCCGCAGTACTGGTAGCCAGGTAGATGCATCTCGAAAGGTAACTTGTTGATGATGTCGTTCACGAGTCCTTTTCCTTCGGCCACGTTCCAGAATTTCGGAGGCAGCGTGTTGATGATTTTGATCAGGTAACCTATGCCCTTGTCGTCGTTCACGATGAAGTTGGAAAGTTTCGTGCTGATCATGTCCACGATGCCAACCTTCTCGTTGTAGAAATTACGGTTGCCTGCATTCTCTTCGCCGGCTATCACCAACAATCGATCCACGAGTTTCCTAACGTCGTCCACCCAAACAAATTCTTTGGGTAACGTGTTGTAGCGTTTGACGCCGCTGCCTGTTTTGACCTGGTTCCAAATCGGTTTGATGAGATTCCTGTACTTCTCGCCGCTGCTCGATTTCACCCTATTCTGCGAGGCGTCGTTGTTCTGGTACAAGGCATCCGTCATGATCAGAATTTCCTTGTAACTTTGGTAATCTTCGTCGGTGTAATCTTTCGGCTGCTTTTTGGCGACGAGTTCCCACAGTCCCACCGTACCCGGATACCTGTTCCAACTATCCTTGTCGCCTAAATTGACTTTAATGTCGTTGCCTTCGAAGGTCACCTTCGATTTCCCAATCTTCCACACCACACCGCCGCCTTCGCTGGTTTCCATGCTGGGATACAATCCGAACACTTCATCCTTGTCGAATTTCCCCGTACTCAGGTAGTCTCGTGCCAAAGGTCCCAACTCGATTTTATCCGAAGACGACGACGTGCTACCAATAGCTCGACGTCGTGCCGGTGCATCCTTCAGTTCGAACGGCGTCGAAGGAATGCTCGAAATGGGTGTGGGTACAGCGTAACTTTTAGCTGCGAGCGGTACGAGTTCATTAATCAAATTTTTATTTTGTTCCGTGACACTTTTAATTTCTTTACCTAGACTGCTGATGGCATCGATCACGGGTTGATCCTGACGTTTCTTCTCTTCGTAGAATCCTCGATTCTCGGATTTCCAACCTTTGAAGCGTTTCGCGAGGTAATCGCGAAGCTTGAGATTTTCGTCTTCGATTTTTCGTTTCGTCATGACGTTATTTATATACGTCGTTTCTCACAACGTTGCAACGTTTAGAAAGTCGTTGATTTTGTTTCTGTATTTTCCATCGTTGGGTTTTCTCGTCATGTCGATCGTCGCGAATCCGAAATCGTCACCGTTCCAGCAAGTAGAGCAGCCTTCCGAAAATTGATTGTAGTTCATGTCTCCGCCTACGTAGTCATCGTACGCGTGCTTGAGGTTGGTGTGATCTTGACGAAACAAACATATGAAATTGGCGTTGTCGCGCACTAACTGTTTTGGAATTTTGGAAAACGTTTGAGCTAGGTAAAAACAATCCATTCCTTTGTGACGACCTTGCGTGAAAAAGTTGCGAATTTCATTTTGATTTTCCAGGATGGCGTCGTCGAACACAACAACTGAATTTTCACGACAATCGTCGAGTGGTTTTATTTCCGAGGCGAACGTTGCAATGTCCAGACCATCGTACAGTTTCATCAGTTGCTGGTATTTGGATTGCTCCAAACTTTTCGAGAACACGTACAGGTGCCTGTTCTTCCAATCTAACCAATTCGGTGCGAGGAGAAAATTGTCCACGAGCAGTGTCGTTTTCCCACACCCCGAAGGACCTACGATCAGACAGCGAATGCTGTCGGGAAGTAACTCGCCGTTCTTTTTTTTTCTCGTTTGACTTTCCGGATCCGGTAGACGCTTCACCACGTTCCACGTACTCACAAGATCACTTCGTCCGCGTCGATCCAACTCTTTTCCGGAAGTCCCAACCATTTGACAAACAGTTTGTCACCTTTCCTACGCAATACTTTCTCGATGAGGTACGTGTCGGGGTGTTTCGTTTTAGAGAGTTCCTCTTCGTAAAATCTCCCTTTCAAAATCTCGCCGCCACTATCTTTTATTATATACGTGTGTCGGTTTCCAGGTAGAACTCGAACCACCGTAAAGAGTTCCGTGCTCCAATTTTTTGTGAATCCCTTCTCGAAGGTGCGTTTGAATTTGCTGATCCTCACCCGGTCTCCAATTTTGTATTTAGCTTTTTTTGTCGTGGGTGTGTACTTTGGACAGTAAACTGTAGAAATTAAACGCTGCTCGTCGGACTTGGTAACGTCAACTGGCTTCATGCCTATCGTTCTGTGCACCGTATCATTATAGGTGTCGACGAGTTCCGGCAGGATGTCGACCCATTTGTAATTTCCCCGAAGCGTGAATCGTTTCCACATGTGTGTTTTCAAGGTTCGATTGAATCTTTCCACGATGCTGGCTTTGATGTGACTGAAGCTCGAATAATGTCGAATGCCATGTTTTTGAATAAACTTTTGGAATACGGCGTTGTAAAATTCTTTACCGTTGTCCGTTTGCAGAAACCGTGGTCGTCTGCCGCCGCTTTCGCGAAAAATTAATTTGAATGCTTCCGTGACGCACGTTCCCGTTTTCGCCTTCAAAGGTAGAGCCCATGCGAATTTCGAAAACGTGTCTATGACGGTGAGGAGGTACTTGTTGCCCTTGTTCAATTTATGCACGTTTTTCAAATTGCCGCTACTCATCTCCACGAGGTCACTTTGCCAGAGGTCGTCGATGCCCTTGGTTACCACAGCCAAACGTTCGTAGTTGCGGCGTGCAGGTTTATGCAATTCTTCGACGATGGCTTGCCTAGACATTTTCTTAGAGATTACGTTTCAAGAGAAGCACAAGCGTGATGGGATTCAAAGAAGGTGGCACTTCGCTCGTGTTTTGAATGATCAGCTTATCGCCGGCACTCACGTCGAAAACGGTGAGATCTTCGTCTTCGTGTATTTCATATATGTTGCGCGTTTCGTTCCAACGTGCCAGAGGAATGTTTCCTGCTTTCTGGACACCACGATTCGATATCAAAGTCATGGTGGGAACGCTAGCTTTTCTGCCGTGAGACCAGTACGAAAATTCGTTTATCTGAATCGTGCCATCGAGGAGAAACTTGTAGTACGGATGATAAGGATGTAACATGTACAGTTTGTTACCTTCGACGAACGTGGAGATTCTTTGTTGATTGGGTACGCTGTTGATTTCGATTGCTTGCAGAGAATGCAGTTTAGCGAATTTAGTGTCGACGCTAACGAGGTTACTGTGAACTTGTCCGAGTTTATTTTCGATGGGCAGCAAATGCTCGACTATGGTATCCGTTACGGCAGAAAACGACGGTTTGATTTTCACTTCCACGTTCAACTGCTTGTAGTTTTCGTTGAGTTCTTGCAACTTGGCACCGAAAGAGGCCTGCGTCGATTCCTGCGTGGATTCCAGCACTCCAACTTGATCTCTGATGTTGACGACGATGCTCTGAAGGTTCTCGACTTGATTCAATTTCGAGCTCTTCTCGGTAAGATCGTTCACGATGCTTCGCATCTCTGTAAACTGCGTGTGAAGGTCAGCGACGCTCTGCGAAGTGGGCAGCGTCGACACCAGCGAACTAATTTCGTCTCGAATCTGTTCCACGTTCGCCGTTTCCGTTTCTAGTCGTTTCAGCATTCGAGATATGTTTCTTTTCAAAACGTGCAATTCTTTGGAGGTGGGGAGATTGGCCACTTTACTCTCGAGATCGCTCAATGAACTTTTGATGTCGCCCGAATCGGATAGTGCCGTCACCGCCGTTTTCAATTTTTCCAAATCTTCGCTCGAAGGCACGCTCGTCCGTAACGATTCCAAGTCACCCTGTATGTTGTCGAGTACGTGATGAAAATGAGCGAGATTCGTTTCGACGTTCAAATTTTCTAAATATTCGATCTTCTGCTGAACCGTGCTCAACGTGTCTTGAATGCTCGTCAACGCTCTCGCTTCAGCGTGAATATTTTTAATTTCTTCGTTGATCAATTCCAAGGACGCCTGAAGCGTAGCGATGGTGGTTTGAATGTGTTCGAAATCTCGATAGGCCTCCAATTGAATTTTTATGTTCGCGACGCTTTTACCGATGACCTGCAGTTCGTGCGACGAAGGTAGGTTCGTCATTGTATCTTCCAAAGTCTGCAACTTGGATTTAATTTCTTCCAACGTGCTGGTGAATTCTTCTTGTAATTTGGAAACGACGACGTGCAAGCGTTCTACATCAATATCGTTCACGACGGTTTGAAGTTCAGAGAAATTCTTTTCTATTGCGGAAGTTCGTTCTTCGATTTCGAGTTTCAGTTTTTCCAAATCTTCATTTTTCGATTGAAATTGCTGTAATTTGGCCAAATCATTTTGAAGCGAATCCACGCTCAACTGTATATTTTGAACGTTGTCGTAAGAAGGTACGTCGACATAATTTTTTATGAGCGTTTTCAGTTCGGAATCGATTTTCAGAATGGGGTCGAGACATTGCGTTTGGAGCGTGGCGATTTCCGACTCTAAACTTTTGTTTAAGGTCTCCTGCAAAGCGATCAAATCGGTCCTCAACTTCTTAACTCGAATGTCCAACATGAGAATCTCTTCTGCGTGGTCTACACGCTTGGTGTTGCCGAAAATGTCGTTAGGCATTTTTGGTTAACGGTTATTTATAATAGGATAGACGATTCGTAATTCTACGAAGAGAGGAATAAGTTTGTCGTAATCTCCGAGGAGTTCCACGTACAGGTAATCTCCTGCGGAAACATCGTACGTAATGTTAGAAAGCATCTTGTCGTGCTTAATTCGAAAAATGTTCTTGCCGGTAGAAATTTTGATTTCGCCTGCGTTTTCCGGATTCACGGTGATTTGAAGTTTCCCGTCGATCGGAATTTCGTAGAAATCTAAATTGTTATTAAAAACATAAAACATCTTGCCCACATCGTCATTCAGTTTCGTCCAAATGCTGTTGAGGTGAATGATCAACAGACCGTTGAGTTTAGGTAACACGGAAGGTAAGACTTCATGATCTGGTATGGTTTCCATAATGATCTGTTTTTTGAAACCGAACAAATTCATAGGCATGCTGGTTATTTATTCTCACAACGTTGCAACGTTTAGAAAGTCGTTGATTTTGTTTCTGTATTTTCCGTCGTTGGGTTTCCTCGTCACGTCGATCGTCGCGAATCCGAAATCGTCACTGTTCCAGCAAGAAGAGCAACGTTTTGAAAATTGATTGATCAACAGGCCGTTGAGTTTAGATAACATGGAAGGTAGAAATTCATGATCTGCCTTGCGGTGTACAGTCTCCATTGTTTGCTTTCGGAAACCAAAGAGATTCATTGTCCTTGCTAGTTCTTTTTTGTGTATGTGATAATTTGAGACGGTCAAAGTTTTTTTTATTTTAGTTATAGTTATTTAAGTTCATTTTTTTTCAATTGCATTGCCTACAATTTTTACTATTTTCTAAACAATAGTGTCCCCAAGGCAACGTGTGGATTCCACAAGACAAAATACATCTTTTATCGTCGTGCGGATCTAATGCTACCTTCCTAACTTCGTTTGTTGTGATGATATGGTTGACGCTCTGGATTCTTTGTTCTTCTCTTAGAACCGACGACCTGGTCTTGAGGCAATCAATGTAATCGTGGAAGGTGAGTTTGTTCTCCACCGTATTTTTGCCCACACCTTTTGCTTTCTTCGTGACGCTACTCTCTGTTTTTATGGCATACATCTTCGAACGCAAACCCGCGAACTCGACAATAATATCACCGTTACATTCATCTTTCAGTTTACCTAGGACTTTTTTGTTGAGGGACGGAATTCCAAATCTGTTGGGTTGAGGGTATGCAGAAGTATCGAAATACTCAAGCATGGAAGGATTTTTTATGTCTTCGTATAGGTTAGGTGTTTGTATGCTGTAAATGAAGCTGTCGGTGTCCGTGTACAAAAGTGATATTTTATCATTGTAGAAGGGTTTCATCACGTCATAATGAAATTCGAACATGTAAAGTTTCGACAAGTCGAGAACCGTTGCGCCAACGTAAATTGGTTTTCTGAATTTCATCAATTTTATATGTAGATTGAAAAGTGCCAAATTCTCGTTGTAAATTTTTCTCGACTTGAATCTAGGATCGGCTATCCACTTCCGACATTTATTCTTATCGGAAATTAATTTCACGTCTACGTGCTTTCTAACATTCTCCATGGTCTTTCCGTACACCGCATTGTTCATTAATTTAAAGAAGTCCTTGTCTAAATCGGAAGTGGCAGCTGTTCTATGTTGTGTGTTAATTTCTATGTAAGGTCTTAACCACGTGGAATGTTTAAACTTTAGTATTCGTCTAACATTCACTATCTGAACACCCTTCGCAATCAAAAACCGGAGATTCTTGTAGTGGACAACGTATCTCTGTTTAGGGTCCAATGTTAACAAAAGCTTGTCTTGAACCGAGTCGGGTGGACATTTGATTTCGGGGGTCGGAGGCAAATCCGAAAACGTGTCGTGCAGGTGGTCGGAGAATTGGAGATCTACCTCTGCGAAGAAACCACACTCGCTATCGTCGAAATGAATAATATCTATCGAAGTGGGATCTAACCATTCGAATCCCCCGTAAGGAAGTTTCTGAACCATGGCATGTCCGTAGAGATTATTAACGTCGGCGTAGAAGATGTAATTCGATGCTCGATTTGAATCGTAATCTTCTTTCATGTGTACGTTATTAGCTTTTGCATGTCTCTGTACGCATTGCACCATTCCACCTCGTATCCCTCTTTCGATGAATAGCAACATGTCAACGTCCGATATCAGTTCCAGCTTGACCTTTGTCTGGAATAACATTGCCGACCACGCTAATCCCGGTAGACTGTAGAAATACGCTGGATCTAATTTGTAAATATTCGCTGCCGTTTTCCTGAACGCTTGAAAAACATCCGCGAGTATCGTCACGTCTAATTTTAAGTATGCGTCGTGGTAGTCTCCGAGTGTCCTACATTCTAATTTCTCCCACATGAGTTGCGCGTGTTGGTATTCTTCGTCCGTGATTCCTTTCTCTCTGAGTCTGCTGTAAAATTCTCTTGGAAGTGGAAGAGCGTCGTCGTTAAATTTAGAACCATCACTAACATATTCGTAAGGATAAACCCCTTTACGTCTAACGAGTTCTATGTCTACGTTGGGAAAACTAGCTCTAGTTATTTTAAATTGATCGTCGGTGAGTTTGTTCGCTAAAGCATCCAGACTTGCAGAGAGAAATCTATACGAATCCAGGAAGCGCATCTCGATTGTATTTTTCGTTCCCGGATTCGACACTTGCTTGCTGAGACTAATGTAACGTTCTTCATTCTCGGCCAAGACACCTATACGTTTCGGATCGTAGCCAAGATGTCTCACCAGGTGGTGAAAATCATATCCGCTTCCGTTGTGAAAAAATATGGGGATGAATTTAGGTTTCTGGATTTTAAGATTGCACGTGTTGCAAATTCCACCTATGTAGTTTCCGCTGAAATGATCGTGGTGGAATATTTTTTTGTTCTCATCAGTGAAACTTTGATCACATACCGGACACACCTCAGTGGAATTGTAATTTTGAAGTTCATTTTCAGTTAAAGGTGCCATCGGTTTTGATGTAAGCAGTACGCTACCAATTACCTCAACCTCCTCCACCATTTTTTCCAGGAAGTGTTCGATTACATTTGGCCCGCGATATATATATGCTTCATTTATTTTATCACGTCGCACAACAACATAGCCGAAACTATTAGGTTGATGAAGCTGGTACGGCGTTGTGGAGGAAATTTCGGGATCCGGTTCGCAGTAGGAGAGTGGTTTGAGGAACGCCTCGAAATCTGCGACGATGATTGCGGGATGTTCCAACAATGCCTTGTGCATTTTGAATTCTTCGACTTCGTTCGTTTCGGGCATCAACATTCTAGCCGGTCTGTTGTCGCCGCAGTAAATTTTATGTTCGGCAAGTTTCTCGATAGTAATTTGACGTCCGGTGTATTTTCGATAATCGAGTTGTTTTTGATCGTCGAACGTGGTTAGGCATCTCGGGCAAACTTCGATGCAATGTTTATGCTTGGTTGATTGACTTCTGACCAAACGTGATAGTGAACGAATTAGCGTGTAGTGATGAACATCCTCGTTTGAAATTAGAAGGAGATTTATTACACAGGCATCGTCATCGTCGATATCGCTTATCCTGACAGGGTGCACGAGATATTTATCTGACGTGAAGGAATACACATTAATAGCGAGGCGTTTTCCTGTACAATTTTCGAACTTTGTTATATCCGACAATGTCACCGGGTATTCGATGTCAGACATTACACTTTGAAAGTCGGTCTCGTATTGTTTGTAATGTCCAACCCACTGTGGATTATTTTTGCAATGAACAGGATGCAGTGCAGCCAACACACACCAGAGAAAACACTTGTTATCGCTGTTCTGTATATTTAACACAGCCCTCTTGTGTTGAATGTTCGGTGGAAGAGGAACGTAGCTGGAAGCTCGAAGAGGCGAGAATCGGTTCACGTAAACAGTTAACGTGTGAGGACTTCCACATAGAGACCATCCCGACCCTTTAGCCTCGAAATCGTCATGTTTCTTAACCAGCTCGTTGGAAACTTTATAATAGAAGTTGTCCAAATTTTCGACGTCCGCCAAATAAAGAGTCTGGTTTTTTGTACGATGATAAAAAATACTTGTTGTACCATCGACTTTTTCGTATTCGGAAAATAGATTAACGTATATTTTTATGGAATTATTTTCCAATTTATTTTTTAGAATATTTATCACGGATGTTTTTGTTTCACGCAAGAAACTAAGAATGTCGCAGCCTGGTTCCGAAGTAAAAAAGAAATCCTGAATATGACGGTTGAACGCAGATCTAATTGGTTTGCGTTCATTAGATAATTTAATTTGCTTGGAAGTGGAAGCTTCCGTTTCTGAATTATCGATTTTCCTTTTCGATGTTGCTTGTCCGGTCGATGGTTTGCAAATTTTGAGATGTTTACTTAAATTTGTAATGCTGATCATCTTTCCGCATCGAGCACAGGGCTTAGAAGGCAAGGAACGATTAATTCTCGAACCTGTTTCGCTACATCTTGCCCTGTGTACCGATAAATTGTTCCTTGAGATTAGCTTCCCACAAGTAACACATTCAGTTTTATCATTTTTACGATTGAAACTGGTGGTGGATGCCATTGCTTTCTCCAAAATCACAGAAATCAAAAAGTCTAGTATATAGCGACACAATTTTCAGGTATGTTATTTTATATAGAATTTCTTGGAGTGATTACAAAACTCAAAAATTCAATCTACTGTAAATAGAATTTCAGATATGTTATTTATATAGAATTTCTTGTGTGCGAATACAAAAACTCAAGAATTCAATCTACTGTAAATACAATTTTCAGGTATGTTATTTTATATAGAATTTCTTGGGGTAATTACAAAACTCAAAAAATAAATCTACTGTGAATATAATTTTCAGGTATGTTATTTTATATATAATTTTCACGGGGCGTTCAATATTGTCAACGGTATCATATTAGAGCGAGCCGCTTGTCGCCTAAACACTACAGCTCACAGGTCGGTAAAATCTGACATGAAAGCAGATAATGCGCTTATGCCTTATTTATATATAATTTTCACGGGGCGTTCAATATTGTCAACGGTATAATATTTGAGCGAGCCGCTTGTCGCCTAAACACTACAGCTCACAGGTCGGTAAAATCTGACATGAAAGCAGATAATACACTTATGCCTTATTTATATATAATTTTCTCGGGGCGTTCAATATTGTCAACGGTATAATATTTGAGCGAGCCGCTTGTCGCCTAAACACTACAGCTCACAGGTCGGTAAAATCTGACATGAAAGCAGATAATGCGCTTATGCCTTATTTATATATAATTTTCTCGGGGCGTTCAATATTGTCAACGGTATAATATTTGAGCGAGCCGCTTGTCGCCTAAACACTACAGCTCACAGGTCGGTAAAATCTGACATGAAAGCAGATAATGCGCTTATGCCTTATTTATATATAATTTTCACGGGGCGTTCAATATTGTCAACGGTATCATATTAGAGCGCAGCGCTTGTCGCCTAAACACTACAGCTCACAGGTCGGGAAAATCTGACATGAAAGCAGATAATGCGTTTATGCCTTATTTATATATAATTTTCTCGGGGCGTTCAATATTGTTAAGAGCGTTAGTTTTTGTAGAGCTCTCTTTTTCCATCTTTCCTCTATACAGTGAAGACACAATTAGCTAACCTAGCATACAACATACCTTCCTAATTAATATGGATATTGTCACACACTCCTCTTATTTTATACTGTTGTAAATAGAAAAGATTATGTACGATAAATGTTTTGTACATTATAGGAAAAAAATGCAAAATATCCTCCAATTTTAATTCGAATCGAGTCGAATTTTTACATATTTCCACGCCGCCACATATTGTCCTATTTGCTTCTTTTACTTGCCTTGCTTAATTAACTCTCGCTAATTAGCATTTTTTTGGAAGAAGTCAACTAGAACAACATATGGCGGTATGAGAAATATGCAAATCAAAGAACATTTTAGCAATATATGGGCCCTAGCAATTAGCTTTCTCGACTAAGAGTACTCTTTCAAACGTCTTCTGCTGATCGTATTACTAAACGAGGACGTTTAAAATTTTTGGGTGTTGAAAAAGTTTGACCCTACTTTTTTATTTCTATTGTTTGCTAATAGATGGCGCTAATAGTACCCCCTCCCCTCCCCTCTCCCCTCTTCTCCTCTGCTGTATGGCAAATAGCACAAACATAGAAATCAAGATTTTGGAGAGCAAAACATAAAATTTGCATGCATCTGATGTCGAACCAGGAACTTTTATCTTTCGGGGAGTCAACATTATTTTTTACTCAGTCGTCATATAACATGAACGCACGCAAAGATTCACATGTGCTTTTATTATTTTGTGTTCGGTAAGTACAAGTATATTCTTACATAAATTATTGTTTAATTTAATAAATTGTAAACTCGGAGCCTGCTAAACTAACACTCCTTCTGTATTTCATTAAACTATTGAAAGCGAATGTTGCGTGCACGCGGAAATAGCACAGAAAAAAAAACCGGATGGAAGCAATTTAAAATCACTGGGGCAAGGTCAGTATTACGAGAGCGTAAAAAACACGTGCTTCCATTCAACTTCGAAAAATAAGAATGAATGTGTGCATACAGAACACATATGCTTTCTTTTCACAGTTGTAAAATCATATAAATTGTGCATGAAGTAAGTTACGAGAAGGCTCTCTCAATTAGGTACAAGTATTGTACAATTAGGTACAAATTGTTGTACAATTATTTCCCCCAGTTGCCCAGTTGGAGTTGGGGGGGCATAACACTGGTATTATTTGTAATCACAGTGCTTACTCATGTATTTTGTTTAATATTTTATTTCAAATTCACTGTCAGAAACTAGTGTTGCCAGTTCCTGGCTGTAGGTTTATTTACTCTGTTGGTTGTCACTGTCAAGTTTTTAGTATTCGTACAGCATAAAAAGCTATAACCCCTCCCCCTCAAAAATATATACATTGTATACGCCAAGATGCCCAATAGCCTGGCAACACATCATGAAAAAACATGCCAAGAAGACCCAGTGGGTTTATAAGTCAGTGCTGCCAATTCCTATTTGTAGGTTAGCTTAGCCAGTGAAAGATCATATAGTAGAATTTTTGTAGAGTGGGTGTTTGCGAGTTCCACGACGCGCTGCCCGAGGATACCCTATGCAGCGTCATCCTGATTGCAGAGAAGTCCTTCATCCACGACGTGAAGAACGAGAGGGTCACAGAGCAGTTTTAAATTCATAAAAAATTGCCACATACTAAAAATCAACATCCAACACATTTTAGGTTATATAAAATTTGTGAAAACCTTATAATACTGAAATATTAAAACAAACAGAGTCCCCCTTGTAGGTTAGTTCGGTGCGTAAATAAAAAAAATGATAGGTTAAGTTATATCACTTAGGATCGTAAGAAAATTAAAAAAAATCGTAAAAAAAAAGATAGGTTAAGTTATATCACGTAACATCGTGATATACCTACCAAGTACGAGTGGGGAAAAAATGAGTGCAGTGAAAATTTGTACTAAAACATCGCTAAACGCTATAACATCGACAAAAAATTGTCAAAATATGTCAAAAACTTATATTCGATTGATGAAAAAAATACCTACAAAATATGATCCTCAAATAATAACGTTCAAACAGTACCTAAATAAAAAAAATGATAGGTTAAGTTATATCACTTAGGATCGTAAAAAAATTAAATAATCGTAAAAAAAGGATAGGTTAAGTTGTATCACGTAACATCATGATATACCTACCAAGTACGAGTGGGGGAAAAATGAGTATAGTGAAAATTTGTACTAAAACATCGCTAAACGCTAAAACATGGACAAAAAATTGTCAAAGTATGTCAAAAAGTGATATTCGATTGATAAAAATAGAGGATACCTACTAAGTACTATTTTGAAGCGCCTAATATACACTACTATTATACTATTAATATTAACTTAATAATACTCAGCGGTGAACGATGAGACTCGGTGAAGTACACAGACTCCTCTCAGGTACAGGGATAGTGTTAGGCAAAGACAATATTCACAGCACAGAGAAATAAAATCACATTATTGCAGTATATATAAACTGAAACGTTTTATTCTTTATTCATTGCAATTATAATGCAAATATACTTGAGATGAAAGCGAGGATTTCGCTTTGTCGATGAATTGACTCAACTAAAACGCATAAACTCAATGCGTGGCTATCGGCAAGCCTATGATCACATAGACCTGCTTGCGCCCCGAACTACCACACCAAGAGATATGCAATGATAACTGAGCCAAAATTTGCTCTTTAGCCTTTTATTTCCAAATTAATCTTTAGGCTAACTTTATTATTTGACGTAGAATGGTTGCAGTATTGTGCATATCATCAATGCATGGCTATCGGCGTACCTATGTTCACATAGGCCTAGCTTGCGCCCCGAACTACCATACCAGGATGTATGCACAACACCAAGGAGTTCTTTTTAAGTTTAAAAGCTTCGACGATCCGTGGCGAAAGTGTGATATTTCTTACGCTATATCCTCGCTTTTATACTATTTTCGAGAACACAGATTAAAGTACTGATGAATCATTCACTATCTACAATAGGATACTATCAACAAAACTGACATCTATACATCTTTAGAAATACAAATTCGTATAGTGCACTCTTGCAAACATGAAGATACATTAAACTACTCATAATAGAGCATAAAATACAATAAACAATAAACAAAAGTTATACATTACTAATAAGGCGCAATATTACATAGAATAACAAGGAAGTTACGCTTTCTTTCACAAAATAAATATATTAGTGACACATTTTCTACTGATGACGTCACATAAAAATATGGATCATATCAAACTCATGAAAAGTTTCTGCCACCAGAGGGGTTTGAAGCTACGACCATCAGGTTTGACATTCCTCAACGTAACCACTAACCCTACATGCTTTTGTTTCTAAAAAGAGGTAGATGGAGCTGACCAATGTGACTCGCAACTCGCCTCCGGCATGTGTTGTGTAAATAATACTTGATTGTGACGAAGAAAACGAAGGTAGTATGAATCGGCGTAAACGTTTAATGGAAATTTGCACATGATGAAAACTATTCATTCGATACTTGCGCACGTAAACTTGTATTTAACTCGAATGGAAAAAGGGGGTCAAATTTGTTATGTCCGTTTACCACAAATGTAAATGGTTATTTCATTCTATATATAGTCATGAAAGTCTCTCGACATTTCCATAGCCATTAAAGATTTACGAAACCATCAAAAGACGTCGACATTTTCCTAAAGATCCATCATTTCCAGAACCATAAAGTTCGTCAACCTTGACAGATACATCCTCGATACCTTGATTTTTCCCGACGCATTAACGATCTTCAGCTCGACATTTCTGCAATCTCGAATGTTTCCGAACTAGCAAATCCGTTCGACATTCCCGTACCCATCAAGTACTCCACTTTTCCCTAATCATGGAAATCTCTCAAAGCAAACCATACAGCAGGGTTGTTCATGAGAACTAAAAGTGGAAAACTTTGTAAGTGCCAAAAGCAAAAGTGTTTGGAAATTGCATCGTTCCGCACATCAGCCCGTAAGAACACGCACACTAGAGTGCGCGTCAAATCTCCTGCATATGGCCTTGAACGCCTGAACAGCACCAGCGAATCACAGACGTGCGGCGTTGCCTAGTTCCGTGACAAGGCGCTTCGCTCAACCACGCTGTCTCTTTTCCGTGTGAGATTTCGACATGGCACCGCTGCAGTGTGCCGCTATTGGCTATTGCCATATGCAGGAGATTTGACGCGCACTCTTGTGGCCTCTTTACACGCCCTTTGAACTACTTAGAGGACTACCATCCACATTTCACGTTTACCACATTATAAAGCATGGCACGTTTCACAATTTAATTGGTAATTATTTTGGCACTTACAGCGTTTACCAATTTTAGTCTTCAATTCTAATGGCTTCTATTGGGTTCCGATGCAGGACCGGAACCTTTTTTCTCGCAGAATTTAAATTCGGTCCAAGTTGCGTATTGTTTAAATGAAAAAAGGTTCCTGGACCGTATTTAAATTGATCGGGAAAAAAGGTTCCTGGACCGAATTGAAATCCTTTATAGATAAAAAGGTTATTTACGGTCCAGAACCCATTTACGCTTACTGATTTTCTCTCCTGGACCGGAATTGAATTTATTTAAAATTCCTTGGCCTTTAACAACCCTGCCATACAGTCCTTCTGTCTTCCTCAAGCAATGACGACGTTATTTTATTTTGTCCTAACCTAAAATGTCCTGTATTTTTTTAAATCCCTCGATGTTTCGCAGACACGAAAATCCAAGTGCTTTTTCTTATCGAGTGAATAACCTCGAATCATTCCAGCATTCAAATTTTCCAAAATATTTATGTCTTTAATAATGTAGAACATGGCAAATACAACACTGAAAGATATATTGTCAGACAAATAAATAAAAATATATAAGAATAATATTGTACTGTCTCTATGCTCATATGAACTTACCATGTAATGTATGGTGAATATAATCAGTTCAACTCACCTGCAAGAAAAATAAAAATATATTACAAGTTTTATTGGAGAAACATATTAATATTACAGAAAGCTAAAAAGCTTGCTGATAAATATAATTTATTACAGACATTTACCGCCATCTATCAACCAACTCAGCAACGGCTTTGTTGTCACTACATTATGATAATTATAAAATGATAACAATAACTCTAAAATTAACATACATTTTCATTATTAGAAATATAGTTCATCAATAATTCCTTTCTTCCCTCTTCCAAATAAACGTTATTTGACATTTCTATCGTTTATGATTGTTGAGTTATTTAAATTCTTTATTGGTATATTTTTTCTCGGACACACTGTATAAACTTTTATTCAAATTAAACGATTGAAAACTATTTTGTAAAAGTTTTCTTATTTTTAACTAAAATGCAGCGTCTCTGCAAATTCCATAACTAACCCCAGAGGAGAAGGAGACAGACACATGTGATGTGCTTCTTCGACTTATGTTGTTGCAGAAAATAATCTCAGCGTATTAGTATGTGTGTGTGTGTGTGTGTGTGTGTGTGTGTGTGTGAAAGAGAGAGAGAGAGAGAGACTGACAGACGGACCGAGGAGAATAGAAAAATGTTAAAATTAATCTTTCTCAGCGGAGCAGGTTGTCATACGGGTGGGTTACTACAAAAAGTAATGTTTTTGTCTTCTTTTCGAAATGTTTAACAAAATATTTCAGTGCACGTTGACAGTTTCAAGGTTGTTTATCATATATTTATGTATCTAAAATATTATAGGTTTACAATTATAATTATATATTTTCATACACACCAACCCACCTTATGTGTAGTGTGTGTGTGTTTCTGCATGTATGTATGTATGTACAGGCACCAGAAATAAATATGAGATTCTGCATGTATGTATGTATGTATGTATGTACAGTCACCAGCAAAAAGTGAGATTCTGCATGTATGTATGTATGTACAGTCAACAGCAATAAAAATGAGATTCTGCATGTATGCATGTGTGTATATACAGTCACCAGCAACACAAATGAGACGTCTAGATTGTAAAATACTCGCTTGCTTAATTCTACGGCAATGGTGGTGTACTTATCGCCGTTGAGCTACACACAAGGAAACTAGTACTTCGGTATCTATGTGTCCCATATTTTATGCGGGTGACTGTACGTATATGTGTATCTACTTTCCGTAATTGAGGTTTTACTTTTGCGGAGGAAAGTAATTTATAATCAAATAAAAGAGGCTCAACATTCTGGTTTAAATTTGAAGTTGAAATATCGACGAAAGTTCTGGAACATACAAATGTGAAGTAGTGGACTACATATCACGCAGCAGGCATGAGTCGAACATAGGACCCGGGCATCATAAATAAATAAGCTAATCATGTTATAAAAATGGTCCCGCTGATGCATTGGAAAAGAGCTTCTTAAAAGCTCACCACATCAGCGACTTTCAGCGGAGTTGGAAAAACTCCGCAGACATTGCATTAGGCTGACAATATGAAAATCAGGCAATCGCCGTTGCCGAAGGACGCGATCGAGTCAACTGTCTTAACGGCCGATAGTTCGAATTTCATTTAAATAGGTCTAGTGAGAAAATCTCTTAGTTGTCTTTCGTTTTCCGTCAGATGAAGAAGTTACAAAGAACTCCGTTTCCAGTTGCTCTCAGTTTACATTGAATTAAGTTATCGCGAGAGGACTCCATAGTGGCCATAAGTTTACAAAAAGGAGCGACCGAACGATCGGGAAGTTAAGGTTTATCGGTTAGAAAATCGGTCTACGAAAGTAGAGCCTAGAGTTGCTACCACGTTCGTTTTATTACAGAGTAGGGCTATATCGCAACGAGGACCAGCGGAGAATAGATTGCAGCAGAACTACAGGTAAACGAACATTCCTTATGTTTTTCCTCACCCTGCCCGTTCAGTTAAGTGTAGTGCTTTTAAATAGATGTCCGTGTCTTGTTATTTCACGGGGCTAGCCCCCTTGCTTACAACGTTCCTTTCGCTTAGCAAGCGAGTGGCCAAAAGGCTGTCATCAGTGATGTGCGTCTACGTGTAAACAACGATAGTCTACATTCTACACGTAGACTATTTTATACACGTAGATTACGTAATCTATGTAAACAACATGGCAAAAGGTGATACCTTAGCAAAGGGCGCCGTGGAATTAAAAGAAAATTATACTGCGTATCAGTTGCTGATGTGTGAGGAGAACTTTTCATACTCTTTCCTCCAAATTCGAACAATTTCTCACCTAGGAAGAAACCTAATATAGGAAAGATTCTTGTGTTTTATGGGAAAAAGACCACTCTTGCCTCACGACTGCCATCTGTTGTTGTTTTTTGCATACTATTTATCTTCCTCCATAGTTGATATAATAGAAGAGAAGAGAAATTTTGTTGTAAATAGGATTCTTTTCATTTCGTTAGGAACCAATACAGTTGAAAATGTCACTTTCCTTTCATGAAACCATTGAAAATTAATTTTAATGCACTTTAGATTGTCTACGTAGTCTATGTAAACTACAACCCAATGTAATCTACGCGTAGATTACGTGTAGACAACGCATGTAGACGTAAACTTATAGTCTACGGCACATCACTGGCTGTCATAGCCTATGTACGATCTCCGAAAGTTAAACTTAGACTTTAGATTATTATCATATAACTTAAATGTAAAAGTCTGATTATAGGCCTCCTAGAGTTCCTGAGCTACTGCACAAAATAATCGAAAGCGGAATTTTTTGAGGTTTTTCTCACAGCTTTACTGTAAATATCGCGTTAAGGAATCACATGATGATGTTTCAGTATTTCGTAGAACATTTCTTCCACCAGCGTGCGAAATTAAAGTTCGTCCCGGGATCAAAAAATGGATTTCCGAGACCTTAAACTGTGTGCAGAAGCGAAACAACCCCTTCCCCACCCCCCCGCATCTGGTCCTTAGCGGAGGAATTTTCTTGAGACGTCGAAGGGAATGGGCTACATGAGATCCGTTGCAATTTGCAGCCCAAGTTTCTGTTCCAAGTTAAAATTACGGCACTCTGACGCCCGGGCAGATGCTAGCAAAGGGTAGGTTGGGGGAGGGGGAACGTGTGGGTGGTTGCTGGGGGGAGGCAAGGACCGGCCAGGAGAAGATGCAAGGAACTTCTGGAGGCAGATGCGGCATTAATTTGAATCGCTAATCTAAGAGAGCACAACAAAGCAGAGGATGGTCTCCGGTGCCAAAGAGGGAACATGGAGAAAAGTGGGAGGGGGCGGTGACATCTTATAATAAGTTGCTATGAAAGTGCTCGTGACAAAAATGCTCTACAGTTACAGCTCTGAAGTAACTACTTCCAGGTGCCGTGATGCAAAATGAAAAAGTTTTTATTTCTCTTTCCAGCAAGACTCTGTTTCTGATTTATAAGTTAGGGAATAAAAAAACCTTGGGAGTAACGTGCCCCGGGTCCTTGTCTCGATGATGCAACGAAATGTTTTTCAAAAGCACCGCTTGGTGAGAATAATTTATACGTTGTTTCAGTGAAATTTATGTCTCTCATTAATACTAATGCATCGTTTGCAATATCTGCTTTATTACGCTCTATAAGAATACAGTAAAACCTCGTTAATCCGGAACACGATAAGCAGGACAGGCAAAATGCAAAAATAGCAGAATGCAAGGTTTTAAATGTGGTAAGATGTCAACAAGATAACTTCCAAACGAAAAGGCAGTCAACACTGCTGTTTCCCGCAGACTTTGTACTGTACTGTATAGTGTATCTAGGCCTATGCCATTTAAATACACATAATAAACGTGTTTTGTTGCTATAAACGGATTTTTAATGCACTTTCTACTGTTCATTTAGGTTATTTCAGTTAATCCTGACTTTCGTTAGATCGGTCAACTTATGCCCCCCTTAGTCCGGATTAACGAAGTTTTACTGTAGATGATTGTTGGCTGAAACTACCAAGGCGAATATCTTACATTTGTGTGTCTACGATTGTCACATTAAATTGATATCCCCTCGTATACGCTCTACGGTGGGAGACTGGAACACGTACGGGCGAGCTAAAGTTGTCCCATGCTGCAGTCTAGCCTAGACAGAATCGCCACGAAACTATTGATAATATCTAGGCAATAGCGAAAGTTAAACATGTGAAGCTACACGTGAATGCTCTATGAGGAATTCTAAGCAAATGTAATTTTTCATATTTTTTAATATTATAGCTGTTTTTTGAAAGGAGAGGAACATTTGAAAACCGTTGCCCTGGCGTCAACCAAAGGTGCAGCCGAGCCTTTACCGTAAAATAGGTAACTCGGTTACCGTATTCCCATAGGCGTAACTTGGCGGGGCAAGGGGTGTCCTTGCCCCACCCCACTCCCAATATTCAGGTTTTGTTTATTAAAATTTAGAATTTAGGGGCACTGAGAAGCAAGGTCATAAAGATATTTGTGATTTCGCAAACTTCACAGTTATTTAGCAAATAAACCTGGATGCTGTTTTTATGAGATGGAAAACTTTTCGATTCTCTTTCCCCAAAGTTAAGCTCCAGGTTTGATTCTACTCAGTCAAAATTACGCCCCAAGTCTCACTCCGCCCCGTCAAAATTAGGTCCAGTTTGATTCTACCCCTTCGAAATTACGCCCCAACTCTCACTCCGCCCCGTCAAAATTAGGTCCAGTTTGATTCTAACCCCTCAAAATTACGCCCCAAGTCTCACTCCGCCCCGTCAAAATTAGGTCCAGTTTGATTCTACCCCTTCGAAATTACGCCCCAAGTCTCACTCCGCCCCGTCAAAATTAGGTCCAGTTTGATTCTAACCCCTCAAAATTACGCCCCAAGTCTCACTCCGCCCCGTCAAAATTAGGTCCAGTTTGATTCTACCCCTTCGAAATTACGCCCCAAGTCTCACTCCGCCCCGTCAAAATTAGGTCCAGTTTGATTCTAACCCCTCAAAATTACGCCCCAAGTCTCACTCCGCCCCGTCAAAATTAGGTCCAGTTTGATTCTACCCCTTCAAAATTACGCCCCAAGTCTCACTCCGCCCCGTCAAAATTAGGTCCAGTTTGATTCTACCCCTTCGAAATTACGCCCCAAGTCTCACTCCGCCCCGTCAAAATTAGGTCCAGTTTGATTCTAACCCCTCAAAATTACGCCCCAAGTCTCACTCCGCCCCGTCAAAATTAGGTCCAGTTTGATTCTAACCCCTCAAAATTACGCCCCAAGTCTCACTCCGCCCCGTCAAAATTAGGTCCAGTTTGATTCTACCCCTTCGAAATTACGCCCCAAGTCTCACTCCGCCCCGTCAAAATTAGGTCCAGTTTGATTCTAACCCCTCAAAATTACGCCCCAAGTCTCACTCCGCCCCGTCAAAATTAGGTCCAGTTTGATTCTACCCCTTCGAAATTACGCCCCAAGTCTCACTCCGCCCCGTCAAAATTAGGTCCAGTTTGATTCTAACCCCTCAAAATTACGCCCCAAGTCTCACTCCGCCCCGTCAAAATTAGGTCCAGTTTGATTCTACCCCTTCAAAATTACGCCCCAAGTCTCACTCCGCCCCGTCAAAATTAGGACCAGTTTGATTCTAACCCCTCAAAATTACGCCCCAAGTCTCACTCCGCCCCTTCAAAATTAGGTACAGTTTGATTCTACCCCTTCGAAATTACGCCCCAAGTCTCACTCCGCCCCGTCAAAATTAGTTCCAGTTTGATTCTAACCCCTCAAAATTACGCCCCAAGTCTCACTCCGCTCCGTCAAAATTAAGTCCAGTTTGATTCTACCCCTTCAAAATTACGCCCCAAGCCTCACTCCGCTCCGTCAAAATTAGGTCCAGTTTGATTCTAACCCCTCAAAATTACGCCCCAAGTCTCACTCCGCCCCGTCAAAATTAAGTCCAGTTTGATTCTACCCCTTCAAAATTACGCCCCAAGTCTCACTCCGCCCCGTCAAAATTAGGACCAGTTTGATTCTAACCCCTCAAAATTACGCCCCAAGTCTCACTCCGCCCCTTCAAAATTAGGTACAGTTTGATTCTACCCCTTCGAAATTACGCCCCAAGTCTCACTCCGCCCCGTCAAAATTAGTTCCAGTTTGATTCTAACCCCTCAAAATTACGCCCCAAGTCTCACTCCGCCCCGTCAAAATTAAGTCCAGTTTGATTCTACCCCTTCAAAATTACGCCCCAAGTCTCACTCCGCTCCGTCAAAATTAGGTCCAGTTTGATTCTAACCCCTCAAAATTACGCCCCAAGTCTCACTCCGCCCCGTCAAAATTAGGTCTAGTTTGATTCTACCCCTTCAAAATTACGCCCCAAGTCTCACTCCGCCCCGTCAAAATTAGGTACAGTTTGATTCTACCCCTTCAAAATTACGCCCCAAGTCTCACTCCGCCCCGTCAAAATTAGGTCCAGTTTGATTCTAACCCCTCAAAATTACGCCCCAAGTCTCACTCCGCCCCGTCAAAATTAGGTCCAGTTTGATTCTACCCCTTCAAAATTACGCCCCAAGTCGCACTCCACCCCGTCAAAATTAGGTCCAGTTTGATTCTAACCCCTCAAAATTACGCCCCAAGTCTCACTCCGCCCCGTCAAAATTAGGTCCAGTTTGATTCTACCCCTTCAAAATTACGCCCCAAGTCTCACTCCGCCCCGTCAAAATTAGGTCCAGTTTGATTCTAACCCCTCAAAATTACGCCCCAAGTCTCACTCCACCCCGTCAAAATTAGGTCCAGTTTGATTCTACCCCTTCGAAATTAGGTCAAAGTTTAATTCTGCCCCCTCAAAAATTAGGTTCCATGCGTATTTCTATAGTTACAGTCACTCGAAAAAATGTGAGAAACGTTGGATTAAAAGGCGTTACCAAGGAAACAAACAAAAGGTTTATTCGGTGTTCCGTAAACAGTTCCTAAGATCAAGAGTAATTTTCTTAGAAACACGCATGTTCTTTCAAGAATCGACTTTCTGGCAGAGGGCATCCAATTAGTTTTTTTCAATTTGTGTAGCATTGGCTTTCTAAATAATTTTCTTTGACAACATCACGTGCTGGGAATCGCTGATCACTTGTTATTCAATCTATAGAGAATTTCAAGAGCCGGTTAAAGGTAGGAGTGGGATGGATGATGTAAAACCGGCGAAAGGGTTGCTATCTTTGTCGTAACGAACGCACACACAGTTAATCAGTTATATTTCCATGTTGGAATACGTATCCGTTTAAGCAAAACATGTCACTATAACTCTGTCCCAGCTGTCTCTGGAGCAAACGAACGAAAACAAGTCTTTGCGAAAGTAGTGAAGAGAGACGGCTCCACCATATGAACACGTGAGAGGGAATGGGAATGCGTGGAGGGGGAGAGTGACTGCAGTTACCGGCATTTCTAGCAGCGTTTACTGCTGCGCTCTGTCCACTCGATTTTCCCTTTTCTGCCGCTATGCGCGGCCTTCCTCCGGAGATAAACGGGGGCAGAGGCAGAGTATAGAGTGGCCGAAATAGTTTCCCGTGTGACGTAAATGGATATAAGATGGCAAATAATTGTCACTGATAACACATTAGCGTAATTATAGTGAACATCTGTGCGACAAAAGTATATTGCTGATGTTTGATTGATTGATTTGTTGTTTTAAGTTCACTTTGTGCGCAGGATGGATAATTGGGACTGGACCTACAGTTTAAAACGGGACCCCTTGATTACAAGGCGACGACGTTACCACTACGCCATCCGGGAGGCTACTGCTGATGTTTGAGAATATCTAAATATGGTTTCCAATATTAATTTCCCACTTCATTTGTCAATCTATCTTGCGGCATACGTAATCATGCTCCTTGATTGCAAAATCAAAACGAGATTCTTTGCGTCTATAAAGTGACCACAAACAAAAGAATGTTGTGCGGAGAACAATTATAAATTCTAATTCCAATTCTAATCCTGTAAAGGCAAATAGATTTATTGGTTTACTGATTGATTTACTTTATTTTACTTCGCTCCTTGTGCCACTTTGGCTAATTTGCGAAGATGGAGATGAGTGATGATATGATGAAATTGATGAATGGACACTCACAAACATCCTTGCCCAGGCCAGGATTCGAACCCAGTGCTAACCACTCAGCCGCGGGGGTTGGCTAAAGGCAAATCGAACTCGTTTCGAATTCAATCAATAATTTATTAATTAATATAATTAATCTCAAGTGATTGTCACAGTTTTCTGACCACCTCTACTAGTTTTGCAAAAGAGTGAATACGGAGCAAAATGTTTCATGTAACCATTGAGCTCTTTTATTCAAAGTACAACCACAGCAATTAGCAGGCTAGTATACGAGAGTGGGGTCGCATGAGGATCACTGCCAGAATTGTTTGAAAAACTCCCAGTCCTGGCATGACGCGGCGGCCTTCATATCGCGACACATCAACTAGAGATCAGCGTGATGAAATTCAGCACTACAGTCACCGCGTACCATTGTTCTCATTAAAAATTCAAAAGTAGACAATGCGAACTGTCCCTGTCACCGAGTTTTAAATTGTTTTCATGGGATGCTGTGAAATTGGCCCGACCGCGTGGTGATATTAACCAATTAGGATCGTATCATTCTAGTATACTCTCCTAAAAAAACGCAGAGTAATTAGTTCTGTAGAAGATGTGGATTTTGGTCTTATGTGTTGACACGTGGCTGTCTAAGCTGCGGAATAATGCATGGAAATAATTCCGCTCTGCATTGTCAGGACACTAGAAATGGATAATGTCTAAAGAGGCAGTTATACGTATCTGTGAGTTCAGATGTAACAGTTTGGAGTAGAGCATCTTGTAATGGAAACATCCCGAGATTAAACTCTAGGTTTGCTCACTTCTTCTTTCATTCTGTCCATATCTTTATATTTATCTCTTTCGCTTTTACCTTTCTTTCTCTCTTTCCCTTTTATTTTTCTCTAATTCGCTTTCTCATCTTATTTTGTTTCACCTTTTCTCATTTTATCGCTTTTCCCTACCTCTCTATTTATCTTCTTTTTCTCTTTTATTTCTCTTTAATTTTCTGTTTTCTTCTATTTCTCTTTCTACCATTATCCTTTCTACATCGTTCTCTTTGTCATTTCTCTTTTCACTCTCTCTTTTATTTTTGTCTTATTCGCTTTCTCTTCCTATTTCGTTTGATTTATCTTGTTGTATCCCTTTTCTCTCTATGTATATTTATCTTCTTTTTTCACTTCAAATTCTACTTTCTCACTTGTTTTTGTCTTTCTCTATCTCTTTTAATCTCCCTTTCTCTCTCATTTTATTTTTCTCTTATATTTTCTTTCCTACTTGCTCTCACTCTCTCTTTCACGTCACCTTGTATTTGGTTTCCTCTATCTATCAAACTTTCCTTGTTTTCTCTCTTCTATTCTCTTTTTATCTCTCTTCTCTAAATCTATTTTTTTCTTTATTTTCTCTTTCTGTTTTTATCATTATTTCCTCTAATTATCTTTCTCTCTCGCTCTCTCTATCTTCCTCTCTCTGTCTCTCCAATTTCCCAATTTAGTCATTTCACTTCGCTTCTTGACCTTTCGGGTTGCTTGTAACAATAAGTATGAATGATAGCAGGACAATAACTATGATATATGGATACCTTACCCAGGGTTCGAACCTGACATCTCTGGATTCGTAGCGCTTTCTGCGGTATGTCGACCTCCGTGGTGCAGTGGTTAGCACAGCACACATCGACGCCAGGGGTCCCGCGTCGATCAATTTCATCATATCGTCACTCATCAGTCGTCACTCATCCTTGACTTATCCACATACCCCTAACGCCTACCTCAATTTTCTCAACATCCCCTAAACGTTTTCAGAAAGGCCCAACTTATGCCCATTTTACCTATAAATTTACTCTTAATCATCCCAAGATTGAAAATTCTGGGAAAATCTCTGAACGGGGTGAGCTGTGCATACTGCAACTACACTTGCAAGTATGGTTTGAACCATTTAGGTGTGCCACCAACACTAATCGAACCAGAATCCTAATTATACATCCCCGCAAGCATCGACAGTAGCATTAAGAACCCTCATTAGGCAAGAAGGAGGGTGATGTTTGAGCACACAAAAGCCCTTTCGGCTTCATCTCCTTCAAAAGGATGCTAAAGAAACTCTCCAATAACAGCTTTCTCAAACTCAAAGGCCTAATTAACGGGCTCGATCAACTTTCGCATCTCCTCCCAAATTCTTACCGGTAATTCGATTTCTGTGCAGAATTCTGCTAGTTATCTGTTTTCCCTTCAAACGATTTCTTCCCGACTGATTCGCTGGAGGAAGAGCATCGTCTCAGGCAGGAAGGAACGAAGGAAAGATGTTAACGAGAACTGCACCGTCTTCTGGCAATTGATACGCTGATGATATACACGATATCAAAGAAGAAACTCCCTGCTTGCATTAGCCGGTACGTCATTACAAGATCTACACTTACAAGAAAGGGATAGCATATTCCACACTTTTGAACACATGCAGAAGAACTGTGTAGATAATGCAGGTAAGATTATCACCACGATCTTTGAATGAATTATTTCTTTTTTACCAGGTGTGAAGGTTAACAATTCTTAATTTCGTCGCTGGATGGCGCTGGAAGTAAGGGTTGGTGCACAGTCTCAACTGTTACGTCAGTGTGTTGCCAGGACAGTACCTGTCAAAGCGCCGTGGATGTGCAACCGAGTGCAAGTGATCGTGATATTGTGTTTATGTGGGAAACATGTCGACCTTCAAACCAAATAAGGAGCATGTGCGGCACGTCGTCCTTTTCTTGTTCAATCAAAAGAAAAACGCGAGTTTAAGCCATCGTATCCTTGTGAAAACGTACGGTGACAATATCCTAACGCAAGACGCGTGTGTGCGTTGGTTTCGACGATTCAAAAGTGCTGATTTCTACTTAAAAGATAAACATCGCCCGAGCCAGCCGAATTGCAAGCACTGTTGGACGAAGACGATACGCAAAATCAACAACTGGCAGACAAGTTAAATGTTGGTCGTCAAACCATATCTGATCGTCTTCATGCCATGGGAAAGATCCAGATTGAACGACAATACACGGAAAATTGATTTTGCAGCACGACAACGCCTAATCACACACAGCGAAAGGCGTCAGAGACAACATTTCTACACTTGGCTGGGAATTCTTGCCCCACCCGCCATACGCACCAGACTTAGCCCCTTTGGAGTACCACCTGTTTTCATGGATGTCTCACTCACTTTCGCAGCAACACTTCAACAATTACAAAGATGTCGAACAATGGCTTGCTGACTGGATCACCTCAAAATGTCAACGATTTTTCTGGAAGGGCATCCACAATTTGACGGACAGATGAGTTAAATGTATAGCTAGCGATGGTGCATACTTTGAATAAAGCATTTGTTACCTTTCTCCCCAGATACACTTGTTTTCTTTCGGATCGATTAAGAATTACTAACCGGCACACTTGGTATGTGTCGGGCACATATGGCCATTTTGCACTCTAATGTATACTGGGGAAAATCCTGTTGTCTATAACCCTTACTTTAGAGTAGAAAAAGGGGTGCAAAGAGTCCGGTCAGAAAGGTTCAAGTGTAAGGTTGTAAAAAGACCCGTACAAGTGAAACACAACACATTATGAAACTAACAAAACACAAACTTCTTCAGACGCTTGATCTTCTCAAAAAAGTAAAGACATGTTCTATCTCCAAATTGTACAAGGGTTGGATAAAAAGTAATGGCAACACTGGTATAATTGGTACTTGACTGTATTGGAAGAGGAGCACGTATTACATTCCTTCAAAGTAATCGCCTCTCATCTCTGACCTAATGTCACACGTATGGAAGGCGTCGTACACCGTCAGCGCGTCCATCTCTGTCGATGTCCCGCAGTGACCGCCCTATAGCACGTATGATGGCTTCGCGCGTGTCGTAGTGCTTCCCGCCCAGTGGTTCCTTCAATTTGACAAAACGGTCGTAATCACACGGTCTCATACCGGTGAATACGGCGGATGTTCCAGTACCTCCCACTACCAGTTATGCAGGAGCGCCGTCACATTGTTCGCAGTGTGACACCTTGCACTGTCAAGCAGGATGATGGGACACCGTGCCGTCGCTTCCTTCTTAATGCGAGACGAAGGTGGTGTTGCAAGAAGGTGCAGTAGTAGGCTGCGTTGACAGTCTGCCTAAGAGACGTTGTTCTTCTTGCCTAAACATATTGTTAGGGCGCTTGCACTCTCGTCCTCTGCTTCAGAGCACTGCTGTTTTTGACTGAATAACATACAATCGCTCCCACTCACTAAACTTCCTCGTCTGACATTCCTTTATCAGCCACGAAACGCTTGTGGCGCTGTGACTCACCCCTTTCACGGGACAGCAGTGTTGCCATTACTTTTTATCCAACCCTTGTAAATAAATCGAGATATTTATGCTGTGGTCTATTTAGGATCTAATTGTTTCATCTCTGCAATTGTCTGGTGCCTACATACAACCAATATTGATAAATTGAGACTTCTTTTGGTCCATGTGCAGAATTTGGAAGAAGCCACGAGAATGCAAATTCCAACAGCCAATGAAACCTTACGACAATTCCCTCAATCAACAACAAGCGCCATCCGAGTATGAGATAAACCACTTACATTCTAACCCCAGTCACTTGTGTGAGATTCTTAACAATGATAGTGGTCTTCGATTCTTACTTTTGTTATTAAAAGGCAAGAATATTGAATAATAGTGGATTCAAAGTAGCTGATTGATTTCCCAAAATATGTAGCCTATGGATGATTTATTTTACTTTGCTACCAAATTTTTTGATTTGATTTGATCTATTTAGCTTCGCCTTTTGTGCCCCTTTTGGTTAATTTGCGAAGATGGGGATGAGTGATGATACGATGAAATTGATGAATGGACACTCACAAACACCCATGCCCAGGCCAGGATTTGAACCCGAGACCCCTGGCGTCGTAGCGCGATGTGCTAACATCGCTACCAAATGACAAATTTATAATGAAATTGTTTCATCTCGTTTCCAGAATGCAGTGTTATATCTGGTAGATAAAACATTGGAACACTCAAATCAAAGCTAGTGTTGCGTACAATTGTTCTATCTGAGATTTCAATAATACATTACAGCTAAAATACCTAACCAAACAACTACTTATTTTTAGAGAGGCATCTATATCAGCCTTTGCAATGATACAAACTTTCAGCGCAATGGTGAAAAAATGTTCAAGAGATATATCATATGAAACTTTCAAGGGCTCTCCTGAGAAAGTGAAGAATTAGACATAGAACATTGACATTCTTTGTGGACGATTTCTTAAAATACTGTCATCATCTCCTAACATGAATGATAAATACTTCAGAAAACATAACGTTTCCCTCAGGAAAGCAAAATCGACACATTCAATAAGAACAGACTATGACAAAGATTTAAAATATCATTACAAATGCCCTGTAATAGTGTTGTCCCCTTAAACATAATTGCTTGAGTTTAAAGTTATCACGTTCCTGCAATTCTCTCTCAATATCTCAATAATTACAATGTATTACTGTTATTGAAACGAAATTATATACGTGTGAAATATATAATTTTGGTTGACTTTTATTTTCCAGAGGGGGTGGGGGTTAACCACGGCCCCCTTTCCCCTTCTTCCGGACGTCCCTGATTACAGACACAACACGTTGGAGTCTCCAGCCCTTGCAGTACATGGCCATGGATGTGATGGCAGTGTCCAATACGAAGCAGAGTTAAAATAACTTCTTCTTGACGGGAGGGTCGGTAAAAGAAACGCCCTACACCAATGACTTCGTAGCTGGAATCTTGTTCCCTGTTAATTTGTCCCACTTTTTGTACGAAGTGTCCAGAAGGGAACAACGACACACATTCTGCAGGCTGGCCTGCCCACCTAAGTCTTCTTGATTTAATTATTCTAATAATATCTGGGCATGAATACAAATTATGTAGTTCTAAATTATGTAACCTTCTCCACTCACCTGTCTCCTCATCCCTTTTAGGTCCAAAGATTTTCCTAAGGATCTTATTTTCAAATACTCTCAATTTCTGTTCCTCTTTCAATGTAAGGGACCAAGTTTCACATCCATATAATACTACAGACAAAATTACTGTTTTGTATATTTTAACTTTTAGTTTCTTAGATATTAAATGAGAAGACAAAAGTTTATGAAGAGAGAAGTAACATGCATTTCCTGAATTAAGCCTACTTTTTATTTCCTCTTTAATATAATTTTCATTCGTTAATATTACTCCTAAGTATTTGAATTTGGAAACTGGTTCAAACGAGTTGTTATCAATAATTAGATTTTGATTATTACATAATATATATATATATTTTTAAAAAAATTAATTCTAAATGTAAGAATGAACAAAAAGCAACATTTTAAGTAACTTCCGACAATTAAGAGTCCAGGGGGGGAAGCGGGAAACAAACCAACAAATGTTTTTCACATTATAATTTTCATACCTGGGGCCACACACACACTATTTCACCCTTCATAGCCACATCCCAACACATGGGCGATTTTGGGGTACACAACACTAAAAAAATGGTAATTCAATCCTTCCTTGGTAATTTTTTAAATTATTATCTATTGAACGATTCCATTTAACTTATTTCAGCGTAGTAGTTGTGG
The DNA here is from genome assembly GCF_977018435.1 of Lepisma saccharinum. Classification (NCBI taxonomy): domain Eukaryota; kingdom Metazoa; phylum Arthropoda; class Insecta; order Zygentoma; family Lepismatidae; genus Lepisma; species Lepisma saccharinum. Next base: position 55,728,860 of record NC_139254.1, on the reverse strand, counting down.
TGTGCTTGTATGTGGGTTTGTCTTGCGTAGTAGGTGTGCTATCTAGTGTGGTTGAGAGTCTTGTGTAGTAGTTCTGCTGTCTACTGTGTTTGTGTTTATCTTATGCAGTCGTTATGCTGTCTAATGTATTTCTGTTTGTCTTGTGTAGTATCGGTGATGTGTCTTGTGTTTTAGTTGTGCTGTCTAGTATGTTTGTGTAGTAGTTGTGCTGTCTAGTATGTTTGTTTTGTCTTGCGTAGTAGTTGTGCTATCTAATTTGTTTGTATTTGTCTTGTGTAGTCGTTGTGGTGTGTAGTTTGTTTATGTTTATATTGTGTAGTAGTTGTGATGTGTTTGTGTTTATATTGTGTTATAGTTGTAATGTGTTTGTGTGTGTCTTGTGTAGTAGTTGTGCTGTCTAATGTGTTTATGTTCGTCTTGTGTAGTAGTTCCTCCATTCATATTGGGGGTTAGGCGTAGAGCTGACAACTTTGCACTGTAAAAAACTATGTCAAGAATCAGCAATATAAGGCCATGGATGTTCCCAAGGTAAAATATTCAGGAGGTAAAATAGTCCCCCGTTCGGATCTCCGGGTGGGGACTACTTTGGGAGGTCCCTGGACTAAGGATAAGATCTACGTTAGGAATAAGGATATTAAATTAGGCACCTGGAATGTTCTGAGCCTTTACCGGCCTGGGGCATTTCAGTGTACAGTTAATGAGATAGTTAAGTATAAATTAGATGTAGTATCTGTCCAGGAAGTTAGGTGGCCAGGAGAAGGGAATTGTAAAACTAAATGTTATACTTTTTTCTATGGTGGTACTGAAAATCATAATTTTGGAACAGGCTTTTTCATAAATAATAGAATTATCTCGGCTCTTAAAACAGTAGAATTTATTAATGATAGGATATCATATGCAGTTTTACAGGGTAGGTGGTGTAAAATTATTTTAATAAACATACATGCACCAACGGAAGATAAAGATGATAATACTAAAGATGATTTTTATACAGAGTTAGAACAGGTCTTTTATAAATTTTCTCAGTATGATATGAAAATTCTGTTAGGTGACTGTAATGCACAGATTGGCAAAGAAGAGACATTTAAACCCACGATTGGTAAAGAAAGTCTTCATGAATTAAGTAATGATAATGGTATAAGATTGATTACTTTTGCAACCTCAAAGAACTTAATTGTGAAAAGTACCACTTTTAAACATAAAGATATCCATAAATATACCTGGTCTTCTCCAGATGGTAAAACTCATAATCAGATAGATCATATTCTCATTGATAAGAGAAGGCATACTAGTATAATTGACGTTCGTACACATAGAGGTGCTGACTGTGCCAGTGACCATTATTTAGTAATTGCTAAATTAAGAGAAAGACTCTCAGTGATAAATCATAAGCAACAAAATCTAAAAGTTATAAAATTTGATACAGGAAAGTTTACTGATGAAAGAATTAAGAAAGATTACCAAATTAAACTGTCAAATAGATTTGATGTTTTGCAGGATTTAAATGATGATGAAAATATAAATGAAACAGACGTAAATAAGAATTGGGAGCACATACGTAATGCAATAGAATCAGAAGCTAAAGAAAGTATAGGATACCATAAACCGAGAAAAAGTAAGCCATGGTTTGATAATGAATGTCATAATCTAATAGAAATAAGAAATCAGGCTAGACTTAGGTGGTTAAATAACTCTGATGATACAAATCTAAACAATTATAATAGAATAAAGCGAGAAGTTAACCGCACGTTTAGAAGTAAAAAAAGAGATTACTTGAAAAGCAAAATTAACGAAATTGAAACAAACAGCAAAAATAAACATATCAGAGATTTATAAAAAGGTGTAAATGAGTTTAGAAAGGGGTGGCAGCCTAAAGTAAACTTGATAAAAGATAAAGATGGTGATCTTCTATCTGACCCAAACGATATTCTAAATAGATGGAAGAACTACTTTAATGACCTTTTAAATGTTCACATAGGAGATAAATCAGAAGTAAATGAAGTCCACACAGCAGAACCTTTAGTTCCAGAACCTAACTTGACTGAAGTTAAAGATGCCATTAAAAGGCTAAAGAATAACAAAGCACCTGGCATTGATTTAATACCAGCTGAGTTAATTAAATATGGTGGAAATTCATTAATATGTCAAATTCATAAATTAATTTGTTTAGTATGGAATAAAGAAGAAATCCCTCAACAGTGGAAAGAATCCATAATTGTTCCTGTGTTTAAAAAAGGTGATAAAAATGAACTGCAATAATTACCGTGGAATTTCTCTACTCTCAACAACATATAAAATATTGTCTAACATTATTTTAACAAGACTAACCCCATATGCTAATGAAATTATAGGTGATTATCAATGTGGATTTAAACGTAACAGATCAACTACAGATCAAATTTTTCACATCAGACAGACACTTGAAAAAAAATGGGAATATAATCAAAATGTCCATCAGCTATTCATTGATTTCAAAAAAGCATATGATTCGGTCAAAAGAGATAAATTATATAATATATTAGTAGAGTTTGGAATACCTAAGAAGCTTGTTAGTATGATAAAAATATGCACCAGTGAAACAGAAAGTAAAATTCGTGTGGGTAATAATATGTGTGACAAATTTACAATTCATGATCGGTTAAAACAAGGAGATGCATTATCTCCATTGCTCTTTAATTTTGCCTTAGAATATGCTGTAAGGAAGGTAAAATAAACTAATGAAGGACTAAAATTAAATGGTGTGACTCAGTTGTTAGCATATTCAGATGATGTAGACTTACTGGGGGATGATGTGAATACAATTAAGAGTAATGCTAAAATATTTTTCAAAACTGCTAAAGAGATAGGTTTGGAAGTTAACAAAGACAAAACTAAATATATGCTTACAGGCCCAAACCAAGTGTTATGTAATAATCGTGTCGGCGATATATCGTGACGATATTTTGGCGATATATATGGTTTCGGCGATATACTGTCACGACATTTGGCGATATATAAAGTGTCGCCGATATACGTCACGATATTTGGCGATGTATATCGTTTTTGATTTCATTCGATTTGATTTATTTTACTTCGCTTTTTGTGCCACTTTTGGCTAATTTGCGAAGATGGGAATGAGGGATGATATGATGAAATTGATGAATGGACACTCAGAAACATCCATTCCCATGCCAGTATTCGAACCCGGGACCCCTTGCGTCGCAGCGCGATGTGCTAACCACTCCACCACAGGAGCTGGCGATATATATCGTGTTGGTGATATCTCTTCACGGTATTTGGCGATATATATCGTCACGATATTTTAGCAATAGTATATATCGTGCAGACGATATATCTCCAATATCACGATACGGAAAAAAAATATCGTATCCTATCATCTTTGACGATATTTCCTTGAGAATATATCGCGATATCAAATTTCCGATATCGTCCATCCCTAAAGATATCGCACCTCGGTAGGGGGGGAGTGAGGCCGGTCCTGGGGCTCACTGTTGCACCGCGGGTTATTATAATAAATTGATATTCATCTCTGTATTTTTTTCTTCTGTACAGATTGTATGCGAGAATACACAACTTGCAAACACGGTGACCATTTTGATTAATGAAATCAAACGCCAGCAGGAGCTTTGGGGTTACGACCTCCAAATTTATACCTTCAAGGGGGCAGGGGCTCCAATGGATAAAAATGCATACAGCGAAAATTGAAAAAAAAATGCGTAATACAACCAGCCAACGGGTATAACTTGGACTTACAGTTATAAATGTATTTCACGTGGTCGAGGAAGGTTCTATTTGATTTTAGCACTGTTCGAATTAAGCGTTTTGCTTTGGGGGTGGGGTGAGATGCCCCCTAGTCAGTGTCGTATTTTCGATTTTCTCTCCGGGGGCAAGTTTTTTTAGTTATGCAAATTTGTATGTTACCAGTTAGCCAATTCTACTATTATCTGCCACTTCTAAATACGTGGGGCATTAAATAACAACACTAGCTGATTGCTCGGCATTGCCTGAACATTTATTTATCCCACTCTTTTATTAACGTTCTCCGTGAGAGAAACATGGCGATCTTAAATCCAATCCGCAGTACTCAATAGACTATAACTTGACAAGTTTAAAAACAAGACGCTGCAAAATAGCTGATGCGCAGCTCACACCACATTTCCTCACTCCATTCCCCGCAGCGACGTTGGTTCGCAGTGTTGCAACCTGGAAGGAACGGAATGGTCTGAGGATTTTCAACGAAATTTATGTTCGCTTTTTCCTGGTCTGCTTTCTACCTGTTGGAGTACAGAACTTCAACTCACCTTTCGCCAACGACTCTTTTCCTTCTTTTAAACTTGAAGTCCGCGATGGCGCAGTGATAACGTCGTTGCCTTGTAATCAAGGGATCCTGGGTTCCATTCCCGCTGGAGGCACATAGTGTTTCGGATCCCACTTCAAACTGTACGTCCAGTCAATGTACATCAATGATGGGTTGTAATAATGACGTAAACTGATTTAATTCGTTATGGATTTGCCTTTACCTTGCAATCTTCCAATAAACGAGAGATTATCTTCTCGTAACTTCCAGCCACTAACAAATGTCTTTCTAATTAATAACTCAGCAAAATCACTTATTTTGTTTTCAATATTCATTATTACAGCGCCACATTTCAACCTGGTGGCGGAAAATTGAACTATCATTTTATCGCCATCCTCTTCCCCATGGTCTGCATAGTGGATTCTCCAAATTTTATAGTTCTACGATGCCTCAAACAGGCTACAGAGGGCTCTGAGCTGCGTAACTTCAATTCTGGCCACCCGGTACATGCAACAACAAGGCTAACGAAATTAACTTTTCTTCCCATGGCAGTAGGCTTTTGTATTTTATGTGGCAATGGACAGAAAACTTCACAGGCGAAGGAGGACATTATTGTCCTAAAGGTTAATTAACTAGAATGATTTTTCAGTGGTGTTCGTTCCATAGTTACGAAATGGTATAATATACAGTAAAACCTCGTTATACCGGACCTCGATAAGCCGGACTTTGCTTAATCCGAACATGCCAAAAAAAGCAGAATGCAAGATTTTAAATGTGGCTAGAAGTCAACAAGAGAACTTCCCAAAGAAAAGGCAGCCAACCACTGATAAAATTATGTTTCCAGCAGACTTTGTACTGTACTGTATAGTGTAATTAGGCCTATGCCCTTTAAATACACCATAATAAACATGTTTTGTTGCTATCAAAGGAGTTTTAATGCACTTTCTATTGTTCTTTTAGGATATTTCAGTTAATCCGGACTTTCGTTAAACCGGTTAACTCACCCCCCCCCATTAGTCCGGATTATCGAGGTTTAGCTGTACTTTCAATTCAATTTTCTTTGGCGGGGATAAAAATATCCCTGGCGGGGATAGAAATCTTATTCCTCTGCCGGAGATATTTTTTGTGGTGGACGGGGGCAAATCACCGGCTTCCCCCCGTTAATTCGCACACTGGTTTTTAGCCTCTGTAAATATGTATAAATATAGGTTTGCCAACTGTGGTCTTGAGGGGAGAAGAACTGCAATTAATTCACACGCTTCTGCAACTTTGGGACACCATAGTTGTACCTTTGCTGATCTATGAAATATATTATCCTTTCTCGCCTGTACACTGCAACCGTTTCCAAAATAAATACACGTCCTACCAGGAACTGTTTCATCTCACTTTTCATCTCCACACAAAGCACACTATAAGACTTAGTAAAGAAACATGGGCCTCACGGAAGAGAATCGAGAAGAAGTCTGATGACGTAATACCTGCTGAAGTACTCTATAGGGGAGCTTTGAAACAGAGCCTGCCACCTAGGCTCCGGCAAGATCCAACTTATTCCGTCTGAAGTGCGAAAAGAATAACAGCCTGTTCCTGACGTCAGAATGGAAGGAAGAGGCACTCGTGGGAACGGAAGATGAGTCTGAGGCACTCGAAGGCACGTGGCCACGGGGGGGGGGAAGGGGGGGAGCGATGTCATGCTCCAACATTGACGTAACACAGCACCAACCGAAGCCACTCGGCAGAAACAAGTTGGTTCATTTTTTTCTTCTCCAGTGCTCGCTCTTCTCCGCAGCTTGTCCTCCTCTGTGTGGCTGTCGGGAACAGGCCACTGGCTGACCACTTGAATCGGGAAGAGCAGGAAAAAAGAAATATCTGGATGGTTGGCAGCAATAGTCCGCGCTCTGATATTGTAAACAGTGCATTTCAACATTCAAGTTATCCAAGGATAATTGTGTTCTCCAGATTTTGAAGCCCCAGAAGAACCGTATCGTCAAACACAATTTTGTCTTGTAGCCTCTGTAATGTATATATAAACTAGAGGGATAGAAAAATACAAGGTGCCCGCCCCTCTGTAATATATATACAGGGTGTTTCCGGGCTGATGATACAAACTTTCAGGGATGATGGAGAAGGTCACATTTATCAATCTGAGATAAGGAATCTTGGTCCGGAAACGACTTAGTCGATATTTATAAGCGAAAAACGGTGTATGAATATGTAATGTTTTTATTACCTGCACAAGTTTCACAAGCTGCTATATTCACAACAGTTGTTCAAAGTGGCGTCCCCCAGCTTCGCTGCAGGCATGACATCGTTGCATCAAGTTCTGGCGTACCCGTTGCAACAACCCCGGGGTCGTTCGAACGATGTCACAGGCAGCGAGAATTCTTGCCAGGAGATCCTCTTCAGTCTACTACAGGTGTCTCGTACACAAGACTGTCTTGTCATGCCTGCAGCGAAGCTGGGGTACGCCACTTCGAACAACTGTTGTGAATGTCAGGATCGCTAGTGTGACAAAATGACGAGTGACCAGCAGAAGGATTATTGTTTATTGGAATAAGCAAATTCTGAGTCGATCTATTTGGAGCAAAAACATTTCTGTATGCGTTTTGATAGTAAACAACCGTTTTGGACGAACCATCGATACAAACGATTTGAAGAGACTATAGTCTGCAAAGGGAAGAGAATTTGGGAACTTTTCGGCCATGAAAATTCACTCACAGTGCAAGTCGTGAGCTACAGCTGCCCCAGAAAGTCACCTGTTCTTCCGATGTGGTGCATTACCACCGAAACCTATGCAGAATTGTCTTTACACCATTGGGATCGATTCAGACTTTGCTTACTCCAACAAACAATTCCTTCTGCTGGTCACTTGCCATTTTGCCACACCAGCGATCCTGGCGGAGGAATGGCAGAGCAGCATAATTCTTTCTAATGATACCTTGTTTAAATTTCGTACATAGGTACGTCATAATAATAATAATAATAATAATAATAATAAAGTTTGTTCATTATTTTTGGCTTATATGTTTTTACACAAAGGAGCTCAACGCCTGTCTTGAAATGGAGTTTGCTTATATTTCATAGGAAAATTGTAGCTGTAGCCTCCTTCAGAGTTTACGCAAAGCAAGGATCGAACCTTTTAAATAAATTTTGCTACTTTGGTAGAATATGAACCATGTTCGCCATAAACTGACTGTGAGTTGGAATTGTCAATTTAGTTTTAAAATATTCATGTTGAAAAGTTACTACCGAGTCGACCAAAAAAAAAAAAGCGAGAGAGAGATATCTTGCATTTTATGTCTTCAGTTCTGCATCACCTTAAACGAGCCATGCAGAAAAGTTGGTACGTGTTTCCTTATTCACGACCAAGATCGCCGGAGGAAAGATCGAGAAATATAACACTGGGACTATATCCATCTTGGGTCCATTGTTATTCTCTCCAAACATTTGGATATTTCCTCGGAATTCCAAGAGGAAAATCAATCAATAATGCACAAGCAGCGCTCTTGCTGTCAGCGTGTTTTTGTCCCTTGCTTTGGTTGTTGGTCTTCTCTTCTCTTCTCTCTCTCTCTATCTCTCTTTCCCTCTGTCTCCAAGGACAGCGACAAGAGCCGATGCCTTCCAGCGGAGGAATTCGGTGGTCTTCTCTGAACAAGTGTCTGTGGGTGGGGGGGAAAATTTTCAGAGACCGTCGACTGAAGACGACACGAAGGATGTCAGGAATGAAGCCTTGCCGTCAGAGCTAACAATACCCGGACATTTCTCTACATTGTCAACAAGTGACGCACGAGGAATTTAGCTCCTGCTTCAAGGGCGGATATCTCTTTCATGCTCGTGGGGGGGGGGGGGGTGGTTGGACATTAGCAACCTTTGGATGGTTACTTTTCAAAAGTAACTCCGTTTCAGATACAGAAGATACGGTTCTCGAAATTAACAGGGAGGGGGATGTCAGGCATATTCCCCCTAATAGAGTTAATTTTTCATCTCTGCCAGGAATTAGCCTACACATAAAAAAGGTTTCGTTCGAATCACCAGAAAATAGTTTCATGTAACCAAATATTTGTTTAAATAGGCGAAACGAATAATTGTTCACCAGAATCAAATTATTTTAGTAATTGTGAACATTTGCCTATACTTACCAAAAGAATATATTCAAAATTACATAATGTAATCAAATCTACAAAATTCTTTGTTTGCCACTAAAGGTTTTTTCTACTCATACTGCGGCCGATCCTAATGCTGCAAGGAAGGTGGGGAGCGGTGAAGCGACCAATCCAGCTCGATAAGAAACGCAGCAGCCAGTAGAACAAGGTTCACGTAGTACTTCTTCCCGCCGCGTCATGTCTCTCGGCTCCATTGCTGTTGTCAGGTTGGTCTGCGTCGTAATCCCCGCTCCCCACGCCTCTTGCCAGAACTAGGGTCGGCCACCGTAACAGTGGAACAGACCTGTAACAAAATGCTTAACCAAACGTGTTTTGTTAATTGAGACACATCTATTTTCTTGTGTAGCCCCCGCCGAAGCAAATACTTCCAACGTTATCATTGCGAACTGAATACAACAAGATCGACTATTGAAAAAATTACCATCGAGAAACGTCGCTGACTTAAAACATTTGTTATTGATTGATTGATTTGATTTATTTTACATCGCTTTTCTGCCACTTTTGACTAATCGCGAAGATGAGGATGAATGATCATGAGATGGATGCAGGTATAATCACGAGTCCAGACGGCAAAGTCTCGCTAGAGTGCATGTAAAATGCAGTTCAGGGTTTACTAAGTGGAAGGGAGATTGACATTGAGTAGAGGAAACAAACGGAAAATAATGGTCAAACATTTAAATAATTTCAACATAAATGATTTACAAGATTGCGCGAAATGTTATATGGGCCATCCATGTTTGGGGAAAATCCGCCATCTTGGAAAATGGCAGCGAAGCAGAATCTTTCCGAAAACATGTTTGGAAAAGGTAGGTCTGATCCACAAATACATTCATTATCCATATTAGCAGAGGCAATGCACACAAAATAATCGCCAGCAAGGAAATAATTATAAAGTGAATGTTTCTCGTGCTGGATTGTGTGAAAGTAAATTATGCGAGATTTATTTCTTCTGCAGATCCCGTTCACTTGTGCAAGTGTGTATAGGAGGAGCCATCTATAAAATAACAAAAATGGCGTTTTGAAGCTCATTTGATTAGTGCTGGAGCCTTGAGGTCGTTTTATAAATAACAGTTAATACCTCATGTAAATTCGAGCTGTATTCAGTGTATTTCGAAACTGTATACATCATGCAATTACTGAAAACAATAAAACAGAAACTTGGAAATTTTCATGAAAATAGTGTTACTTACATGCATCTGGCAACCATGCGATGAGAACAGGACTGGCCTTTCCTTTCTTTCTTTCCAAGCGGGGGAAATGTAATCTCATCACATGGTTGCCAGGTTTATGTAAGTAACACTATTTTCATGAAAATGTCCAAGTTTCTGTTTTATTGTTTTCAGTAATAGCATGATGTATACAGTTTCGAAACACACCATTTGTGACACTGAAACAGCACCAGTGTTGCCAATACACAGTCTTAATTTCTCAAAACAACAATTATTTTAGTACCCTCTTAAAGACGCCTCATCCGATTGACTATCGGTAGAAATGAACATTTCTTTTTTCACTGTAATAGATGCAGAAATAATCCACCTAACGAAACTGAAAATTGCCGATGGCATGTCCGTACATGTGTGTTACGTGCCATTTTTCATGCTTTGTAAAAAAAATCATTTACACTTCCCTTTACATCTGGCAACACTTCTTGGACACTAATGAAATCCAATCATTGTTCCCCTGTTTAAAAAATACATGCATGAACAAGGCTTCAATTTGGTATAAGGATTTTATGTGTACCACTTCCGGTTCAAAAGTTGTACTATCCCCAACTCCGGATTGCGTTGTAAATGGAACACCCTGTATAATGTCTATGTCTTTCGAAAACACCTTGGCTGGATGTCTGTGGAAAGATAATAGTCAACACAAGGAAGAGGAAATGGTCTTGATGGAATAAAAAAGTAAAACACAAAGTGAATGGGGTGATATGATCCATATTTTAATGTGACGTCACAACTTTAAACTATGTCACTCATATATTATATTTTTATGAAAGGACGCGTAAATGTTGTGTTATTATATGAAATATTGCACCTTGGTTGTAATGTATAACTTTTGTTTAATGTTTATTGTATTTTATGCTCTATTATGAGTAGTTTAATGTATCTTCATGTTTGCGAGAGTGCACTATGTGTATTTGTATTTCTAAAATGTGTATGTAGATGTCAGTTTTGTTGATAGTATCCTTTTGTAGATAGTGAGTGATTCATCTGTACTTGAATCTGTGTTCTCGAAAATTGTATAAAACCGAGGATATCACGTAAGAAATATCACACTTTTGTACGGATCGACGAAGCTTTTAAACCTAAAAAGAACTCCTTGGTGTTGTGCATACATCTTGGTATGGTAGTTGGGGGCGCAAGCTAGGCCTATGTGATAATAGGTATGCCGATAGCCACGCATTGATGCTATGCATAATACTGCAACCATTCTACGTTAAATAATAAAGCTAGCCTAAGGATTAATTTGGAAATAAAAGGCTAAAGAGCAAATATTGGCTCAGTTATTATTGCATATCTCTTGGTATGATAGTTCGGGGCGGAAGCTAGGTCTATGTGATCATAGGCATGCCGATAGCCACGCATTGAGTGTATGCGTTTTAGTTGAGTCAAATCATCGACAAAGCGAAATTCTCGCCTTCGTCTGAAGTACATTTGCATTATAATTGCCATAAATAAAGAATAAAACTTTTCAGTTTATATACATGGACGTCCGCAGGATTTTTTCCAGGGAGGGGCAAGGAAGGTATTTTTTCCATGGGGGGGCAAACAAGGCACATTTTCTCCAAAAATATTGTTATTCCCTAAAAAAACATTGCTTAAATTTGAATTTATGGTGTTCATGCAATAATTAACACATATTATTGTGGCTAAAATGAAATTATATGTGTGAAATACATAATTTTTGGTTGACTTTCATTTTCCAGGGGGGGGCCACGGCCCCCCCCTTGCCCCCCCTTCCGGACGCCCATGTTTATATATACTGCAGTGATGTGGTTTTATTTCTCTGTGCTGTGTAGAATTGTCTTTGCCTAACACTATGCCTGTACCTGAGAGGAGTCTGTGTACTTCACCGAGTCTCATCGTTCACCGCTGAGTATTGTTAAGTTATTATTAATAGTATAATAATACAACGCGTCTATAATAGAACGTATCAGGGGTGTAGGGGTGAACCTTAGATACCCAAATATCAAACTAACTTCCACGTAGTAGAACCTGGACTACTGCGTACAGAGGATATTTTTTTGGAGGGGCTAGAATTGCAAAGGTACAAAGCTGCTTTCTAAGGGACGGTATACACAATAAGATATTTCGTGTATTTAGAAATATCTACTCTCAAGAATGCCAATCATTTGAAACGGTGTTTTCATTTACCATTTTGATTTTCCCCGAGTTCCTCACTGCTTTTATTGTTCATTTTCTCCAAAATTTTGGAGGGAGCTGTAGCCCCTTCAGCACCCCTCTGTGTACGCCAATGCCCTGGACTGCATTTTGTCAATATGTTTGTGATTTTAGCATCATCTTTTTTATCTTATCTCACATAAGTACAAAAATGCCTTGAAATGTTTCTTCTTTAAGGTGAGGTGTCAAAGTGAAGCCATGCCCTAGTGTAATATTGACGATCAACTGTCCACTCGATTTCAAATCTGTTTGTTGAACTATATAATGGAAAAACAAATATGAAAGCAAAGTGTTTGTTACGTTTCAATGGATACAAATCATTGCGAACAAATTTCAGCACTTGACAAGCATTCAAATCATAGGTACATTATTGGAATCGCACACAACTAAGATAAATCGCTATTGTTTGACGCCGAGGATCAACAATGCGAATCCACTGTCAGTGTTGCCAAAACAACTTAACAGAAAGGAGCGATATCACATCTAAAACTCGGTTTTAATGATCCCGAAAGTACGTGTCTAAAGTGATAGTATTTCGTAAACCAGTTTTTACTGTTTCTAAAAACACTTTTTCGATTTTCTTAGCCGGTACTCCATGTCAGCTTTGATAGCAGTTCTTTGGTTGTGAAAAAGAAAACCAAATCATATCGTTTTCAAAACCATTGTCGGTTTTTAATAACAAAGCATTTTTGTTTCGGATTCTGAACACACTTTTCGGTTATAAAAATCAAATTTTATTTTGGGTTTGCAATACCCGATTCTCTATTTCAGTTTTCAAAATCAGATTATCGGTTTTCGAAAAATTGTTTTCTTGAAAAGTGCTCTGATTCGAGTATAATGCACAGGTCCTATTCAAAACCCTCTGAGGGATGGAGTAACAGTTTAAAATTAACTTGAGATCACTGAAATATACGGATACCTGGAATCAGTGTCGGCGATTTTGGGGGGTATTTTTTTAAAAAAATAAAATTTACAAGTTTGTGGACCTGAGAAGCAATAAAGAGTGATATTTGGTATTTCCCAAATGTCACAGTTATTTAGCCAAAAATCCTTAACGCCGTTTTATGGGATGGAAAGCTTTTCGATTCTCTTTCCCCAGAGATAAGCCCCAGGTTTCATTCTACCCCTCTCAAAATTACGCCCCAAGTCTGATTTCGCTTCCTCAACATTAGACCCACTTTGATTGTATCCCCTCAAAATTAGGCCCAAGTTTAACTCTGCCCCATCAAAAACAGGCCCAAGTTTAATTCTGCCCCTCAAAATTAGGTCCAATTTGATTCGACCCCCGCAAAATTAGGCCAAAGTTTTATTCTGCACCCTGAAAATTAGGTCCCAAGTTACGTCCATGATTGCGAAAGTTATAAACATCGAGATATTTAATTTTATTTGATCTTTATTATTTAGCATCTCTTTTCTGCTACTTTTGGCTAATCACGACAATCAGGACGAGTCATGACTAGACCTCGGATTTTTAGGTTCCTAAAAAAGGCTCTAAAAATCCTAAAATAGGTTCTAAAAATCCTAAAATAGGTTCTAAAATCCTAAAATAGGCTCTAAAAATCCTAAAATAGGTTCTAAAAATCCTAAAATAGGCTCTAAAATACTAAAATAGTTTCTAAAAATCCTAAAGTAGGTTCTAAAAATCCTAAAATAGGCTCTAAAAATCCTAAACTAGGCTCTAAAAATCCTAAAATAGGCTCTAAAATCCTAAAGTAGGTTCTAAAAATCCTAAAGTAGGTTCTAAAAATCCTAAAATAGGCTCTAAAAATCCTAAAATAGGCTCTAAAAATCCTAAAATAGGTTCTAAAAATCCTAAAATAGGCTCTAAAAATCCTAAAATAGGCTCTAAAAATCCTAAAATAGGCTCTAAAAATCTTAAAATAGGTTCTAAAAATCCTAAAATAGGCTCTAAAAATCCTAAAATAGGTTCTAAAAATCCTAAAATAGGCTCTAGAAATCCTAAAATAGGTTCTAAAAATCCTACAATAGGCTCTAAAAATCCTAAAATAGGCTCTAAAAATCCTAAAATAGGTTCTAAAAATCCTAAAATAGGCTCTAAAAATCCTAAATAGGTTCTAAAAATCCTAAAATAGGTTCTAAAAACCTTCAATTAGGCTCGAAAAATCCTGAAATAGGTTGCAAAAAGACTTAATTTGGTACAAAAATTCCTGAAAAATACTGATTAGATACAATCGTTAAAAACAAAATTTCACGAGAACCATAATAACCAAATATTAATTTTCTAAACAAATTTTCATTTTCCTATATCATTTTCAAAATTATTTATAAATTATTATAATACTGCACTTGTGCTGTTAGAAAAAGTTACATGTTGATATGAAAAATGAATTACGTATGCATAATTTGCTGCACAATATCAGGGTGGCTAATCACTTGGAATTAAGGAATTAGACGTGAATTATTGTCTCTGGAAATTAATCATGAATTTTGGCAAAACATGAAAAAAAGGTACAAGAGGATGATTTCTCTATTCCAATTTTTTGCTTCGCAGATGTGAAAAATTGCAACTTTTATTCATCCAAATCCCATTAAATTTATACATGTTTATAAATGCCCTGAGGCAAGTTTCTCTCAGTTTAGATTTTATTTTTTTAATTTTTTTTAGGGAGAAAAAGAAACCTCTGTGGAAAATAAAACTGAATTTTCTCAATCCGTTTACTATGTTAGTGTCCTTTGCAGAACAATCTATCTGACAGATAGAAGATTATTGCAAAATAATTAGGTGGTACAAAAAGCGAAGTAAAATAAAGCAAATCAATTAATTGATTAGGTAAATTTTTTGGTACATTGGAATCATACAAACCATTTATATTATTAATATTTTTGTGTGTTTGGAAGGGAGGGTGAGAGTCGGTAATACGCAAGGTTGGAATAGAGAAAACATCTGCTTGTATCCTTGAATTTTTGGAAAGTTCACCTTGAAAACAAGGAATTATACTTGAATTTTATCATGGTCCTAGTGACCACCATGAATGCTTTTGCGTTATCCACACTCAAACTCCGCCTTTTGTCAGTGAGGATCATTTCATGTGCTGAAAATTATCTTTTAACAGAAACATAGTCAGTAGTGAAAATTTGTATGCTGAAACATTACTTCGCAAGGTGTGAATGCCAAAAAGGACCAAACTGACACGAGAGTGTGTAAGGCTATACAGATCATAAGTTTGCACTTTGGACTGTGCAGACAGTAGAGACGATTGGGTGCAAAAACTGAGAAGGAGAGGGGCCAATGACAGTTTACTTTTTCTTAGTAGCCAAGGCTTAGTATTAAGTGTCTATAGTGCAGGGTTAAAAAGTATGATAGAACTGTTCCCTTTTGTCGCCACTGTCTGCAGGTAACAGTGACGTGAGACATTTTTTGCTTTGTTTAAAGCTTTAAACATCATTTACTTGGAGGGAGGGAAATTGACAGAAAACATGTTTCAAACAAGCCAGTCACTGAATTATTTCGCCACCAAACCTACTAAATGCCTCTGTCATATAAAAATCCTGTAAAACCTAAAACGTTAAAGCTTCGATAGCGTCCCAACACCTCTCACTCGTTTATTTCGTCATTTGTAACATTCGTACTTAACTATTCTGCATTGCGAAAGATTCTTCAAGGTGCAATTTTGCTTTTTTCATGAAAAAAGTTCAATTTTTGACATTAATATTATAAATTAAGACATAAATTATTAAACCATTTACGTTAGCCCCCAAAACCATTGACGTTAGCCCCAAAACCATCCAGGGGTAGCCCCAGAAACCATTGACGTTAGCCCCAAAAATCATCCACGGGTAGCCCCAAAACCATTGACGTTAGCCACAAAACCATCCACGGGTAGTCCCAAAAACCGTTGACGTTAGTCCAAAAAAACATCCACGGGTAGCACCAAAAACCATCCACGGGTAGCCCCAAAAACCATTGACGTTAGCCCCAAAAACCATTGACGTTAGCCCCAAAAACCATCCACGGGTAGTCCCAAAAACCGTTGACGTTAGCTCCCAAAATTCACGATATCCCCACGAACCATCACGGGGACGAGGTATACCTATGAGGTTAGGTTAGGCCTGTTAGGTTAGGTTCCATTAGCAATCATGTCGTTCAATTTAGCATATACCGACAACATCGGTTTTTCTCGATGAAAGAAAATACCAACACGAACTTCTAAATGCTACAGAAACAAGTAGTTTCTTGTGTAAAAATGAAGAAATCCGTTGGGACGCTATCGAAGTTTTACCGCTAAGAAAATATAAAAACCTAAAAAAAAAGGTTTAATTTAGGCACAGAAACCTAAAATATGTTTGAACAAGCAAAATAGGTTATTTTAGGCACTATGAAACTTCGTCAGTTGTTTAGTTTTTTAATGAACCGCCGATATAACTTGTTATTTCTTATTTACCTGCAAAGGAAAAAATAGGTTAAAAAACTAAAATACGAAGTCTGGTGATGACGTGATTAAATTGATGAAGATGCACTTACAAAGAACACCAATGTCCAGGCGTACTCGGCGGAAGGTGCTGTCTTAACCACTCGGCCACGGAGGTTGGCCAAAGTCTGGTTATCAACTTCTAAACAAAAAAAGAAGTCATATGATGCCATGAAGAACAACGACAATGCTCGATTGTACCAATGTGCATATTGTGACAGGCTGTATGCGTTGAAATTACCAAAAGTTCGCACGGTTTCAGTTACATTGGTAATGAACTATTTACGAGCCCCCGTCCACTGTTATTGTGACGGGTTTTGTTTTCTGACACAGGATTGGCTAAAATAAACTTTCCCGGTCGGCATTGTTACCGCGTTGAAACCAACCGAACTTTCCTTTCGCCAGGCTCCATTTTGATTGTCAATAGCCACTCCATTCTACATTTTCTTTTTTTCTTTCTTTGTTTGTTTGTCCGTGGTTGCGGGTGTTTATTTAACCGAATGGCATTGTTTACGCAGTGAATGAATATGTATTATGTTAGGAGAGAGAGACAGAGAGAGGTGCCGAATATAGAAATAGACAATACGACTCTCATCATAACAATTCGGGACACTTCCTTTGTGTCAAACACACACACACATCTATTTTCACGCATGTACTCGTAATAGAGCCAGCGACAAAGGAACAATTTTTATTTGGGAGGTACAGTCACGGACACTTCTGGGTTATAAAAATTCCATTAATTTTCAATGGAATCGTCACAACCCAGAAGTGTCCATGACTACAAAGTTTTATCTCCAAATATACCTATGTGTGTGTGTGTGCGTGTGTAGACACATATATTGATTTGTACCCCTACCTCCAAATAATAAACGTTTCTGCGCCACTGGTTCTTAGTACAGTAAATCTTCGTTAATCCGGACCCCGATAAGTCGGACTTCGCTTAATCCGGACAGGCAAAATGAAAAAAAAAAAGCAGAATGCAAGGTTTTAAATGTGGCTAGACGTCAACTAGAGAACTTCCCAAAGAAATTGTGTTTCACGCAGACTTTGTACTGTACTGTATATTGTATTTAGGCCTATGCCCTTTAAATACATCATAATAAACGTGTTTTGTTGCTTTAAAAGGAGTTTTAATGCACTTTCTACTGTTCTTTTAGGTTATTTCAGTTAATCCGGACTTTCGTTTAATGCCCTCCATTAATCCGGATTAACGAGGTTTTACTGTATGTGAAATACCTGGAAAAGCATGTGGTATGTATGCATTCAAATCTAAACTCAAAATTTCTTTATTAAAGAGTGAGCTTTTCTTTTCCCTTCTGATTTCTAATTTCTCAAATAAGTTTTCAGGATTTTTTTGTGCAAACGATTCTGTATAAAACACCAGAAATGAAGTCTGCGATGTGTTCATGTTTAGCATTTTGATCTCGTTTGGTGTTGGAAGAATATCATCGACATTTTTAAAATGTTATATACGTAGCATAAACACGAATTTTGAACTTTCTCAATTTTGACTTTGTTTCGAACAGACAAATTTGCACCATATACTAAAGGGTTTTCAAATAAGAATGATATGATTTTGAAATGAACTGGCAACTATGCTTCAAATGTTATATATATGTAATTGTCACTAGTTGTCATTTGTGTTCAGTATTCTGTGGTAATTCATCATGGCTAAATACAAGATTCAAGAACGTTTGGTTATTATCCAAAAAAAATATGAAAATAGACTTTCTATTGAACTTGAAACGGATCATAATTTTGGGAAAAAAATTATCTTCTCAGATGAAGCTAATTTCTGGTTAACTGGATATGTTAACAAACAAAATTGTCGATTTTGGTGTGAAAACAATCCACAAGAGATTCACGAGAAGCCCTTGCATCCGCAAAAGGTCACTGTATGGTGTGGTTTATGGCATGGTGACATCATCGGACCATTTGTTTTCCAAAACGAGCAAGGAGATGCAGTTACAGTGACTAGTGAGCTGTACCGATTGATGTAAACAGATTTTTTTGTGGCCAAATTTAGATGAAATTGATTTGGAAGACATGTGGTTCCAACAAGGTTGCCACATGTCACACTGCGAATGCCACTATCGACGTATTGCAAGAACAGTTTGGTGAAAGGGTAGTTTCAAGAAATGCAACCGTTAGTTGGCCTCCAAGAAGTTGTGCTTCAACTCCTTTAGATTGCTTGTTGTGGCGTTATTTGAAATATATAGTCTATGGAAACAGGCCATGAACCCTTGATGCATTTTATTGTACAGTCATCGAAAATTGGGTTCATCGAATTCACTCGTGTGCACGAAGGTGAGGTGGACACTTAAATGATGTGTTATTCAAAACATAATGTAATAAACTATGCTTCAAAATAATATAAAAAGTTTCGTTGTATCTGAAATATTTTATTTCAGGGTAAAATCATATCATTCTTATTGGAAACCCCTATACATCACAGTAGTCTAGAAGAGCGAGAATCAGTGTTTGCACAAGTTCATTTTATATATATGTTTTTAGGCATTCATTAAATATATAAATGGATCTTAGTGATGAGGAGACAGGTGAGTGGAGAAGGTTACATAATTTAGAACTACATAATTTGTATTCATGTCCAGATATTATTAGAATAATTAAATCAAGAAGACTTAGGTGGGCAGGCCATGTGGCACGAATGGGAGAGGAAAGAGGAGTTTACAGGATTGTTGTTGGGAAACCTGATGGTAAGAGACCTGTAGGAAGGCCAAGAAGAAGATGGAGGGACAACGTTGAGATGGACCTAAGGGAAATCGGTAGGGATGGAAAAGAGTATATAGATCTTGCTCAAGATAGGGAAAGATGGAAGGCCTGTGTTGCTGCAGCCATGAACCTTCGGGTTTAAGAAGGCTGGAGAGTTAGTTAGTTAATTAGATCTTAGTGCTGCGTAGATCTTCGTAGTTTGCTCTCGGATATGAAGGTCCCAGTTTAAGTGTTCGAATAGCAAAACTCCTAAATGTTCGATACTTTTTGAATGTACAATTTTGGATATATCTATTATGACGTGTGGGTTATTCTGGTTTATCATCGCGAGGCTTTATTTGGAACCGATGACGGAGAAAACAGACTTTTGTGGACCTATTTTCAGACCATTTGTGTCACACCAGGCATTAATGGCGGCTAAATCTTTGTTAAGTAATGCTATTGCTGAATCTGGCGATTTTGGTGGAAATGGGATTTTTTTTTGGGTGTCCTCTGCATAAAAAAGCAGCGTAGTATGCATTATGTTGGCTTGTACATCTCCTGTGAAAGTGGTATATAGAAGAGAAGCTAGAATTGATCCGTGTGGAACGCCAGTTTCTAGAGAATGTGTGTTCCATAGACGGAGCGTGGCAGTTTTAAAGAACACATTCTGTTGTATGTTTGCCAAGTATGATCTGAACCATTTGAGTGTGTGGGGTGAAATATTATAAGGTTCAATTTGCTCTATATAAATCGATGATATGAACATTTTAGTAAATAAAATAAATACAGAGGACAATACGTAATTTCTACAAATTAAGAATTTACATTAGTTAACGTTAGAAAAAATAGTATTCTGAGGTTTTGTTTTCAGTCAACCTTATGCGCAGAAAGGCTAATCGGGACTGGAATTACAGTTTAAAGCGGGATCCGAACTACTATCTGCCTTCACCGGGCTCCTTGATTACGTACTACACAGAACGCAACTCCATCTGGCGGCTGAGAAACAGCGAATCAGCGATCAGTTGAAAATTCTTCGACAGAGATCGGGTATTTTTGAGTCATAAGGTACCGAACGTTGTTCGCGCGACGAAACAAATGAGCATTGGGTCCACCACATGTTACCAAACGTACGGTAAAACGCGACAGAGTCTGGTGCCAGCACCAGAAATCAGCGGGGTGTTAATTGTACAACCGCACACGTGGTCCTACATGAGGGTGTTTCACACTCAATCACTCTACAAACACGCAAATAGACAACTGGCAAAAACAGAAGTACGCTTGGCAGCGTTGCTTCGGGAGATCGATATAACCCCTTCAGTTTTTACTACACAACTGAGTTTGTTGACACCCATCGAACCACACAACCCCGAAGACGATTCGGGGACAGAAATAGCCGTCAAGGCCAGCCGCCAATTGGAGTTGCGTTTAGTATAGCAGGCGAAAACATTACCACTGCGCCATCTTACAATGTTACGTTGATGGGTCTCAATGGTCGTCTGAATCAAACTATCCATCTATTAAGTTACATTCCCTCGGAATTTCCAGGAATAGCTGTATTATTGTTCTGTCAAGGAAACGGCAAACCGGGTTTTCAGTAGAATGTAGGTACGCTGTTTGTTACGGACGGTCTCAGAGACCGGAAGTCTTCAACGATCCCCCTCAGTGACTCGTATATCTGACTAACACTAAAACCAAAATCATGGGGTAAAGAAGGGACATTAGAAACTCAGTTAGACAGAGGGAAGGTGTTGATCAAACAATCTCTCTCTATATATGTATAAAACATGGATGTATGTGTGTGTGTTGATGTGTATATTTGTTTGTTCCGACATAACTCTCGAACGCCTGAAGCAATTTGTACCAAAGTTGGTACACGTATCACTTGAAATGTGTAAAGAAGTACTGTGGGGGTAAGACACCCCTGGCACCCTTAGGGGGATATGTAAAATAATCTACAAACAGCGATATTAAATTCCGCACAAACAGACATCTGTGACTCTATGCAATCCGCACAACGACAGTGTTTCTCGGGTTGTCTAACATTCAGGCTGTGTTGCGAATGGAATCCATAGTTTTCGTGACACTCCCAATGCGGTTCAACTCCAAGTTCATCACCTATCGGCATGGGGGGTGAGAGGGGGTGAAGAATAAAATGCCACAAATGACCTAGATTAGTGTCGAATCCATAGTTTTCGGAGTCGCTAAGCTAATTGGTGGCATTCACGATCACATTTAAAATTAGTTACATTTTACACTATAGTTAGAATTCATTATTTTGCTGTCTAATACAAGATTGGGATAAATAAATACCCGGGCAACGCCAGGTTAACAGCTAGTCATTGATAAATTTCGATGTTAAGCCACATACCCGAAACTAGATACACAACGCAGGGGTAGTAGTGTTATTATAGTACACAAGGTCGTTCAACGAAGGACGAAGGGCGGTTGGTGCTAATCTTCAAAAATGTCTGCGAAAAATAACAGTAATAATAAAACACTAAGCTTAGCTTTCTGTGCCTACTTCATTCATCTCATAATTTTAAATCTCAAGATCCACTCTTATCAGGCCTGCAGATGGCGCTGAAGTGTTGTTACGCAAAAAATTGGCTTCACTCTGTTGCAATAAAAACTTTCTTAAATTTTAAAGTCACTGATGTAATAAGAAGAAACATGTCTTAATCTTGGAGTATCATTTATAAATTACATACAAATTGGATGTATTGTATATTCAGCGACATGAGTTTACAATACCGGAACACTCTGCAATTTCTATGAAATTTCGCATACCCACTAATTGAGACCTCTTAATCACGAATCTGCATCTAATAATTGGCGGTCAAGCATGGAAATTGTAAAATAACGTGTAGAAGTTGTAGAATAACCTTGTTAAATACCACGAAGATTCTCCATACAAAGCAATTGAGAACCATTTTTCTTTCGCAATTCGCTACGACCTCTCTTGTCGCACAACAGTTTTCCTAGCTTGTGTTCTGACGTCAGACGAGGAATGCCTATGACGCGGAATGCCAACAAGGTTAGGTTATACTCCATGAGGCCTTAGAAAGATCGCTTCGAGGCCTTGCAGCAGACGACATTATGGGGGTGTGTCTGTGAGAACCAATCAGGTCCGCGAATAAGCGAACCCGGTTGCCACAGCTAGCTCGCTGAACCCTTCTGGAAAGGTGAGTGACCTCGGCCTGTTTGTTCGGCTGAGGAGCAGACGACACGAGAGTATCGGCAACAGTGTGCGAGCGACATCTGCTGTTAGCCCGCGTAGCGCTCTTTCTAAGGCCTCATGGAGTATAACCTAACAGGCCTAACCTAACCTGGTAGGTATTCCGCGTCATAGGCATTCCTCGTCTGACGTCAGAACACAAGATAGGAAAACTGTTGTGCGACAAGAGAGGTCGTAGCGAATTGCGAAAGAAAAATTGTTCTCAATTGCTTTGTTTGGAGAATCATCGTGGTATTTAACAAGGTTATTCTATAACTTCTACACGTTATTTTACAATTTCCATGCTTGACCGCCAATTATTAAATACAGATTCGTGATTAGGAGGTCTCAATTAGTGAGTAGGCGAAATGTCATAGAAATTGGAGAGTGGTCCGGTATTGTAAACTCGTTCCTATTCAGCAAGCTTGGTACGTAAATGTTGGATACGAATAGCTTATTTGCGAACGTTAGGACAGCTGCACTGAGTGGGAAAAATCATTTTTATGAAAACATGTAATTTGTAATCACTTAGCCGATTAAGAAAGTGTTAATAGACATCAATAGAAATCGAAACATGTAAAGAAATGCCAGTGTAACATGATTCTTTCGGAATTAAACAATCGGAACTTGGTCCAAATTCAACTCGACCTTATCTCAAACAATGAGCTTGAATCGAAGATCGAACCTGCTGCCTTGTGAATTGT
This sequence comes from Lepisma saccharinum, assembly GCF_977018435.1. Taxonomy (NCBI): domain Eukaryota; kingdom Metazoa; phylum Arthropoda; class Insecta; order Zygentoma; family Lepismatidae; genus Lepisma; species Lepisma saccharinum. The sequence continues at coordinate 55,705,936 of NC_139254.1, read as the reverse complement.
AAGATGTTCTTGCTCAGTCGAACGCAGGTTAGAGTCAAAATATGCCTCGGCTTCTCACTTACAACGCACCCTTCCAAAAATCTTATCCTTTCCCCAAAGAATTTCATTCCGGAAACGGCAGTAAAGAAAGGTGAATTGTCGCATTCCTATCTTCTTTAATTCCACCGGAGAACGCAGCATTACAGGGATTCTGGAAACCGGAAGGTTTTTCTAAGAGGGGGGCCGAGGGAGGGAGCAAAGGGGAAAAAACTTATTTTCATTCGGGAGGATGCTCCCGCTGGTTCGTTTTATGAATTCCAGAGAATTCCTCTCCCACCCTTGAGAAATATCCTGTGTCTACAGCAATCTTGTACAAAACTTACAGGTCGGGATCCAATTCCGATATAACCAGCTGACTCCGCATGCTCTCTCGCTAATCCCATTTCCCCGTGAACGCTTTTACACATTACTTACCACCCCCCCTCTCCTCCCCCACACAAAAAATCTTGAACCCTAACCCCCATTGCAGTTTTCATTGATTTCCGATACCTATTGCAAAAGTACTCCCTCCCTCTACTTTCGTTTCCGGTTCGTGAACTATTACTAAACTCTTCCGGAATATCGTCCTCCGATTTCAACCCCCTAACCCCTTCCCCACCCTCGATTCAGCTTTTCTTACTCTCCGACGCGCAGGAATAATTTTCGCTGCGAAGTATATTCCAATAACTTTTTTGTAGGTCACTTTGAAATCATTATGAAGTATGCAAGTAGTAATAAATTTCGATTAAAATTTGGCGACGCTCTATGATTACAACATTAAGTAGAGTGTACCAATAATCGTGCATCCATCCCTTATAAATATTAATATTGTAGGGTTATTACAAAAGATCTTCCCGATTTCAAAAACATGTAAATAACGTTTAATGACACTCACATACAAGAAGGCTATATCAATGTAAAAAGTAACTCTCGAAGTTTTATTTCATTACCTCATTACGTCAATTCCTCTCAAAAATTAGAAAAGGTTTTAAATAAATTTCTCAGATATATACTACAGTAAAAACTTCATAACCCTGAACCTTTATAAGTAGGAAACCTGTAAATACGGAAGAAAAATATCTCCAGAACGGACCGAAAAATGACCTGCTTAAGGCGGAAACGGAACACCATTTAAAGATCAACGAGATGTTTTTATTTTCAGTAAGATGGAAATTTCTTCCTTTATTTTTCTCGCTCGCAAGAAAACAATGCAATACTGTAAGTAGAACACACCTCTGTTGGCACTCGCTTATCGGTAACATTGTCGATATGAAAGAATGAGCTACAATACTCATAGCTGTTACGATTCCGTTTCTTTCTTTCATCTCTTACCCTCTTTCTCCACCTTTCTTTGTCTATTTCTCCTCTGTTCTTTCGTCATCTTTCTATTTTTCTTGTTATCTCTCTTTGTTTCTTTTTTTCTTCACTTTTATCTCAATCTTTCTTTACCTCTCTTATTCCATATTTCAATCTTTCTCTTTCCCTTTATGCACATCGCGCTACGACGCCAGAGGTCCCGGGTTCGAATCTTGGCATGGGCATGGATGTTTTTGAGTGTCCATTTTACTTCGTTTTTTTGTGCCACTTTTGGTACATACATTAGTAGGCCTACTCTACATTATAATTATTGCGAAATGTAAATCTGTCTTTCCATTATTTCCTGTGGCGCTCTATATTGTATTTAAAGCCAACCCTGTACAAGAAGGAAAACTGTTAAGACGGGAAATTTTGCTCGGAACCATAATGTTCCGGGATAGACAGGTTTTACTGTATTTAAACTTGATGTTACATATTCAAAACTCCCTCGTAGCAACATGTTATGTGAAATCTTTAATATTTCGTCACTCCACGAAAGGAGGCAAAGAAGTCAAATAACTTTTCTCTCCAACCTTACTAATGGTAAAATAGATTATTCTAATCCACTGTCGAATTTAAATTTTGACGTGCCAAACAGTATGTTAAGTCCCAGAACTGACTTCTTTCCAATCCCACTTGGAAGAACCAAAATGGCCGAAGCTGAACCCATGAGGAGAATGTGAAAGTTATTTAATCCAGCTTGCCTAACATAACCCAAGCATAATGTCACGAGGTGGAATAAAATGCTGTGTCATCAAAAACGCCAGCAGTACCCGGGTGACGAGAGGTCGCCGGGAAGAGTCTTGTTCGAGAAAGCGAAGCGCGAAGTGTGTTGCCAGTGATAGTGTTAAGTCAGTCCGCTTAACAGGTTTGGGCGAACCCACTGGGACACCTTCGATGGACGGACACAGCGCCGCGTCGTGACTCAGCCGAGGACACACGAAAGAAACCAGGTACAGTGGTTATACTTTGAGTTTGTTATTATCAGTGTTGAGTTATCTTCCTGTCTCGTGCGTCTCCCCACTCGCTTGTGTAGTCTCTATTAAATATTGGTAAGGCTCATATACTTAAATTATTCTGTTCCTCATATACATATGCTCTCGCAGACAAGCAGTTTAAGCCGGCGAGCGGCCAAAACGGAACATGTTGGTTAGTGAGCCGGTTTTATCGTAGTATAGGCAAAATAGCTACCTGTTGTGTTCCAATTAAATAAATAAATAAGTGTTCAATGTGAGCCACTTTGGTAACTACACACACATCTGGCCCGTAATCGCGTTGTTCCTGCCAAGAAAGCTGTAGCATATCACGATCGATTTCTGGAATACAATCTCTGATGCGTGCTTGCAGACCGAGCATGGTCTGTGGAAATGATGGCTGTAGAGCTTTAGCAATGTGATATGGTACAGTGTGTTTGGCAGGAATCCTACTACACATTTGTGACGTAATGACGTAATCATGTAATGTAATAACACTTCGTGAGTTACTCTTTACATTGCTATAACCTATTTCTCTCTGAGTTTCATTAAACGTGATTTAGAAATTTCTAAAATCGTGAAGATAATTTATAGTAACCCTGTATGATAGTGTCAATGGACTACGTGGAACAGGGTGTCCTATGTAAACCGATCACTAAGTAACTTGATACGAAGGTTTATATTTACGAAAAATACTATTCATAATAAAAAAATGACTACATGCCATTTACTATAGGTATTTTCTACTCTTACCGCGGGCGGCTCTCATGCTGCCAAGGGAAGTGGGGAACGGGGAATACGCAGCAGAGCAACCAGACAACAGCGTTGGCGCCGAGAGTTACGATGTTGAATGGAGAAGGTGCTTTCCTCACCTCGTTTCTTATCGCGCAGGATTGGTCGGTTCCACGATCCTCAATTCCCTCGCCAGCATATTGGGCGCCCGCCGTAAGACTGGAAAAGACCTACAGGCGCCAAAGGAAGCCCCATCCAACGTCCTCTACAGGAATTCGTGGTTATTTTCATTTTGACCCTTAATAAGCAAGTATTTTTCCATGTTTCTATCCACATATCACATTGTAAGTTAAGTATATAAATGGAAGCTAGCACTCTTTTCTTCTATTGTTGACCTGAGTGACATTATACATTTTGAAAAAGTCATTTGATAGATAAATCTTTTTTCAGTACTAATTTTCACTTTTTTTAAATTGTATGCAACCGGCAGAGCTAACAGTTAACTTGTAATGACAAGAACAGGATATTTAGACTTAAAAAGCTTTAAAACAAGGAAAGACAAAGTAAATTATAATCATTCATGCAAGAATTACAGGGTAAAAGGCTTGTGATCGCCATTTTCCAACATGGTTGTATTCCTCCTATGCGTACAACATTTAATATCACTAAATAGTTATAACAAAAGCGCCAAGTTACATATTTTTATGTATAAAATTGTAAATTTTGACTTCACCGTAGGTAACACCAATATAGGATTAATTTTCCGAAATTCTTAATTGTTTCGATGACATTGCAAACTGAATTAATGGATGAGATTTCAATTGAAGCAGTGTTTTTTTATTTGAAGTAGAGTTACACTTAAGTTTACAGTATTTTACACATATTATTTTACTAGAAAAAAGTTTCTTAAACTGCAACTTTCTCTTTAACAATTTAACAGATCTAAAAAGAAGTTCAAAACGTACAACAAAGAAGTCGTGTACCCTAGCGAGAAGACAAGTGTGAAGCTACTACTTGAAGAACGCTTGAATTGCCATCTAGCGGCGATTTGCCACTACTTGCTCATCTTAGAAATTCCACCCACTTTTGGGTAGAACCTCGTACATTAGTCATGGTTTAAAATAGTTACGAACTCTTCCACAGATGACGCTAGCACATTAACTGTCGTAAAAATTCCCAGAACTTGGAGGCGGACATTGCACAAAAGACAGAAGTTGCCACGAAGTGAGAATTTACTCGGGGGCAAAAAACGGATCAAGCGAGCAGGGTTCGGCCCCTCCCTAGCAACGAAGAGAACTCAAACGGTGCACTTCGCTACGCTAAATACACTAAAACAAATACAAGAGTTGGAGATTAGTTGCAGAGAAATTCTGCCGGGTCCCGATGAACCTGATGCTTGTGGTTATATTCCTCTGGCTTACATACCGCACAGCATAACCCCCCCCTCTCTCTCTCTCACTCTCCTATCTCTCTCCCCCTCCCTCCCAACCTCTGTCCATTTCTCCTCTCTATCTCCCTCGTCTGAAATGTGCCTTGAGAATCGAACAATATGGCTTGAAGAGGAAACCCATAGCAGCGAATCGCCATTCTGTTTCTCCGCTATTTGGCCTTAGTGTGTTCAGTTCGCATGAGCTCAATTCCTTTATGAACACCGAAATATTTCATTCCCATTTTTCAACGGTTACATGATACTGTTTAGTACCGGTGCCTTGAAAATGCTTAGGGTAGTCTAAACAGAGGAAATTTTCTTCTTTGTGTATTTCTAAGAGGCAATTACACTACTGCAGAGAACCTTAATTCGAAATTTCTATCAAAATTTCCATGAACCGCACTAGTCCAGTTGGTATGGAGCCTGACTGAAGCGCATGAGATCCGGGTTCGATTGCCTGGAAGGTGATTTCAGTGGGAGTTTTCCAAACATGTCTCTGCACGGAGCGGCTCTGGGGTTTACCCAGCCTCTAATGAATGGGTACCCTGTGTAGAAAGGCGACCGGAGGAGGGTGATGACTCCATCATCAACATAAATTGCAGAGATTGCGAATGTGTTGAGACCCTAGATCTCTCATATGCCTCCATGGTATGTTTCAACATCCACTGATCACTAAAACTAAAACAAAAAAAAAACAAAGGGACGCTATGCCCTTAATTGAACTAGAGTGAAAGCGATTGCAGATTCGGAATCTGCACGTCAAGACCTTTCAATAGAGTATATGGAAAGGGGAGGGTCTACGATCACATGCGAAAATTTAAAATCGCCTTATCTCCGTTCCTAATTGACCTAGGAGGATGGTTGATAGCTCTTTGTACTCGGAATGAAGTCCTCTTTCCGATTCTACAATACACAATGGAGGTTTCCATTTAAAATTTCACAGTTGCCCCCCCACCTCACCCCCAGGGGACGGGGGTGGGGAATCAAGTGTGATATCATTGAATAGCATTCTTTAACTTATTTAACACGTATTTTTTCGTTTTGCGTTTCGATGTGTATTTCTCACGATATGTGACCGTTCCGGGACTTTTGGACCGCCCGGTATATATTTTATAGCTGGCCACCTCGTTTACCTAGAGGGGGGGGGGTGTTTGCCTCACAATCTTGCCACTCGTCGCAATTAGCCACAAATTGCATAAAAAAACGACGAAACACAACAAAAGCTTTTTCAAACTTATCCTCAGCCCAAGAAGTTTGAGATTTGTAAGCATTTTTTCAGTTCCTGAATAGGCAAATTGTTAGTGCTCTCGCCTTTGGTATGAGCGGTAACGGGTTCGATTCGTACTGGGAGCCTAAATTTCGGTGTTGACTCAAAGTCGTGATGACAGTTGGGGAGCTACTTGAAAGGAAGTAGCAGACTTCGATCTCGAAAGCCAGAAAACAGAGGCGATGGGAATCGATGCGCTGACCACTGTTGCCCTTCCCCTCATAGGCCTGTTGAACTACGAAACTTGGTTTGCTTTACACTCTAAGATATGTCAAAGAACTAGATACTTTCATAAGGACCGGTATGGTATTGCCTTTGCTCGAAATTGGACACACTGTTTAAAGATGGTGATCGAAAAACAGATTTTCCAAATATTTTCCAGTATTATGCATTTTTCACATAACTGTGTAGACTATATTTCTTGAATGCAAGAAGTTAAACTCACAGGAATCTTAGAGGCAAGTGATGAATAGAGGAAGGAAATCTAACAATGCATATTACCAATTAAACCAGAACATTTTTTGGAAAAAGGGAAACTAAACTACAAGTGTATAAGTCAGGGTTCAGTAACGTTTTGTCAGAGTTGCAGTTCGTTCGAAAGCGAAATTCCTAGAAAAATAATACAGTTCGTCCGAGCCTGGCTGATGATCAGTCACTCTTTTACTAACCGGTGGCAGCGGTGGAATTGGTGACTAGGATACCTCAGTTTACAACTTTTAAAACTACATTGCATAGAGAGCGGAGTGTAGCGCAAGAAGTGCAGACTCAGCCAAATCGTCGAGAGAGGGGTCCTGGGTGCGAATGTTTTTTTTCCAGTGAACTTTATATTTCTTGCTCTCTGATTGGCTGTTGGAAAGTTACGGTGCTCTGATTGTGAAAATATCTTGTTTCCTATTTTCAGCGCAAATTTGCTGCTTTCTAATCTAATCTAACCTATCGTAACGTACAGCGCAAATAAGATACGCGTATTCTCACAATCAGAGCACCGTAACTTTCCAACAGCCAATCAGAGAGCAAGAAATGAACCCGCATTCACAAGTTTACTGGAAAAAGAAAAAGCGCGTCCTGGGTTCGATACCCGGTGGAGGCACAAGTGGTTCGGATCCCACTTTAAACTGGAGGTCCTGTCCCGATTAGCCTTACTGTGCATAAAGTGGACTTAAAACAACAAATCAAATTGGTCGAGAGGAAGTCAACTTGAATCGAGAAATTTTAGTCATGACAGATGGGAACGCTTTCTTATTATCTGACAACTGTGAAGGTGAGATTTGCAAGTTCCAGAGTAAAAAAAAAAAAATAAAAGTAAAGTGTTCCCCTGTGCATAGCACCACGCCATGAAGGCGTATAGGGGGTGTGGGGGTAACGCCCAAAGAGGGAAAGAAATATTAAAACAACAAACATATTTTCTTGGAAGGAGCATTTAAAAGTGTTAGCAAGCAGTATGCTTCATTAAACACTATTAGGATCTTAGCCCTCGGACGAAACGCTACTCGGTCAGGTAACCGTAAGCTGCCTCTTCCTGGAATTCGGACGAAACGCTACTCGGACAAGTAACCGTAAGCTGCCTCTTCCTGGAATTCCGACGAAACGCTACTCGGTCAGGTAACCGTAAGCTGCCTCTTCCTGGAATTCGGACGAAACGCTACTCGGTCAGGTAACCGTAAGCTGCCTCTTCCTGGAATTCGGACGAAACGCTACTCGGACAAGTAACCGTAAGCTGCCTCTTCCTGGAATTCCGACGAAACGCTACTCGGTCAGGTAACCGTAAGCTGCCTCTTCCTGGAATTCGGACGAAACGCTACTCGGACAAGTAACCGTAAGCTGCCTCTTCCTGGAATTCCGACGAAACGCTACTCGGTCAGGTAACCGTAAGCTGCCTCTTCCTGGAATTCGGACGAAACGCTACTCGGTCAAGTAACCGTAAGCTGCCTGTTCCTGGAATTCGGACGAAACGCTACTCGGTCAAGTAACCGTAAGCTGCCTGTTCCTGGAATTCGGACGAAACGCTACTCGGACAAGTAACCGTAAGCTGCCTGTTCCTGGAATTCGGACGAAACGCTACTCGGTCAGGTAACCGTAAGCTGCCTGTTCCTGGAATTCGGACGAAACGCTACTCGGACAAGTAACCGTAAGCTGCCTGTTCCTGGAATTCGGACGAAACGCTACTCGGTCAAGTAACCGTAAGCTGCCTGTTCCTGGAATTCGGACGAAACGCTACTCGGTCAAGTAACCGTAAGCTGCCTGTTCCTGGAATTCGGACGAAACGCTACTCGGTCAAGTAACCGTAAGCTGCCTGTTCCTGGAATTCGGACGAAACGCTACTCGGACAAGTAACCGTAAGCTGCCTGTTCCTGGAATTCGGACGAAACGCTACTCGGTCAGGTAACCGTAAGCTGCCTGTTCCTGGAATTCGGACGAAACGCTACTCGGACAAGTAACCGTAAGCTGCCTGTTCCTGGAATTCGGACGAAACGCTACTCGGTCAGGTAACCGTAAGCTGCCTCTTCCTGGAATTCGGACGAAACGCTACTCGGTCAGGTAACCGTAAGCTGCCTGTTCCTGGAATTCGGACGAAACGCTACTCGGTCAAGTAACCGTAAGCTGCCTGTTCCTGGAATTCGGACGAAACGCTACTCGGACAAGTAACCGTAAGCTGCCTGTTCCTGGAATTCGGACGAAACGCTACTCGGTCAGGTAACCGTAAGCTGCCTGTTCCTGGAATTCGGACGAAACGCTACTCGGTCAGGTAACCGTAAGCTGCCTCTTCCTGGAATTCGGACGAAACGCTACTCGGTCAAGTAACCGTAAGCTGCCTGTTCCTGGAATTCGGACGAAACGCTACTCGGACAAGTAACCGTAAGCTGTCTGTTCCTGGAATTCGGACGAAACGCTACTCGGACAGGTAACCGTAAGCTGCCTCTTCCTGGAATTCGGACGAAACGCTACTCGGTCAAGTAACCGTAAGCTGCCTGTTCCTAGAATTCGGACGAAACGCTACTCGGACAGGTAACCGTAAGCTGCCTCTTCCTGGAATTCGGACGAAACGCTACTCGGTCAAGTAACCGTAAGCTGCCTGTTCCTGGAATTCGGACGAAACGCTACTCGGTCAGGTAACCGTAAGCTGCCTCTTCCTGGAATTCGGACGAAACGCTACTCGGTCAGGTAACCGTAAGCTGCCTGTTCCTGGAATTCGGACGAAACGCTACGCCACGTAAGTCAGTAGTGGAACCAATTCTACTACACGGAAGTGAAAGCTGGCCATTAAGAGGAAAAGAAGTAAACAAATAACAACAGTAGAGATGAAATGCTGCCGTAGAACACTTCGTAAAACAAGAAGATATAGAGTACGAAATGAAAGAATAAGAGAATAATTAAGTCAGAACCCAATAGAAGAGAAACTGACACAAATACAATTAAAAAGGTTTGGATATGTGGTAAGAATGGAGGAAGATAGAAGAGCAAAACAATCAATGGAAGCTAGAACAGAGGGAAGAAGAACAAGATGTAGACCCCGGAAGATATTCGAAAAAGAAATAGAAGATATTGGACAAAAGAAAGGAAAAGAATATGGGAATTGAAGAAGATGGCAAGAAGCGGGAGAGATGGGCGGAGTGGATAGAGGCAACCCCGACGCTATGACGCAGAAGGGGAAAGCAGAAGAAGAAGGAATCTTAGGGCATTTTGTTAGTCATGCTTTTCTGATAACACTTTTGAGAGTAACATTTTTGCTATGGTAACTGCCGCAGACCACGAGGATATCAACGGAATTTTTGCAGTGACTAGATAACTTGACAGATTGGCGAGTTAATGCATTTGATAGAAATCAATCATATATTGGAAGAGGGGCGAGAAAATTATTGCTGTATGCTGTGAATGCTCCGTCCTACTCATATTTTCCAATCTCTGCTAACTCTACGTTATTACAAACAAGCAAAAATAGTTCAACTTCCAGGATATCATCTCGACTACAATTTTGAACAACTTTGAAATATAATGCGCTATTGAGAAGATATAGGGTGAGCTGAATGGGTGGCAGGTGATCAATTTTAGACCACTCTGACTGCCGGAAAATTATATATCGATCTGAAATTTTCATAGAAACTAGATAAATGCTGTTGAATTTCGCCATGGTTGGTCTTCGGTAGTCTTTTAATCTACCATAACAAATCCTTTTAGATTACATTTTGCACGGTTCATTGATTTCTTAATATTTGTTAATATCTAAATAGCTTGGCACCCTTATTACAGAAGTTTGTAGATATGAAATATGTTAACAAAAATATATATTTACAGCAAGTTTTAAAATAAATCATTTTAAAACAAACTTTAATTAACAAGTGAAATGTGTGTCAAACATTTAATTTGGAAGCTTAGTATAAATTCATAGCAAACATTCTGACAAGACAATTTAAGTATGTTTCCTGTGATTGGGTTGTGGGAGAACAAAAATATAATTATTTCCTACTCTGAAAGATTACGTTTGTTCGCGACTAACATGCTGGAGTTCACAAATATTTTGTTATTTGTAATAGATTTTTTTTCTGATAAGATGTCCGTAGCAAATGTGAGAGAAACAAGTGCATATATTTATATTCATATAAATATTAAGTACATGTGCATTGGACGTACACAATCGTGATGACATTGAAACGATCGTGGATTGAGCGCACACCATCTTGACGACATTGAAACAATTGTGGATGGCGTGTACACAGTATCTGGATGAGATTGAAACGATCGTCGATCTAGAACATTCTACAGTGCCTTTCTGTGTCGAGTCGTCCGTGGAACGGCTGTTAGCGCCGCGGAAAGTAAAATCGCGTCTACGGGCAAACTGTATGCAATATCCGCGTAACTGGGGCCGTATAATGAAAGAAACTCGTACAATTACATTTACAGCTATGATTAAAATGAGTACGTGCCTTATTACACGAGGTGCTGGAAATGATGTCCCCTTTCCTTCCACACATAGTTGGCATTTTTAAAGGAAATTTTCACCAACACGTGTCAGTTCTTCCAAAATTGCTTCATTTTCCCTCCTGATATTTTCTTTCAATTCTTCTAATGAAGGGGAGTGTTGCCGAAATTGGACCAGTTGGTACTATTTTGCTTCTCCATCCAAAACAAGACACAGAAAAAGAACGAAATTGTAAGTATGAAAAGCACAAATTATTAGCTTTCACTTCATATATGTATTTTAACAAAACAAATGCAGGAACCAATATAATAGGGTACATAAACGAAAGTAGCGACATCCGTCCATTATATGCAACTGGTTTCCTAACTTGGACCACAGGTTGCTTAGCTGGACCGCTCACAAAATGCATCTACGTATGTATTTCTACGGTATCTATACACCTCCAGCACTCACTGCACACACCATTGTGGTATTTACTCCACGTTCGCCGCTTGTTACAGCACCTACCTGTGATTTTCCTTTCTTTGCTACATTTTTGTGAACGTTTCTGGACTGTGGTGAAACCTGACTCATCCACGTTGAATATTTGGTCAGCTATAAAACCATACCTTCTACTACACTCGTTCAAGCCATAGTCCCCATTATTGTATGCTGCTTTAGTCATTTGCAATTCCATCTCTGTCCACAGCCCATACCTTCCCCGGTCCAATTTTGGAAACACGTGGTGGTCCAACTTAGGCAATTATGCCCCGTTAATAAAAATATGACGCTACACGAACATACGCAACTAAACCATAGTTTACCACATGTAGTTAGTGGTTATTGAATGACACTTTTATAATATACTAAAGGACATTTGATTACTTACCCCTAGTCTACACAAGAGCTTAAGATCCGAAGCACAATAATTGCAACACGAACAATGGAAAAACAATTACAGCACTCCTACTTCGTCGAACGTCTCTAGGTGACTGTCCATTCAGTCATTTGTACATGGCACTGACACCAACCAGTAGTGCCAACTCATTTGTTTCAAATACTCGTCTATAGGCAAACACAAAGGTGGTCCAACAGAGGCAAATCTCCCCTATGGTTTCAGGTTTGAAAGCTTGGTAGCTCGCCACGCAGACGTCGTGAAAATGTCCTCTTTCTTGAACAAGGCGCCGGAGAGATTTTTGATTGTACTTCAACGTTTCTCCTCATTAGGCACATGCCGATTTACCCTTTGCTTCTTATCAAGAACAGATCCTGATTATCCCATATTGTTCACAAGAATCCGAACACTGTCTATGTGTGAAAGAGGAACATCTGGGAATTCTTCTGCGAAAAGTATTTAATTCGTAATGACGTAAGACTCGAACATAAAAATGCGTTTTTTTTCCAAATTGTACGCACAGCGTGGCAGTATTAGACTGCAGAAAATCGCCAGTAATACGTAAACTAAATCAAAACAATCTAAAACACCTGTTAACACCTTAACACTTCACAAACATGTGCAAACTGGACACCAGCTACCTGGATACTGAAGCACTGACGCGTCCAGTGAAAAGGTCACCCTCCCACTACCCGGCGTGTAAGCAGCCGATAGACGGACGACTCGAGAAAGAAAGGCACTGTATCTGGGTACATTGAAACAACCGTGGATTCTGTTTATAAACAGAACAATAGGAATGTTCATATTAATTCTGCGACAGAAGTGTTGAGAAAAGAAACTGAGTTGGTATGGACTGTGTTTTGTCATTGAATTTGTAATATTTGAGGTTGTAATATGTAGTTGTTATAAAACAACATATGAAATTAATGTATGCTTTTATGAATTTTTAATTAGTGTTATAGTGTCATAAAAGCAGAAAGTATCGTTGTGATTGAACAACGATTACTATATTCTACAGTGAAACATATATAAATATCTGCAAACATCGCAATTTTGAATTGAATTCTAAAATGCATTTCGATGTATGCATGTCAGATCTTTCTACTTATACAGAAAATGCATAGCTCCAGAAGGTCAGCCGGACCCTGTGGCTGAGAGGTTAGCACTTCGCGCTGCGACGCCAAGGGTCCCGGGTTCGAATCCCGCTCGGACTTGGTTGTTTGTGAATGTCCATTCATCAATTTCATCATTTCATCACTCATCCCCATCTTCGGAAATTAGCCCAGAGGCACAAAACGAGAAGTAAAATAAACTAAATCGATCAGTCAATCAAGCAATCCAGAAGGTCACATTTGTAACAAAAGAGGAAATAGCAATTCAACTCAAATTTGCACAAACTGATGTGTTCTTTTAATGCTTTCAGTTTTCTGCGTTAAACGTGGCCTATGTTAAAGCTGAATGCATGATAGTGGATAGAGCGTTTCAACATTGTAGTAGCAGATTCTATGAACCCAGGCGTGAAACACGTTTTTATGAAAAAAATGCATTAATTAAATTACGTGGCATCATTTCCAACGCATCACCCTTACGCACTTGGCGAACTAATTTCTGCGAGAACTCTTCCTTAATGGAGACATTAGGCCTGATAATTCTATGTTTATTCCAGCCCATTAATGGAAGATGAACGAACTTCAATTTCTAATTGAAAGTGTCTGCGGTGTGCTTGTTAAGATGAGGTGAATTGGATGTGGGAAACAGAAGGGAAGTACAATATTAAATATCTGACTAGATCTTCTGCGTGAAATCGTTGCAGAACGAATTCATTTGTACATTACATCCTGAGACCTTATTAAGCCAAAACAAATTGATGCTCCGGTATCCATCTCCCACCAAAACAATTCACAAAATGTCATTCACTATGGGCTTAGCTTACTTGGATCGAGCCCACACTATCTGGATGGCATCGAAACGATCGTCGATCGAGCGCACACTATCTGGATGACAGTGAAGCAACGGTGGATTGGACATACGCAAACGATATGACAATGAAACAATCGTGGATTAAGCTCACACTATCTGGATGACATTGAAACGATTGTGGATCGCACATACAGTACCTGGATGGTATTGGAACAAAAGATCATTGATCGAACGCACACTATCTGGATGCAATAAAACAACCGTGGATTCAGCGCACACTATCTGGTTGACATTGAAGCAACCGTCGATTGAACGTACACAATCTGGATGACATTGAAACGATTAAGTTCACGTGTACACTATCTGAATGACATTGAAACGATCGTGGATCGCGCGCACACTCTCTGGATGACATTGAAACGACCGTGGATCGCGTACACTATCTAGATAACACTAAAACTACCGTGAACTCAGGCAAGCGGAACTTTCCTTCATACTTTTTCCAGACTTCGGACGGGACAACGTGCAGCATAATACACATTGGTGGTTTTAATATTATTTAGACTCCTTTTTTTAGCGGATGCTTCGGCGAAAATTTTCATATTAATGAATTTTCTTTCGAAAACGTCGCATAAGTGCCATATAATAGCATAGATCGCTGAGGCAGCAAAGTACGTTATTGGTTTCAGCATATTTTTCCAGCACGGTCTGTATGCAGTAGCCATTTGAGGTAAATAAGTAGTAATCTTAAAAAGTTACTGTTCTAGTCAATGAAGCGGCGAACGACTGCTAGTATCGTCCAACTTGAAAAGAAAGCATTACATTTTCCATCCGCCTGCATGCAGAAACTGTAAATGGATGCTGTATGGAAAAATATTGAGTTAGAGCAGGAGGAAGGGTACTAAAAAAACTTTCCTGCTCTTGTAAATACTCATTTGATATTGTGCACCATAGAAATAATTCTAGCTAGGTTGCAAGCCTACAGCTTAATAGGCATTTCATACCCCATGCTGTAATCCAGTTTTCACAGAACGCAAAAATGCGCGACTTCAGGTATATAAACCATCAAAACACATAGCGAAACTAAACCTTCAACTCGCAAAAAAAGGCTTAGTCGTGCCCTTTGCATGAAAACTCTCTGAGGAACGAGAATTTTGCACAACTTAGAGAGAGACTATGCTGTATCTTATGCCGGTAATCTCGGAGGTACCTTTCAGCTCCATGCATGGTGTTGGAATCACAGCTCTCTCTATGCAACGCAGCCACCCAGGCATCGCTAGAGTATTAAGTGATTCAAACGGGATTACGTTAATTCAGATTTTCACCCCGTTTGGTGTTATGTATGGGCAAGATGCGCGAAACTCAAAGAGTATGAGCAAGAGAGGAGATATACGAAACTTAGCATTAGCTTTGTGCATACAAACTAGATACGGGAGACCGAGGTTTAAGCCTGATCGCATCAAGAGCGGAGAGAGAGATGCTCAGCGCTGCAGGGATTTTAGAAACTACAAAAAGAACTCTTGAATCCTAGTTCTGAGTTGGTGAAACTAGTTCGTTCGGTTAAATGAAATCCCAAGGTTTTGCCTTTCTGTTCCACATAAGTTCAACAAAGAGGTAGACAAGTTTCTGGAGTTATTGGAGATTTTCTGAACGGCGATAGAACTTTGTGAAACTAACATGTGGTAATTTGTAAGTGCGTGTGTCTAGCGCTATATCAATAGTACGATCTTGTGCAACTTGGAGAATGGCAAATGTGGTTTGATATGAAGATACGTTTACAATCAAAACTGAATATGCACTACAAGAAAATTTCAGGATGTATAAACAGGGTGTCCAACTTAATACAGTCATATGTAGTTAATTTTTTAGTTTTCCCTTCTCCACTGAGCTACTGTTACTGTTTAACGTGCCCAGAACAAACACACGATTTTGTCCGAAAACATCAGGTTTGTCAATGAAGATTATTTCAAAAGTAGTGAATCCCTTTCGGTAATATACCATGGCCACCTCGATTCCCCTGAACTGTCAGTTTGTAACTATTTTTATGGGGTTATCTCAAAGCAAAAGTTTTCACAAACATACCACGCAACACTGAGGAGTTGAAAAATTCATTTCGCTAGGATATTGCTATTGTGGTGGAAGAAATGTTTGGGAGAGCAAAGGAGAATTTCGAAGAGATGTTACAGGAGTACGTAATGTTACAGAAAAATGTGCTGATAAACGAATGTTATTTCTCAGACGCAAATTAAAACTGAATTGTTGACTTACTGTTGTTTGTAAACTACATGCTAAATCTTTCTTTTTGTGCGGTTCATTTTTTTAAAATCAACAATAAACTGACTTATTGTTGCTAAAATCACGCGTTTCCTCTATGCTACACTGTATATATGCATAGGCGTAGCTACGGGGTATGCCAGGTGTGCCTAGGCACACCCTAATGGGCTGCTTTATCAAAGAGAATTAAAGATAGATATTTCAATAAGAGAGAAAATAAGCGGCAGTTTGTAAGAAGTTGAAAATGTCATTACTTGGTACAAACGTGTGCATTATCGCTGATGAAACGAGTGTCTATACATTTTCGATTTTTTTGTCATTGGAGAAAGAAGATATTTACTGCATTCTACTCTGTACTACAGCGCCTTTCTTCTATACCTGTCACCAGCTCCACGTGTCAGAGAGCTTTCTCCAAGCTTACCCAAGTTAAAACTAATTAAGAGCAACTCAGAAGCAGGATAGATTGGAAGCCCTGCTCTTGCTATTTGTGGAACAGGAAAAAACTAAGTCTATTGACGTAAATGAAGTTATTGATGAGTTTAAGAACATTGTACCTCTTGACAGACGTCTCTCGTTATAGATGACGTGTATTTTGATGTATTTGTTTGTAACATTTATGAGCATTATGTGTGGGTGTGTAATTCCTATGCAATTTGATTTTTTTCCTACTAAATATATTCAGAAATTTTCAACTCTGTCATTTAGTGAATTTATATTCCTTTACAAACATCAGTGCAGTTAAAGAGCCAAGTGATTGTATTGCAAAATATGCTATTAAAATGGTATAAGACCTCATTTCTTTCTTTGTGCACACCCAAATATAAAGTTCTAGCTACGCCTATGTATATGTATGTGTACATCTATGAGATGAATATAAGTACGTATGTAGGGTCATTTTCTGTCTTTATCATTGTCAGTTTTAGATCAGTGTGTGTAGAACAGTGCATTTGTGTGTTGTGCCCGAAAAAATAAACTTGTTCTAGTAAAAAATGTAGTGGCGTAATGAACAGTCGTAGCCTTGTAAGCAAAAGTTCCGGCGTTCGTTACCCAATGGAGGCACAATGTGGTTCGGATCCCTCTTTAAACTGGAGGCCCTGTATTTAGGTGACTTAAAACAAATTAAATCAAACGTAAGAAAGTCTAAATAGGTTTTATAATGTAACACCAATTTCTCAAATTCCACATGGATAGTTCGTAGTTGTTTTAAAACATTGAAAGAAGTTAGATTGATTGATTGATTGATTGATTTAGTTTATTTTACTTCGCGTTTTGTGCCTCTTGGCTAATTTGCAAAGATGGGGATGAGTGATGAAATGATAAAATTGATAAATGGACATTCACAAACAACCAAGCCCGACCGGGATTCGAACCCGGGACCCTTGGCGTTGCAAGGGTGACACATCACTCGGCTAACCACTCGGCCACAGGGTGGGGCAAAATAAGTTAGAGACTGCAGCAGAGTGGTTATTACAGCTGGCTACGATGGCAGAGGTCCAGGGTTTGAATCCCGACCTGGGCATGGGCGTTCTTTGTGAGTGTCCCTTCATCATATCATATTTCATCTCATCCTCGCGATTAGCGAAAAGTGCCAGCAAAGCGAAGTAAAATAAACATTAATCAATCAATCAATCAAGCAAACAAACAAAGAACACACATGCCGAGGGTGGGATTCAAAGCAGGAACCCTTAACCCCTGCGTTAACCACTCGACCACAAAGGTCGGCTTTGGTTCGGTCAGGAATCCTTGTTTTCTTGCCTGGGTAAGCTTACCCGATCATCTCACGGAAGCGAACACATTCAGAGTGCCTGAAGGTAAAAATATGTTTACTCTTTACGTCCAGTTTTTCCTCCCCAACTATAAAAATTATCCTCGCACAACTATCTTCGTGAGGAAAGCTTTCGAACTGTTTACTCAACTCGCACGAAGCAGAACGCTGTAACAATCAAGCAACGCATCAAACATTATGAGAGGCGATTCGTGCATCGGAGGTATTTTATTCTAGTCCTCAGTCTCCCTGCTGACTCAACACATCCTCTAACCTTTAATTTCGAGCGAGTCGCTAACACACCGTTGGAGCTCGTTTCTCCAGTATTGCTAATTTAGCTTGCTTTGATCGACGTCACCGGCAGATGAGACTTCCACGCTCCCTGTTTTCCACACAACCAGCATCCACTATTTACTCGGCTTGGAAAATGGACGGGCATTAAATATTTTTAATCTGTTGCATGATCGAGGCAGTCGAGAACCATAATACATATTTGCTCCTGATCCCGTTGACTAACCATTTGTCAACTGTTCGTACAAAAGGCAGCGAATTGGACATTAATCAGAGCAGTTCCTACAAACGCTTATTTCAATATAGGGCGTTTGATTTCGAGAAAGTCATTCAAAACCTTCATCACAATTAACACTTGCAATGAATGATCATTTACATATGACGCACTAAACAACGCTCATATGTATTTGAAACTCGCAAGACACTTGCTTTACTTTACCATTCAATAATTTCATTAGAACTTGACATTCCTAAGAACGTTTGTCAGGATTTGAAACTCTCAAGAACTCTACTTTACATTGACATTGCCAGGATCATTTGTTTGCATTTGGAAGATTCAAAAACTGTCGTTTACATTTGAAACTCTCAAGAACGTTTGTTTACATTAAAAACCCTCAAGATCGTTTGTTTACATTTGAGATTCTCAAGAACTCTCGTTTACATTTAAAACCCTCGAGATCGCTTGTCTACATTTAAAACCCTCTAGAACGCTTGTTTACATTTAAAACCCTCAAGATCTCTTGTTTACATTTAAAAACCTCAAGAACGCTGGTTTACATTAAAAACCCTCAAGAACGCTTGTTTACATTTAAAACCCTCAAGAATGTTTGTTTAAATTTAAAACACTCAAGATCGCTTATTTACATTTAAAACACTCAACAACGCTGGTTTACATTTGAAACCCCCAAGAACGCTAGTTTATATTTAAAATCCTCAAGAACGCTTATTATATTTGAAACTCTCAAGAACGCGTGTTTGCATTTAGAACTATTAAAAAGGCTTATTTGGAGAAATAACGTTGAGGTGGACCTAAGGGAAATCGGTAAGGATGGAAAAGATTGGATTGATCTTGGCCACGATAGAGACAGAGGGAAAGCTTGTGTTTCTGCAGCCATAAACCTTCTGCTGTAAGAAGACTAGAGAGTTATTTAATTAGTTAGTTACTGTTTACATTTAAAACCCTCAAGAGTGTTTGTTTAAATTTTAAACTCTCAAATATGCTCGCTTACATTTGAAACTTACAAGAACGCTTGATTACGCTTGAAAATCGCAAGGAAGCTCGTTTACATTTGAAATGCTCTAGAACTCTCGTTTATGTTTGAAATTATCAAGAACTTTCCTTATTATATATTTTCTTTATTAAGTTATGAAATTGCAAGTGTGCTTTTCTTTAAATGTTGATGTTTTTAGGAAATAATAATTGATGATTTCGGTGACTATAATGGTGATCCAATGTAAAGACAACCGAACAACTCACATTATTGGTGCACCCTCTGGTCACGTGGGGCGCTGCTAAATCGTCCTCAAACTTTGCACCTCTCGACGGTTTTACTCGCTTGTGGATTGGCCTATCACGGCACGCGTTTGTAGCTCGTTAATGAAAGCGAATTCCAAACATAAGGGTTCGGTGTAATTGAGTTCATTCATGGAGAGCCAAATTGACTAAAGAAAATTTCCCTCCATTCCTCGCAATATGATATTCGAATATTATCGTGAATCTCGTTACGTATGTGACACTGAAGCGGATTTCCGAACTTTGAATAGACGCTAACAAGATACCGGAGAATGTACATGATCTTTAATAGGCAACACTGTAAACAGTCACAAACAACAGCTAAGCCCATCAAATCTAGTTGATCCGTGTTCAGTTCATACGAGGGAGAATCAAATGAAAACCGCAATTAATTTTTTCCCACTATTTTAATGCAGGGATTATGTTTAGTTGTACATTATTTTTATATATAGTCCCCTCCCAGTTCAATGCAATTACGCCATCGGATAGGTAGTGCTTCGATACCGTGTGAGAAAAAATTATTTCGGTCGACTGTGTAGCCGCTCGTGCAATGCCGATTGGATGTCTTCATCAGACTTGAAACTCTGCCCTCTTTTAATGGACCAAAGATGTGGAAATCAGATGGTGCCAAATCTGGTGAGTATGGCGGATGTGGTAGTCACTTGAACCGTAGGTCATCTATGGTTTTCATGGTTGCACGAGCAGAATGAGGACGGGCGTTATCATGTTGAAGCAAAACACCTGCACTCAGCAATCCCTTCGCTTTGTGCTTATCGCTGGCCTCAAATTGTTCTTGAGAAGCTCAGTGTAGGTGGCACTAGTCACTGTCGTACGTGGGGGCATGTAGTGTTCCAGAATAGGACCTTTCTTATCCCAGAATAAAGTCAACATGACTTTCCCTGCAGAGGGCTGGCTGCGAAACTTCTTTGGTTTCGGCGAAAACAAATGTCGCCATTCTTTGCTTGCACGTTTCGTCTCCGGTTGAAAATGGTGCACTCAACTTTCATCCCCAGTGACAATGTGAGCTAGGAAATCCTCACCCTCCTCTTCATAACGCCTCAGCAGCTCTTGACAAGCATCAACCCGACGGACTTTCAGTTCCTGCGTCATCTGTAGAGGAACCCACCTGGCGGACACAATGTGTTGTACTGAACTGAAGCTCATATTCAGCAAGGAAGCCATTTCAGCCAGGGTGACACGCCGGTTTTCCTGAATAAGCCGATGTGCTGCGGCTATGGACTCCTCTGTCAGAACTCGTTGAGCCAGACCCGGACGGGGAGCATCAGTCAATAAAGTCGTACCTTCTGCGAATTTCTTACACCAATCGTAGACTTGCCGATGTGACAGATAGGCGTCCCCATACTTCGTCTGCATTCTCCGATGAATATCAACCGGTTCCACACCTTCACTCCATAAAAATCGAATAACTCCATGCTGTTCCTGCTTGGTGCAACTGCGTAGTGGTGCCGCCATCTTGAATCAGCTTTTACTAACATCCAACCCCACCTACCGGCACTGCTTCGTACTACCAGCTCGGAAAGACGTCAAGGACTGTGTCTGCAAATTTCCAAACGCCTAGAAAGATTTTTAATGGCACTTTTGCGGTTTTCATTTGATTCTCCCTCGTAAGTTGGGTAAAGCGTGTATTAAACTCGTCGCGACATTCAAGTTTATGCTTTCATGTATTTGTGGTGTTTTATGAAGGTAACTACAGTGTGAAGCAATTGACGAAAACGTGTGTGTGTGAGTGTGTGTATATTGTAGCGTGACGTCGGGTAAGGTACGGGATCGAGTCACGCCGGGACGTAGCTCAGATAAATACGATAGGTCTTAAGTTTGACTTGGCTAACCACCTCCACCCTTAAGGAAGCTGATGAAGGATTGTTGGGAGCCTGTGATGTTGAACGCTACTCACCCCTTGCTGTAGGTCTAGCCCTATGCTTCTGGCGTCGGCGACGGTGACAGGTGATAGGTGCCCGCTGGAGAGATCGAAGATGACGATAAGAGACGGCAGGCAATTCGGCGACTTGATTGTAAATGAACTGAAGATTCTTCGGCTGGCTTAATCCGGACTGCTTATGGACTTCTCGCTTGTTGCCGCCTCGTAACGTAGGGATCTCTCAGCAGGCCGTCGTCGTCTTCTCGTCGATCAGTTTGGTGGTGATATTGGAGCGAAGTGAGAGATCGATTTACTGACTCCAGGGGTTTTATACATTGGATTTGAGTCATAGGTTGGTGGACTTCGCACCTCCACTGTGTACCTGGGGTATCCCTGGATGCAGATGAAAATTTACAGTGGAGGTGCACTCACCGCTGGCGAGGGCCGTTGCCTTGCTGACTGTGCAGAGCCAAGTGGAAAGTTCTTGTTGCTCGGCTCTGCATCCGGTGGAATGTGGGGTGAATGAGCGTTCAACTTGCGAGCTTTAGAGCGATGTTTGAGGCAAATTAATGTTTATCCCTTTATGCTCCCAATTCCTTCATCAATATATATATATATATATATGACTCTTCTTCAAGGCATTTTAGAGTTTTTAATGCATGTACGATGCAGGACGATCATCTGCGTATAGAGAAGTGTCTTACGTATAGAAGGTCCTCCGGGACGGAGAGGTTACGACACCGCCCTAGGACGCCAGAGGTCCCGGGTTCGAATCCCTGCCTAGGCATGTTGTTCCTTGTGTGTATCTTCATCGATTTCATCTTGGCATCTTCACAATTATCGAAAAGTGACCAGATCTGCGAAGTAAAATAAACGAAATCAATCAATCAAGCAGCGTGGTGGGAAAGTTCTCTTCTTGTAATCAAGGGATCCCGATTTCCTTTCACGATGGGGGCACATTGTTATATTTTTCTTGTTATCTACCGTTGCTTTTCCGCCACTTTGGCTAATCGCGACGGTGAGGATGAATGATGATGAGATGAAATTGATCAAGAGACACTCACAAGTAACACATGAGGATCGACTTTCAGAAATTACCAAAATATACCCCCACTGAACTGCCCCAAGGAAAAATGAGTTCCAATTATCTCAAATAAACATTCAAAATATGGCCCATCAGTGTACAATAGTTGCAGTTAGGATTTGTAATCTTTTTCATAAATGCGAACTTTTCCTACGTTGATATATCTAAAAAATATTAAAACTTTGTAAGGATAAAAGGAGAAAAAACTAGATACAATAACTAATAACAAGATAAATAAGACTGTTTCGAAAGCCGAAGAACCTGGTAGAGAGAGAGAGAGACAGAGGGAGAACAAAAGAAAGGTAAGCCCGTAGACATCAAAGTAATACTCAGGCAACATTTGTTTACCTTATTCGCTAATCTTAAGATGTTTTTCTACGTTGCTAGGCAACGAATAAAGCATCGTTCGTTGACATTGGTCAACAGGATACTGAACGGAATTTAATATAAATCTGAGCTTATTTCTGAAAACGAAGTTACAAACTTCCAGCGTCCTCTTTTGTTCCCGAGAGGAAAGTCATTGTTCCTTTCAACATAGACATACTAAGAAACATTCACGTCGAGACTTTTGTAGCATACTAGCTGATTGCCCGGCGTTGCCATGGTAATTCTTTATTTATCCCAATCTTCTATTAAAGTTGTCCGTGGGAGAAACATGGCGATCTTAAATCCACTCCTCAGTACTTAATAGACTGCCCCTGTGACTTGTTGATCGAGAAAGCATGTCTCTCTCTCTCTCTCTCTCAAATGTCATCGTGTATGTCGCCAATTAGCTTAGCGATTCCGAAAACTATCGATTCGACAGTAATGTAAGTCATTTTTGACATTTTATTTTTCGCCCCCTCTCACCCCCATGCCGATAGGTGATGAACTTGGAGTTGAACGTCTTCGATTATTTTTACATTTCGCTCCTTCCCACCCCCCTAGGGGAGCCAGAGGTGTCTTACCCCCACAGTATTTCTTTCCAGATTGTAAGTCATACGTGTAACCAAGTTTGGTTGAAATTGCTCCAGGCGTTCAAGAGTTATGACGGAACAAACATAAATACAAATATACACACATACATCCATTTTGTTCAATAAAGATCGATCATAAATTTCTTATGCTCGTGATGTATACAAATTATAATTTTATGTTGCATTGTTAGCTTAATGTGTAATGAATATGTGGCAAGAGTTTCATTTATTTTTTGCCAGTAGTACGTCAGTGGTAGCCGTGCAAGTTCAACGGAAACGATGGAGGAGGCAACAACATGCGATGAACAATATGATGCGTTGAAATTTTGCTTTCGCCTGAATAAATCGTCAGCCGAAGACTATGAAATGCTACAGGCGGCTTATGGAGAGTCTGTTCTTCCCTACAGTACAGCAAGAACATGGTTTAGGATGTTTCAGGAAGGGAGACAATCAACGTCAAAGGAAGGAGCTCCAGTCAGCTTCAGTCACTGCGCTGACAGAAGTCAACATTTACACCGCCGCTGCTATTGTCAGAGATGATCGTCGAATAACAGTACGCGCACTATGACATATTTTAGATATCATTGGGTGTCACCCACACGTCAGTAAGGGAAAAACTGAACATGAGACGTGTTTGTGCGCGATGGGTTCCGCGGTGGATGCTGCACCATGATAATGCTCGCCAGCACATTGCGAAGGTTGTTACTGCATATCTCGCCACACAAATGTGACATGTGGTCCTCAACCCCTAAACAGCCCATATATAGCCCCTTGTGACCTCCTTTCATTCCCAAAGTGAAGAAACACCTTCGTGGAAAGCATTTTCCATCATTAGAAGTAGTGGTGAAGGCAGCGGAGGCGACTTTGAAGGACCTATCGAAACATGGCTTCCAGCATGTCTTTGAAGAATGAAAAAAAAAGGTGGGACAGGTGCAATGCATCGCATGGGGACTACTTTGAAAAGGACCATCAAAATTTGGAAAATAAGTGAGGGTATGTTGTTAAAAAAAGTAATAATTTATTGAACAGCCCTCGTAGATAAGATTGTAGAGTATTTCCGGATCCAATTTATGTACAGAACAGTATACCTGTAACAACATAAACGAAACTTAGCATACTTTACCATGTGCACTGTTAGAAATTACTGTAAAATTTACAATTTACTACCGTTAAAAAGTTAACAGCCAGCCAGTTAATTTATAAAAACGGAACATAACCGTTTTTTTATTTCAATTTGAATACTTTATCATGCATTAAAAAATAATGATTATAAACTAAACTTGCTTTCAAGAAACATACATTGTTTAATAGAGAATCATTCAAATTACCGTAGTTCTTGCAACTCTATTATGGCCGTTACTGCTTAAAAAACGGTCACGATAATTTTTTTATCGGTAGTTGGATGGCAACGAAAATTGACGGTCTTTGACCGTTATTGCTTCAGTCAACTTTCTATAGTGCAGTTTTATATAGTTCATACTGTTCTGTGGTTGTATTGGTATTTTTCATATTTAACTTTAAGTTTTTTAATAAGGATGAGCCGATATCGGAGCGGCAGAGTATTGGGATCGGAAAATATTGGTTATTTAATATTTACTGACACTTTCCCGGATTAATGTAAAATTATAAGTTTCCATTGATTTTATACCAATATTACGTGAAACAAACTGTATTTGCTGATTCCATAAATACAGAATGTCCCAAAATGATTACCCTGATTTCATAATGTTATTATTCTTTAGTGATTGTACCACTTGTACAAACGCCCTTGAGCAACCCCTGACTAAAATAGCGGGAAGCAGGCCTCCGCGGCGGAGTGGTTAGCGCAACGCTCTATGGCGCTAGAGTCCAGTTTGGGTCTGCGTGTTCTCTGTGATTGTTTTAATGGTAACGTGTTGTTGATTATATTCGGCGAGCGCCCTTGGCTACATCGAAAGTGTGCGAGTCTAGATTGTGTAATATAATCTAGGGGTTACTTTCTGGACACACTGTACAATAGAAAGAAAAACAAATGTAACAACATCAATAGTAATTCGATTTCAAGTTCATTTGGTGTTTCTTTCTTCATAAACACTTGATATCTGAAAGGAAGAACACGATAGCAAATTACCAGGAAGCTCTAAGCACTTTACCCACGCTGACAGGGCAAGGTTTCCAATAACAGATCATTATCACGTCTGCAAAAATAACCAGAGAGAAAATTCAGATCCAGTATCAATTTCCAAATCTGACCTTCTCGACATTCTGGTGGTCAGGGTCGCACCCTTTTAATAACATGTCTTGGGTTCGATTTCCGATGTGGACTTTTAACGAGTGGTTCGGATCCAATTTGACCTCTGTCCGTCAGGCGAATGGTTGCTGATTGAATGGTGGAGTTCCGAGGAGAAGGAAAGCTTTGTGGAACCGAGCTGGCCCGAAAAGAGTTACGTGAGTACATTACAGAAACTGCATATCAGCTGCTGTAAAAATGTTCGATATTTCTTTCCATGAGAACCGACGAATCCCAAACGCGATATATTTTTAAAAATATCCCGTCAGGAACTACGTTATGGTTCATCTACGTCAACGTTTCATGAATGTTGGTCAAACATAGTCATTCATATTTCTGAAATCATTACTCTTACACATTGCTTTATAATCCAAGGTTCCCTGATTCGAATCGCGGCCTGGGCTTGGATGGTGTTCATTGTGAGTGCTCCTTTATTAATTTCATCCTATCATCACTCATCCTCAACTTCGTGATTAGCCAAAGGAGGCAGAAAAGCGAATGGAAATAACGAAAATCAATCAATTACACAAGTGCTCCTTCTTTGCTGCCACAAAATACTGAAGCATTAACGAAATGCACATTTACATGACTATAATGATAAAATATATTGAGAATTCAATTTTCCTTATTGCAAAACAAGGAACGGAAATAGTTTCAAAAATAGACTATTAAAATTTTCATAATTTACGTCTCTTTTCTACTTATCGGGTCAATCGCGACGATGGGGATGATTGATGAACAGACGCAAACACAATGATATCTCTATCAAAGTTCCAATATACGACCCCTAGTGTCGAAACGCCTCACACTTACCACTCTGCCACAAAAGTCGGCCAGAGTGTATTTTTTTATAGTAATTTAACATGAAACCACCTTCAATAGTATTGGTCAGCTATGAGCTGTTGTAACAAATGTCCACATATCTGAACGTCACTAAATAGATAATAAATTAACAAAAAAGTTTGTACTAAACTAATAACTAACTAATAAATTCATTCTGGACTACGCTGTCAAATATACATCACGCGAATTTTACTAAAAAAGGGAAAGTGGTCCCCTGTGCTTAGCACCAAGACATGAAGTCGTATAGGGGGTGTGGGGGTAACGCCATACACTTTCTTGATCCATTCGTGAGTGGTGATGATGCATCACGCCCTGACCGTCTTTACCCCCCTCCCCCCCAGGGTTTCCCCCAGGTATCCATGTCATTCGACGCTGGGTGGGCGCCGGGGCCGCTTCCAACGTTAGAAAAATTCAAGGATTTGAACCGGCCGGGATCGAACCCGGAACTTTCACACTGCCGAAGGACACTAATAGATAATGAATTCACAAATATTAACATACGTATTACCGTTCCTAGTTACCGAATTTTACTTCTATAAGAATAACAATTTCTTTAATTTTTAATCGTTGAAATGGCTAAAAATGTGTCTTTTATATATTCTCTTGATTTAATCAGAGTTAAATCCACTCTCCTCTTTACAGATAAATAAAAAGTATATCACATGAAAGGAAAGCAGTACGTACAAATTGTGAGAATAAAGTAAGGAGATAGAGATTTTGTTGTCCACCCTGAAAGCGCCATCTATGATCTAAAGTATCGATAACGTAGTGTAATCCACAATTACAGCGCCTTGAATAACGTAGTGTGGAAAACTGATTCCCGAGACGGATGACAACATAGATGGCAGTGCGATCAGCACAGCTGATAATTTTCTTGTGAAAGTAATACTGCTTAGTTAGTTTTTGGAATATATTGTGTAGATTTGTTTCTCTAGAAAGGCGGTAAGTGAATTGATGGAAACAGTTATATTTGTGGAGTGATTTGCAGTCACGAAATGGCATTAATTTGGAAAGAAAAGTAAAATAAAATTAATAAATAAATAGCATGCGTAACACAAGAAGAAACATCGCAATGTGATTCCGGACGTTATGTGTTGGATTGTGTACTATAGTTTATTTTGCCTTGTTATTAGAATATAAATCGTATCCTGAGAGATATTTCATACCGAGCCGACAAACCACAAGTGTCGCTTGAAAGCGAGCAGTCGGTAATCAATGCAGCCTTTCGAACCGTAGGGACACAAGCTCTAACTTCACTGTTTTAGACAAAAGCGACAGGCGACAAACGATAGGGGAATTTCACACCAAAGCGACAAGGGTCCTTCGGTCCAAAGCAACTTTCAGACAGAAGCGACACCTGTCGCTTGGAAACGAGCCAATCAAAAGCAACATTTCACATCGTAGCGGCATGACGGGAACCA
This sequence comes from Lepisma saccharinum, assembly GCF_977018435.1. Classification (NCBI taxonomy): domain Eukaryota; kingdom Metazoa; phylum Arthropoda; class Insecta; order Zygentoma; family Lepismatidae; genus Lepisma; species Lepisma saccharinum. The sequence continues at coordinate 55,678,153 of NC_139254.1, read as the reverse complement.
TAGGCCAGCGTTCGGTTGGTGAAATCCTCAAGCGATAAGTGTCGCGTGCCGCTTGCAAGAAACATTGCATCGCGCATACGTAAACAACAAACCACGGCAACATGTTGCAAGTTATTGTAGAAATGACCCAGTTTGAGTAACACACAAGCGACAAAGCGACACGTGTGGCTCATCGCGTCGCCTAGATCTATTGTTGTAACGTGCTGTTTATCGTGTCGCCTAGATCTGTTGTTCGCACAATTAACAGCAAACCTTTGCTAATAGACTTGTCACTTATTTGGCAAGTACCCTTGTAGGGCGTCATCAGTATCATCATCGCCGCGATTAGTTTAAAGCGGAAGAAAATAGACAGCAAATATCAAAAATACAAATGCTTCAGTGTGTATATTTTTAAAAGAAATTATGATGATAGTAATATATACAGTGGTTGCGGTGGCTTAGTCGGTAACGCGTCTGACTACCATGCTAAAGGTCCCGGATTCGATCCCCAGCCTGTTCAAATCCGGGAACTTTTCTAATGTTGGAAGCGGCCCCGGCGAACACCCAGCGTCGAATAACATGAGGTACCTGGCGAAACCCCTGTGGGGTAAAGGCGGTCAGGGGCGTGCTGCTGATCACATCACCCCCACTCACGACGCGATCAAGAAAGTGTGGGGCATTACCCTCACATCCCCTATACGCCTTCATGGCGTGGTGCTAAGCACAGGGGAACACTTTAAATTTTTTTACATTTTATAATACATACACAAAAATTTAGTTACCAACAGCATTCCACGCGTATTTTTTCTGCCGTATTATTAATGAAAGTATAAAGATAACGGAACGTGATCGACTGTCTAGAATGTTTAATATCATCACCATCAATGTACCAAATATCATAGCAATTAACACATTCATAGAAATGCTTCATGTAAAAGAACCAGACGTTGCAGCGAAAACTCCATTTACTTCCATTATAGGCAGACGAATTCCATACAGCTGTACCGACACCAGCGCCTCTAGCGGTATCATATTCGAGTGAAACCAGCTAGAGATCCCAGAACAGTGCCGTTTTCCACACTACGTTATTCAAGGCGCTGTATCCACAACATATCATTTCGTAACTTGCGCGAGGGATGCTGGGAGATGTATGTCGTCATATAATCACTCTAGAGATGGGAGCGAACAAATATTTTCGCCAAGCACATCCTGAAAACTACTCGCAGTAATAAACAATTTCTGGAATTTGATTGGTGCGGAGAACGAGCAGTGATATTTTTGCTCCGACGCTGTTAAAAGAAATAACAGAATACCTAAAGGAAGTCTCAAATTCTCAAGGATCCAAGAAAATGTTGTTCTAAATGCTGAACAAATTAAGCAAGTGTGTAATCATGGCAACAAGAAATGTTGGTTTTGTACTGCATTGCTAAAGTTAAGATCGCAGGGGGTACTTTTATTCATCCCGATATTCTTTGTTCAACATTCAACTGCGAGGGACGGTTATCCTCTGAACTACCTTGGGGCCGCTCCCTCATTTGCTGGCCTAATTATCTTCCGCTATGAGAAAGTAGCCCAGTTTTCCATGCTTGGTATCCTACTTTGTATGGAACCCAAATAACAGTACTGATGTTAGGGTTGCATAAGGAATAGGATGAAGAAGACAACCTACATATCGCATTATTATTGGCCAGAAGGCTTATCTTGAGAGAATTCTTGCCACTGAATACTCCCGTTGTCCTACCGTTGTCTGACCAGAGGTGGACATTCTTGTTGGTGATATCCGAATACAGGGCGTCCCAATTCAGGAATTATGGCGAAAGTTCCCAATTCAGGAACCGATATTTCCACGTGGAATGTTACCGATTCAGAAACCGATATTTTTACGTGGAATGTTACCGATTCAGGAAACGATATTTTCACGTGGAATGTTACCGATTCAGGAACCGATATTTCCACGTGGAATGTTACCGATTCAGGAACCGATATTTCCACGTGGAATGTTACCGATTCAGGAATGTTACCGATTCAGGAACCGATATTTTCTCGTGGAATGTTCCCAAATCAGGAACCGATATTTCCACGTGGAATGTTACCGATTCAGGAACCGATATTTTTGACGTGGAATGTTACCGATTCAGGAACCGATATTTTCACGTCGAATGTTACCGATTCAGGAACCGATATTTTCTCGTGGAATGTTCCCAAATCAGGAACCGATATTTCCACGTGGAATGTTACCGATTCAGAAACCGATATTTTTACGTGGAATGTTACCGATTCAGGAACCGATATTTTCACGTGGAATGTTACCGATTCAGGAACTGATATTTTCACGTGGAATGTTGCCAAAATCAGGAACCGATATTTTCACGTGGAATGTTACCGATTCAGGAACCGATATTTCCACGTGGAATGTTACCGATTCAGGAACCGATATTTCCACGTGGAATGTTACCGATTCAGGAATGTTACCGATTCAGGAACCGATATTTTCTCGTGGAATGTTCCCAAATCAGGAACCGATATTTCCACGTGGAATGTTACCGATTCAGGAACCGATATTTTTGACGTGGAATGTTACCGATTCAGGAACCGATATTTTCACGTCGAATGTTACCGATTCAGGAACCGATATTTTCTCGTGGAATGTTCCCAAATCAGGAACCGATATTTCCACGTGGAATGTTACCGATTCAGGAACCGATATTTTTACGTGGAATGTTACCGATTCAGGAACCGATATTTTCACGTGGAATGTTACCGATTCAGGAACTGATATTTTCACGTCGAATGTTGCCAAAATCAGGAACCGATATTTTCACGTGGAATGTTACCGATTCAGGACCGATATTTCCACGTGGAATGTTACCTGTCGCTAGATGTCTGGGTATATTTAATAACATTCTTTATATTACTTTGTACCATCCTTTTTCTAGTGAGGGATGATTGGAATCTGGAATCTCTGTCCTCGTAAGTATTACGCTATTGACTCTGCAACAGAGGGTACTCTGCTCATCCTGTTCTATGGACAGATAAGGAGATAATAATAGCAATACCAACAACAACAGCCCATGATGCAACAGCATACTTATGGGAAGCCCGAGCCTACCTACCGACTTCCAGCCTCGCTCCCACCTGATCCTACTCACTCACTCACCCGAGTTGGGGAAGCATCCAACAAGTTACGGAGTGACGTGTGGTAAGCACGACGAACCTCAAGTTGTTGTTTTAGGTTTTCCGTGATCGGATTACACTCTTCATTTGTAGCTCCCAATTTTCTTCAACATGGTGCGTGTCCACCGGGCCCTGAACAGGCCGAAATCTCAGGTGAAAAGTTGTTACGCGTCCCCCAGAAGACTTGAACCTGCGCGCGTCACGTAGCCGGAGCCCAAAGCATGACGCCTAGCGCACGACCACGGTGCGGGACCTGATAAGGATATATGTGATTTTAGTTCAACAAATACGCCAACTAATGTATAAAAAGCATAGTGATGCGATAATTTGACCACACGTAAAAATCTTATGTTTAGATCATGGGCAAAATTTTGGGGTTTAATCTTAGGGGAACTGAATCGAACTTAGGGCTCAACTCTATTTTAGGGAGGAAATTGAAAAGTTGTAAATTACATAAAAATAGGGTCCAATGCTATTTTGTTAAACGGCTATTACATTTGAGATATCATAAAAATTGATGTTTATTTCTTTGCTCAAAAGTCGTAGGAAGTTAACAAAATTATCATTAACTTGTAAACTTTAATGTTGTTAATATTTCAATACTAATAATTAAAAGTTAAAATATACAAAACAGTAATTTTTGCCTGTAGTATTATATGGGTGTGAAAATTTGTCCTTTACATTATTAAAAAAAACATAAATTAAGAGCATTTTAAAATAAAATCCTTAGAGAAAATATTTGGACCTAAATTGGACGAGGAGACAGGTGAGTGAAGGTTGTATAATTTAGAACTGCATACATTTTATTCATGTCCAGATATTATTAGAATGACTAAATCAAGAAGACTTAGACCATGTGGCACGAATGGGACAGGATTCTTGTTGGGAAACCTGATGGTAAGAGAACTGTAGGAAGGCTAACACGAATATGGAAGGATAACGTTGAGATGGACCTAAAGGAAATCTGTAAGGATGGAAAAGATTGGATTGGATATGGACAAGGCTTGTGTTGATGCAGTCATAAAACCTTCGGGTTTAAGAAGGCTAGAGAGTTAGTTGTACATTTTAAGAAGCCTGGGAGTTTAGGGGAGGGGCCGCTAAGTTACACCTATGGTTATGATCATAATTGAATACGTTAACAATAAATAATATGTTAATAAAAGGATAGGTGAGTTGTCCTTGAAGCATCAAAAATAAGATTCGATAAACCTCGCTTCAGGTAAAACACTGGCTCTCAAAAGTCAAACACTGTGCCCGCCGCAACGTTACAAAACTTCGGCTTCAACCTAGGCAGAAACTAATTAACAAAAACACCTGTTTTGACGTCCCCGGCGCCATACATTTCGTTTGCTCGGCGATGCCGGAGGCGGGAGAGAGGGAAAGACTGCCACGGCGAGCAATTACGGAAGTAAACGAATCGTTTCGACGCTAAGAACAAGCTCGCTGAGTGGTTGACGATTGCCGACCGCGAGCAGTTATCAAACTGGGCCCTCAGGCATACAGTAAAAAGACTAATGTGCGGCAAGCGGCGTAACTCTGAACGGCGACCTAACTTCTGTGACATCCGCGTGCATACACTGTATAGCTGGAATAGACGCCATCGTTCCCGGATAAATTGTCCTTTGTGCACGAAGGTTAATGAAGACAGACTACAAACTCAAAAGTAAACCTACTAATTAAAGCAAAGAGATAATTCAAAGCAGATAAATGTGTCCGATATTGAAAATGCACTAAAATAAATTTGTTTTTATTAATATTAACAATATCATGTTACTCAACGCGCAACAATGCATAAATCATTTTATATCCTTTCCTCCAAACGCAAATACATAATTTTGATATCTTAAAATTAGTCCATTTTGATAGTGAGAAAAATGTATCCTCAATTGGAGTGCAGAACGTATGTTATGTGTACTAGCCATATAACGTGTATACAGTATTATTGTAATGAGGTTATCCTATCATGCTCTTGACAATGATATGATGAAAGGAATTGGCAAGTGGTTAATGGAAGACAATGACTTAGAGAGGGAGGAAGAGGCAAAGGGAACGAAAAGGAGAATGATTAGTAGCCGCAGAGAAAGGGGGAAATGAGATAGAATGTAGAAATGAAAATATAAAATATAGAGAAACATAAAGAGAGATAAAGAAAATGGAGAGCGAGAGTTAGAAAAAGGAAGACAAAGAAAAAGAATGAGGTAGAAAGATAGAGAGATAGAAAGTGAAAAGAGGGAAAGAGAATAGAAAGACAAAGAGAGAGAAAAGGAGAGAGGTAGAAAGAGAGAAAGAAAGAGGGAAATAGAAAATGCGATAAAAGAAAAGGGAGATGTAGAAAGAGATAGAAAAATAAAGAGATAGAAAGATAGAGAGAAAGAATGTGAAAAAGAGGGAAGGATGTTAGAAAGAGAAAAAGAGAAAAGAATGAGATAAATGAAAAAGGGAGTCGTAGAAATAGAAAGAGGTAGATAGAGAGAGAAAGTGAAAAGAGGGAAAGAGAATAGAAAGACAAAGAGAGAGAGAAAAGGAGAGAGGTAGAAAGATAAAAAGAAAGAGGGAAATAGAAAAAGCGATAAAAGAAAAGGGAGACGTAGAAAAAAGAAAGAAAAATAAAGAGGTAGAAAGAGACGGAAAAAGAGAGAAAATGAAAAAGTGGAGAGGTAGGAAGAGAAAGAGAGAAAAATAATGGTATATAGGGAAAGAGGTAGAAAGAAGAAATAATAGAAAGGGAGTACAATGATTGATCCCTAGAAAACCTCTTCGTGTTACCAGATATATACGATATTAAAAGGCTACAACATCTAATGTAACGAGAAGTATCAACGAATCATAGAGTAATCTTTAAAGATTAACATGTCCCATGTACAAAAAAATGTTGAAAGTACACAATCAAATTAATTATTTAGCGAAAAATGAAAGATGTAGCTCCTTAACGAAGAGCTAAAAACGAGCTATAACAAGCGATGCTCTTTACTGACGCATAGCCCTTTAGAGGAAACATCTCAATTTTCAAGGACCTAATGTAATTTCCCTTCAAAGCAAAAAGTTCAGGGTGGCATCATAGGGGAAAAAATACAAGATGTTTCCAGGACATGCAATATTCATTGCCTCCACCCCCCACGGAGGGGTTGCATGCCCCTTTTTATCATCAGCGCCTGTCATTTAAGACTACAGAGAAAAAATCTGGTACGTTCACATAGAAATTCAAACGCTCTGCCATGGTCAATGTTTCGTAAATACAAAAGCCCGCTGCCGTGATCAATAAAAACAGGATCAAAGGGTCCCGATGCCTCTTCCATTACATAATACATGAGTGCAGGCTCACGTGCTTGTTGGATACGAGCTTCAGCCTTTCCCTGCTTATAAGCCGTGAAGTGAATGTGGAACTGTGTTATGTAGATAAAGGATGAGCGATATCAAACAGGAAGAACATTTCATCGAACAAAGTACATGGGGAGTTTACCTTCACGAAATTCAAGATGAGCGGCTGATGTTATATTTTGCAGCGTACAGTCAACGTAAATCCTGAAATAATCGCTTCCATGTATCGCGTTGTGTGTGTTGGTGTGTTGCTTGACCGTACGGCGTTAAGTAAGCTTGTTTGATTTTTGTTTAAGCTCACGTTATGCACGCACAGGCTAATCGGGAAGTAATCTACAGTTTATAGAGATATCCGAACCAATATGCAATCAAAATCATTACGGATGTTGATTGATTGACAGATCTGCTTTATTTTACTTCGCTTTTGTGCCACTTTTGGCTAATTTGCGAAGATTGGGATGAGTGATGATATGATAAATTTGATGAATGGGTAATAATCCTCAAATATTGAAAATACATTAGAGTAAAACAGTTCACAATCCCAGACACTCGTGATCATTTTCCAAACAGGAACTCGACAATATAGAATGTGGTGTCAGATTACCTAAGCCTTACTGGGTCACCAATGGGGTAAACCTGTAAACAGGTAAAACCCAGGAAGAGGATACAGGTGACATGACTCCGCATTGCTTAGTAAAATCTATGACAATAAATATCTGGGACAAGAGAGGTCATAGGCCAGTTTTGGAGCAAACGTTGAGAGGTGCAGAACGGGGATTAACGAGGAAACGTTGGAGTGAGTTCCAAGTCAAGCTCTTGAGATACTGTACAGTCACGATCATAATAGATCAACGCCGAACTTCCAAGCAGAGACAGGTATATTATTCCATTTTACCATGCTTATCCTTTCTTTAAGGGTATAAAACTCAAGTGTCGTGATTTGCCATTTACATGTACATTTATCACCTCTCGCACGTTGCCATTAAGCTCACCAGGAATAGCGCGTACGCCATTACCGAGGACGAATGATGAATAAGCTACACTACCCAGATTCGATCCCAGTTCCCTTGAGGAACGTTACGAATGGACTCGCAAACATCCATTCCCAGGCCGGGATTCGAACCCGAGACCCCTGGCGTCGTAGCGCGATATGATAACCACTCCGCCACAGGGCCGCGCAGGTATTGCGAAACGCAGTTTAATTATGAACTAAACACACTCTGCATTTATAATAAAACTGCCTCAATCGGCACCTGTAGTGTTTTAAATACGGAAACAAAGTTTAATAGTGTTACCAATGTGCAATGTGCGTCCAAGGGATATCGAACCCGTGACCCGTTGCTTACAAGGTGAGTGGTAAGTACACTTAATTGAATTAATTTATTTTACTTCGCTTTTCTGTCACGTTGGGTAATCGCAAAGATGAGGATGAGTGATGAAAGGATGAAGGATTCACAAAAGACAGCCATGCTCATGTTGGGACGGACCCAGGTGTCATAACATTGGTAATCAATCCGCTGGTAAAAGGACTTTCACAGGACGAACACAGCTCATTAAAAAGGACCTCAAATCAAAAAAACAGTTGTTAAAACAGTACTGTCATCTCCCAACATGGATAATAAACAGTTGCGTAGGTTAAAACTCTGTCTGAAGAACGTAAAATCGTCACATTCGAGAGGAATATGCCAAATATCTCATCGCTCAAAGGGCTATACTGCACAAACGACCCTTGTGTTTTACCGTTACGGCGTAAAAGAAAAAAAATGTTCACTCGTAGTACTTAATTCGTGCTTCCATTTGGCACTGTGCATTATTTCACTTAAAAGTTCCAATTATAATACCATTAAGCCTTGTTTCCATGATTATGAAAAAATAAATATGCTGACCAAGGCAGAGGAGAAGGAAGAAAATGAAGGAAAAAGAGCGTGAGATATAAACCCCAACCACATTCTACATGGAAGTAAATATGTTTAGCCTTTTAGGTGACAGTACAGTTGACAAGTGAGAGTCACCTGCTAGAAAGTTCCAGAACAACTTTCTAATAGTCTGGAGGGAGTAATGTTTTGTGTGTATATATAATGCCCTGTTTTTGTATCTTGTTACTTTTGTAATTGATACAGAGTCTGAAGAAGACCTAGCTAGAAGGTTGAAACGTTACGTTTAGTTTATGTTTTTTAATAAAATAAATTACTGCCTTTTCTTAAAAGTTCCTATTCTGTGAAATAATATAAACTGTCTTACATTGCTTCCCATAGCTGCTTTCCTGTATCGAAATCCATGTTGTAAACACACACAATTGCCAGGTCGATCTTTGGTTTCTAACATGGATATAGATGCGAATTTCCACTAGGATTCAACATTCTTTTTATGATATTAATTTTATTTTTGGATATTGAAGTTTCTATTGTTCAATTACTGTAAATTGTTTTCGTTAATTTCAATTGTTTTTCTTCAATTTCTTTGGGAAATGTATGATTTTCGTATATTTTAATGTTCAAAGTTGTCCTAGCATTGTGCGATATGGGAGACCCCTGACTTTTTGTGTCTCCCTCATTGCACAACACGACAACGACAACAGGACAACCTTGCGTTGTGACGTCACTCGAGGAATGTTTACGTTGTTAGGGTAGGTCCGTTAGGTTTGGTTCTTTTAGAATAAATACATTGCAAATGTATTATTTATGCTAACTAAACCCAACAAGCCTAACAACAAATTAGGCATTTAGCCATACATCTGGACGTAAATTAGTGCTCATTATGTTTAATTTATAATGGAGGTTGCTCAAATTTAATACTACGTTTTCTTCCCCTTCCAATTGTTTTCTCACCACACATCCTACATTTCTGGAGTCCTTGATTCATACCATTCCCAACGATGTATTGGCTGAGCAGGTTTACGATAGTAACCCCGTTCTGACCCAGGCTTCCGGGCGGGAATTTTAAATTCGAACACTCTTTGGAAGAAAATTGTTATAACTCGGGCATTATTGGAGCAATCTACTTCGGACAACTTTAGTTTTGCAGCTAAAACATCAGCGCATGCAACCGTATACAATTTAGAACGTCGGACAGAGGAATGGGGGCTTGAGGGGCACGACTCCCGAATTTCAATGGAAAAAACATAGAAATCTAGAGTTTGCCCTTCTTCTCCAACTATTTTGAGGAGAGGGTGCAAACTTGAGTATTCCTTTCAAAGAATGTACGTTTCCAAAGAGAATGAAACATGTTTAATGTTTCTGGGTGCCATACAAGTTGAATAATAAGCCAAAATGTAAAACTCTGTTGTTTGTTTTTACGAAAAATAGGTAATTTGCATATTGCTCAGAAAATTGTTATAACTCGGGCACTATGGGAGCAATCTACTTACTTCGGATGATTTTCGTTTTGCATCTAAAACATCAGAGCATGCAACCGTGTACAATTTAGAACGCCGAACCGAGGAAGGCGGGTTTGTGGGGCCCGACCCCCGAATTTCAATGGAAAAATCACAAAAGTCTGGAGTTTGCCCCCTCTTCTCTCGCGATTTTGGGGAGAAGTCGCAAACCTTAGTATTCGTTTCAAAGAACGGACATTTCCAAAGAGAATGAAACCTGTTTCATGTTCCTGGGTGTCATATAAGTCGAATAATGAGCCAAAATGTGAACGTCTGTTCGGAAATCTGGCATGGATATGTGGAGGTTGGTCATCAATGTGAATTTCCCAGGCTTGCTCCTGACCTGTGTCAGAGTTTCAACACGAACATAAGAGTATGAAGGTCCAAAAAGCACATCCATTTTGTAATAAGAACCATGATACCATAGGGAGTCATACAACATGGTTGCTCGACCATTTTAAAAAAAGTTTATTTTTGTGTGGTGCGAGCCTCATATGTTGACAGTTCAGAACCACTGTTATTTTATTTTTACTATCACCGATTTGAAGATGGCGGGCATATTTATATCATGGCGCGCGTCATTTTCTCCATTCGTAAGCACCAGCGGCAACTTTTTTATCTCAGCTCTGGTAAGCCCTACGACAATGAGACAAAATCTGTGACGTTAAGCACATTATAGCCTACAATTATATTTGTGTGTAATTTTCTAAATATTATTGCTTCATAATAAATTTTAAGGTAAAAATTGGGTATTTTAATTGCTCAAAATGACATTTTTGAACATTTGTTTTGGTAGGAAGGCAGTTTTTTTGACACTTCAATTTTTTTGTGCAAGTACCTGTGTACCAATAGAGTATGGCAAAATTATTTGAAGCTTGAGACTTCAATAAATTTTTTTCTACAGTTTCAAAAACATGTACTGTTTGTTCAAAAAATCCAAGTTCAGGGTTAAATATCTCTGGTGGGCAGTTGTTTAAAAATCTGAAATTTGTACACAATACAGTACTTCATGATAAGTAACTTCAGTAAAAATTTTGAGTTTGAGATTCAATTGGTTTAAGAGATACAAAACTCGTGAAAAATTCAATATTTTGCATTAAATATGGTATGCCTAATTTCATTTCTAATTAACATTTTGTGTTAAAATTCTGCAAAATGTAATTTGGAATGTCAATGAACAACATTACAATCCTGAAATGGATCTGCAATAAAGTATATATACGAGGGCGTGCTGAAAAGTAAAGCTTCCTATCTTTTTATTTTCTTTTTAACCTTGTAAATGCATTTTGGATTTTGAGCAACCATACATTGCACTTATAAGACTTTCTCGCTACTCCATTGAAGGTTTCAAACTTCTATCGCCAGGGGGTGCTGAACTATTGCGAGGAAAATGGCAGCATGTAACCATGCAATGTCGGTGAAGCGCCTGAAGTGGCGTGCCGTGATCGAGTTTCTAAATGCAGAAAATGTGCTACAAATTGGCATTCATCTGAAACTGAAGATATTTTATGGGGATGAATGCGTAGACATCAGTACTGTGCGATTTTGGGCTGTTCATGCTCATAAAGAAAACCCAAGCTGAACACGATTCCGATTACCTCCATCAGTTGCAGTTCGCGGCCTTTCATTCCATTCTCTCACATAGCTGAGATTTCTTCAGCTGGAGTTTTCGTTAAGAGCATGATAAACAGTTTGTCCGTGTTACACGGCACACTGTATATTTGCCCAATTTTCCAAAATTTTGATTATTTTATTTTGGGTGAAATGCAATCCAATCATTGATGAGAAATATATCCTAAGGCATTCGAAAGACACTTAGGGTGAAATATTCCTGTACTCCTAACCTTCTATGGAACGGAACTTGCAAACGAATTAACAATGTAAAATTTCACAGATTCCTACCCTGCTACACAAGCAAAACATCAATCCGGCCTCGTGAGGTCGCCGATCGATGCCGAAAGGAATTACAAAATCAAGAACTCGTAAACCTCCGATTTCTCTCCGGAATTTCAGCGTAATTATATTTTCAGTAAAAGGGGGGGGGGGTTACGTATGGAAGCTCTACCTGGTTCTGCATTGGAATTTCCAGTTTCGGCGGTCGGCAAAAGGAAATCGGTTAATTAAATGAAGACAAGGCGACGAATGCGAGTATTGTGCTCTCCCGGAGGCAGTAGAGATGCCTGAGCCACGTGAACACTCGAGAGGAGACAATAATAGATGCTTGCACGTCTGTCTATCCGCCTCCCTATCTCCAATTGCTTTTTGTCTACGTCGACGAAATGACTGAAGCAGTCTCAGGTTGGCTGGTAAAACACAACTTTGGACTGGAAATAATTTTCTTGGATGGCGCCTTTCGTTTCGTCTGGGATGATTTCGGAGGAGCCTTTGAACGAGTGCCTTCTGCGCGTCGGCATGTCGAGATTAAATTGAAACGCCTCAGGTGTCTCAGGACCAGGAAGAATGGAGCAGCAGCTATGGATAAACACGATGGTGAATTGTTTGCATTTTGCTATACATGAACAAGAATATTGAACAACGGATTGCACTGAAGTGATGCTACAACTTAGCAGCAGCGCGAAAGGAGAAAATAGCATTCCGATCGGTTCAAGGTTTTGAGGAATATTTTTAGGTGCGCTCAGCTTTGCCTCGAAGATCGTGGCATCTCTCTTTCTTTCGCTTTTCCCTTCTCTTTCTATTTTCTCTAAGGCTCTTTTCTGTTTTCTTATATTCTCATCCTCCTTTCTCCTGTCTATTTCATCTTATTTTCTCTCTCCATACGTCCCTCTCTCTTGCTTCCTCCGATTCTCTCTAATCTCATCCTGTTTTCTCTTGTCTCTCTCCTTCTTCTTGTCTCTTTCTATACGTCACTTTCTTGCTATCTCTGTTTCTCTATCTTCCAATTCTCCTATCTCCTGTCTTTCTTCTCCTTTTCTCTTTCTCTACGTTTCTTCTTTGCTTTATAAATTATCCCCTGATATTGTCGATTATATTCAATTAGTTCAAACAATACAAAAAACTGGAAAAGCTATCGAGTTTACTTGGGTTAAAGCACATAGTAATATTACAGGCAATTCCCATGTTGATGAGTGTGCAAAGAAAGCAACGTGTCTTCTAAATATTACGGACTTAGCATTATACTATACTGATCTTCTCCGTAGTGTAAAGAAGAAAGTTTAAAATGAATGGTTTGATTAGTGTCGAAATGAATTTGCAACAGTTGGAAAATCATACAGATCATTTGCCGAATTCAAGAACCACAAACCATAGATTCATCATGTCAGTGGTACAAGAAATTTAATTATATTAATTAACAGACTAAGATCGGGACATTTATTTACTAGGCAATATTAATTCAGAATTGGAATAACGAACAATAAGAGATGTGAATGTGGCTGGGAAAGTGCAGACGCGCAACATATACTACTGGAATGTCCAAAATATAATAGGGAAAGAAATACATTATAAACTTTATATTCAGTCCCGTGCGAATTAATCGGAAAAATATATTTTTATGCATGATGATAAGAGTCTCAAACTTAACTATGGTTTCATGATGATGAATCTATGACAAATCGTGTAATACAAATTATATAACAGAAAGAAGAACATATTAGGTATTAAGAAATATTACGAATATGTAATTTATTGATTCTGAATAGTGTAATCGATGAACTAGGGTATAAGTTGTAATGACCCTGCGAGGTCGCAATATTATATTTTGTTAAGAAGGTATGGATGAAGAATGCATGCTAAATGTTTAAATGTGTTAACGGATCCACCTCTACGGTTATTAGTTTCGCTTATTATTATTTGACCCTGCGTGGTCGCTGTATTCTGTAAATGTTAACGGGTCCACCTCTACGTTTATTAACTTCGCTCATTATTAGACCCTGCGTGGTCGTTGTATTTGGTAAATGTTATAATTTATTGTCGTTTACACTGTTCAACTCGATGTTTAGGATTGCGGAGTCCTGCGAGGCTCATTATTAATTGTATTGTCTGAATGCACACAGTTTTAGTTTATATTGACACGTGCATCTAGTGATTTTCCCACTAGTGTTTTCTTAATGTTACTTCTTGGATGTTTCTCAGTACGAAGTTTGCTATATGTAAAAAAATGAGTTAGCAACGCGTACTTGTAGTTAAAATTTTCACCACCCATGCGCCACCGCGAGTATAAATCCAGCGCAGCGAGGCCCGGAGTTCAGGTCCAAACATCCTAAGGAAGGAAGGAAGTTGCACTCCGCTCTTGCGAGAGGCCAAGCACCCAAGAGAAGTTGTCCTCCGCCTGCGGGCGAGAGAAGCCGCACTCCGCCTTCCAGCGAGAGAGGTTGAACTCTGCCTTTGGCAAGAGAACCCACTCCACTTTCGAGTGAGAGATACCCCACTCCGCTTATTGGCGAGAGAGAACAACTCCACTTTAGAGTGAGAGGACCCGCTCCGCTTGCTGCGAGAGGTTTCCTTCCCCTATCAACCTACGGCACCCCGCCAGGGTAGTGCGGCGTTGGGTTTCCAGACAACCTACTCTCTTTTTCAGGGGAACCTGTGACGACTGCGACGACCAGGCCCAAAATAAAATTAGGTCCCCATACTCCCCATAGGCGCCTCACTGCGGGGAAGGAATTGGATGTTCCCTCTCTTTTTTTTTCTTTGAGTCTAAAGGTGGTACAGGTAAAAGCACGTAAGGGGTACAAGTAAAGACTCGTGTGCTAACGGACATCTTTGCGTTCAGATTATAATAAACTTTATATATATATATATATATATATATATATATATATATATATATATATATATATATATATATATATATATACCTGGTTTAATCTTTCTTTACACCCAGCAAGCCCTGAGATATTTCTGAGTCTTTGTACTACGACTGAATCAGTTAGCACATATGGGTAAACTTTTGTCGACCACCCAACTGCAGTGTTTAGCGTGTTGAACGCAGCCGTACCAGTACTCTTGCACAGTGGTGCTGAACTCTGCGTGGGTGGACGTTGCAAAGTACAAAAAATACATAGAGTATGTAATTATTGTCGAATTTCAATTTATTTGCACGAGACTATAGACCTCATTTCTGATTGGCCTACTTTATTTGAAATATTTTCTCAACCTTCATACATTTATTAGTGGGCAAATTCACACACACGTCCCTCGTGTTCCTCTCGTGTCTTTCCTAGATTCACCGGCGCTCAGTGTTGCCGGGATGCACGGTAAACTTTTTATATAGTCAAGCAATCAGAGGAAAAGGAGGGATGGGAGGTTGTAATGTTCTTAGAGACAGACAAAAAGGTTAATCATTATGAGTATTGTTATATACGAAAACTCTTAACAAGCTTTGCATAAAGTTCTTTCTTTATTGACCGAGAAATACTTCAACAAGAATTCAGCTATTCAAAATCTTTTTCCATGTATACGTTTCACCAGCTTCTGTGGCCACAAAGTGTGGATATTTATTTAAAATCTGAGAGAATTCAGCAATTATTCTGAACCTTCTAAATAGTTTTACAGTTCAATCTTTTTTAGAATTAAATGTTGCATACCAGTGTAATGTGAAATTGATAATTTGAGTGAGTGTGTACAATTTAGACAAAATACGGACAGGTGGATTAAGTGCCTCTACTATGCTACTGGCAACCCTGCTAGCAGGTCACTTTATGTGGGGAAGAAGTAGAAAGAAGCGAGAGGACTGACCCAGGTTGGGAAGCAGCTTAATGTCGAGCCTCCTCTACTAACTAAATACCGTATAGCGAAAGTTTCTGAAGAACCGTTGCATTGGAGCATGTTGCCCCATAATGTTGAAATATTATGGTGTACAGATTCCTGAACAATTGCTGGATATCGACCTATCCTGTCCTTGCCAAGAATCTTCGACAATTGTTGCATATTTCGATTGTGTTCCACGCTAATGAAGCAACACAGTGCTCATCTTCTTTAACAATTGTTGCCTCGCATTCTGCTGAAACACTACAACAATTGTTAAATCCTGTTTAAAGACTAGACGCATAAAAGTAAATACATGAGCTGAAACAACATATGTGTAAAGCCTGTAGCTCAGACGAAATGTTTCAGTGCATCACGAGAAAAATACATAAAAAACATGAAGTACAGAATGGCACAGAAAGAAATACTTACTTGCACCGTATGAAAAATGCATCTAAATGTACATCTGATGCTTGACAAAGGCCAAAAGTGAACCAACCAATACTTTTCTGGTGCATCAAATATACGATGCATTAATTGTTCTTTGTGTGCAGCTCCAGGAGCACCATAATGATGAACATGAAGTTTAGATTAGGGAATTTCTTCACCATGTTAACCTTTGGTCTGTGTTAAGTCAAGTCTCACATTCACATTAGAAGATCCGTGGTCGCCTTACAATCAAGAGGTCCTGGGTTCGATACCCGGTGGAGGTTCGCACTTTAAACTCTAGCCAGTTCCGATTAGCCTATCTGTACATAAAGAGGACTTCAAACAATTATTCAATCAAACAAACAAACATATGGAGCTGCTCCGTTCAAATCATAAAGTGAAAAAAAAATAATAGGAAAAACATGAAAAGTATTTCAAAGCTTTATAAAAGCATGTCAATATAATAACTGTTTTGCACATTCCCTCCCAGTTCACAAAATTGAGGGTTACTTTAGGAACACCCTGTATGAAAATACTTGTGTTTTCAAGGTTTCTTAAAGGATTCTTGTTCAATGAACTTGAATCGAATGTATGAGGACTCTGTTTCAGAATGCCCGGAACTTTTCACGGACAGTTTAACTTTTCGATCCGTGTGTTCAAATTCCTTCCGACATTATCATGATTCCGTTTCCGGGTTTCTAGCAGAAGCGTTCTCTTGGCGAGGCAGCGCCCTGTAAGCAAGTCTCTTGGTGTCATTCCGTCCGTCCAATAGCATTTCAAGAACACATAAAGCATCTAATGTTTACCAGCTCATCGGCTCAGTATTCACCGATCGATGCCCTTCTTTGAGAACGCGTCTTTTGCTCTCAGCGCTGCACGTCCGAGCACAAAATGTCAACATCCTCCAAGATGGCGAGCTGCCCCGGATGGAGTGTTCCCGCCCGGTCTCTCTCTCTCTCTCCCTTGTGATCTGGAGAAGAGGCGCGCTGACTCGGACTTGCGAGGATGACATTTAAACGGTGCATCCATCACCTTGACACCTACAACGGTTTAAGGTTTACGGAGTGAAGAGGGCATCTTAATAAGGCGAACATATTTTCTCTTTGGAACCTCGTGTTGATGATACTAGCCATTGAAAAGCGGAATGTTTATACTAGATGTATGCAAACACGCGGTACAAGCTCACACTTGCTTTCAACGGGTGTCTCAAAAAGACGGGAATTAGGAAACTGAGAATAAATAGTTGCAAGATTTAATCATGGAAATAAATAATGTAAATGATGCCATTACGTAGATTGCATACCGTTGAAGAGATGGGTAGGTTTATGATTTACAGTAAATGAGGATCATTTCTGCGCACCCATTCCTGCAGTCGTCGAGGAACATCGTACATAGTTCAACGTAACATATCTACACGAATCTGAGCAATTCTTCGGTGCAGCAGGTCGAGTTGACAGGATCTGTGAGGAAAATCACTCATATTACTCTGGATATGTAACGTAGACCTATGCAGTATTACCCTCTATTCCCCTGTTTACGAGGGCTGTTCAAAATGAAACCGAAATATTCTTGTGAAATTTGTACATACCGGGTGGCCAGAATTAAAGTTACCCAACTCAGAGCCCTCTGTAGCCTGTTTGAGGTATCGTAGAATCCTGAAAATTGGCGAATACACTATGCAGACCATGGGAAAGAGGATGTCGATAAAAAAAACACAGTTCAATTTCCCACCACCAGGTTGACATGAGCGCTGTACTCCCATGATTGGTTGTACAAATACAGATGCTGAACCATGCCATTGACCAAGGCCGAACGAAACCGGATCATCAAGCTGTGGGATAGGGGAGGGGCAGAAGTGCTCGTGGTGTAGCTCGTGATTTCAACGAACGGAACCCAGTGTTGAACGTCACAGTGTCCTAATTGCTGATCCCGGGAAAGTGACAATTCCTTAGAAGAATTATTATTAGCTGTGTTTCAGTAATATTCAACATATTTCTCCTCACCATATTGAGGAGTGGGAGTTCATTACATAGAATTACTACCTGCATTGTTCAGAATAGATATTGAACTAGCGATAAGCTGTAACCGGTAAATGTTAAGAAGTTCAATAAGTTTGTTAAAGAAATTCCTTTTGGTGTTAAAATATTAGCAATATAACTATTTTGTGAATAAAGATTGAACGTGCAAACAAATACAAAAAGCACATCAATCCTGACCCGCTCGGAGTCATCAATTCTTTCTTACTAATGTATGCATTACAATTACCTTTGTACTCTGTACATGTGACCTTTCCTGCCTTCCGATTCAGACGACAGAAGTAGAATTCCTAGCCGGTTTTTCGCGTTCGTGCCCATAGACAAACCTCGTGACTCTGCTCGTGCTGTGTGATGCTACAATACGCAAGAACAGTGAAGTGCATTAAAAGCTAGAAGAACAAACAGATTTTGTCAAACAAGTTGGTAAAGTCCTCTTGGTAGAAGTTCAGCCATTGGCTGGTCTACCACCTAACCCGAAAACCACTTCCTTTAATTTTTTTTCGTTAGTATCTAACTGCCTAATATTGTGCCTATGGAAATGTTTAGCATTCGTTTCAAAACTCTTAACATCGTATGGTCTCTGGACAAAATTATTTTAAAATGTTTATCAGCATTCTCAAAATGCAATAAACAGTGGTCCGAAACTCTGAATTACTAATAGACACTGTTACGTCAGTAGAGTGTACGATTGTTGGATCATCCACCCACCCTTCGTGTCAGAGTGTTTTGCACAGCGCGCTAAGACGCCACAGGTTTCTGGTTCGAATCCCGACCTACGCATGTTTGTTCTATGCGAGTGTCTCTTCACCAACTTCATTTGCTATTAGCCAAAAGTGGTAGAAAGCGAAGTTAAATATACCAAATCAATCAATAGTTGTATCATACACAACAATGAAGTCTACTGTTGTTCTAGAGGCACTTGTGATTCTGGTAGGTTTTCTAATGACTTCCGTCATGCCGAAAGGTTTCCTTGATTATAAAATACACTTTTGCTACACATGTGTTATGTGTGGAGCAAAATACTCCGAATGGTGTGCGGTGTTTCTGACTTGAGCAACCTAATTAAAAATGGTATAAAACACCAGTGTTCCAAGCATTTGTTGCACACTGAGGCATCTTATTTTCTAGATAAAACAAGCATGGATCATGTTTTATCGGAACCCGGCTGACTTCATGTAATAAACACAATGAGATCGTGATTTTAAACAGACAATACATACTCGTATGTCGGCTACTTCCACAAGTAAACTCTTAAGCAAAAAAAAGGCCTACCCTTCCTTCGGACTTGGCGTTTTCATCCGAAATGCTCATGCTACGCCACTGACAAATATTAGTATCATGCGTTACATGTAAACAATTTTAAAGAATAATAAATATTTGGCAACTTTTACTTACCTTCGGCGAAGAAATATCATGGAAGATTGTCTTTAAGGGCACAATCTGTAAAGAAAAAGGTTATTTGATCAGTTTTATTCTTTGTGCGACGTAAACTATTTCAACTTAGACACACTCAAATCAGCAATATTTCGGCCATGAATATAGAAAAAGTGCCTTTTTTTCCAACCGAATTCCTTTATTTTCTCCATTAAACAAATTATTGTAGATAGTCTAATTTACACTACACTAGTTGCTAAATACATCATCAGCCACTATAATCTCAAAACACTAAATGTAGCGTTCATTGTATCTTATTAACTTTATAAAATTAATTCGGAAGGAATATACAGTATCATGAGAGTACATGTCCAATGAAAATTGATCTTCAACGATAAGCTCATATTTGCTCTATGTCACACTGAAAAGTTCCATCGACAAAATATTTCCATGTGTTGGGAAGAACGTTACATGATACCGTATCAGTCTACAGAATGATGGGGATTAGAACCAGTCACTTCCACAATTAATCAATGGGTGATGTAACTTATTCATCCTTCATCCTCGATGATGAGAGCACTTGTCATTAACATGACAAGTTAAACGCTTGGCAGTGCGAAAGGCACAACTAAAACTAAACAGCTTAACAATTAGAAAAGACAATGGTCACTCATTGGGTGTTATGAACCTTTGAACCTGAATCATGGCTGGGTTAGGATAATTACCTGTCTATCTGAAGAGTGATGATGATAACTTTGAAAAATAAAATAAACTAAGTCCTCTCTAGGCTTCTTTGCAGGTTGACCAGGCCTCACCTCACTCTTCCTCAACTCCTATTCTCTAATCTCTTCTCTCTCCTCAATCCAAATCCAAAGTCAGTCCCCTCTCAGTCTGCCTCACCTCTATATCACCCAGGCCATGGAGACCTTCCTCCATGCCGAATCGTGATTTTTACTACCTCTATTGCAAACCGCTGACTGCATAGGCTGATGGAACTTCCTATATCCTGAATACCTCAGGAAGTTTGCATAGCGCAACACTATGCATTATTTACATACCACAGAGGTTGAGACAACTGAGATAAACAAGTGAATACTCTGGTCAACATGAAGCATCAGAGAGACTTTAAATAATATATAATCTTATGGATTGATACATTCTACCGCCGCGGAAAAAAATCCATTTTGAAAATTTAAAATTTAAATCACAAACCCTGACATGACCCAGGTTCTCCAGTTTGATACAGGGAGTCCATAAAGTCCTGCAAAAAACTAAAACTCTATAACTTTTTAGCTGTTGCGTTTAACAATACACATTTTTTGGGTGAGAAGGGTGGAAGTTTAAAGTTTTGTTCTGGACACACTGCTCAGTGACGCTTGCACTGATAATCACGTGATCATGTGACTTAAGATGGCGTCCATCCAGGAAAAGGCACAGTGTGTTCTGTGGTTTGCAGAGTTAAAATCTTGTGTTTCAGTGCAGAGAAAGTTCCAGACAACATATGGGAAACCACCCCCAAAAATTCAAGTATCAAAAGATGGTAACGGGAAGTGTGTCAGATTTGCCACGCAGTGGAAGGCCAGGATCGAGTGACGACGTGATTCAGTCAGTGCAGGACAGCGTGCATCGGAGTCCAATGAAATCGCTGAAACGAAGATCAATGCAACTGGGAATACCGAAGTCAACATTACACAAGATCCTACGCAAGAAGGTGAAGGCCCGGCCCTACAGTTTCTTAACGAACAATTTCAAGGTAGATGGATTGGCCGAAGAGGGCCCACACCTTGGCCTGCAAGATCACCAGACTTGTCACCTTGCGATTATTGGTTGTGGGGACATGTAGAGACCGAGGTGTATTCACAGAAACCAGCTAATCTGGATGACCTAAAAGAAAAAAATAAGAGATGTGATTCTGAATATCACAAGAGAGCACCGTCAGAACGCAATTCTCGGTTTCACAAAAAGACTGCAACAGTGTTTGGACGTGAATGGTGCACAATTGGAGGTTTGGCGATGAACTTAACAAGCAGGAAATAAACTTTGAACCTTGCTGTAAGTACACACAAAATATTTTGTTAATAAACTTAATAGTTTTCAAGTTATAGAGTTTTAGTTTTTTGTAGGACTTTATGGACTCCCTGTATATTTTCTTAAAAAAAAAATGTAAGAAACAACAGTGTGTGTGTGTATAAATGTATATAACTTAATAATTCGATGTTCAAACTGTTTAATTTGAAATCACAATGTTTAACATCGAGTTGTGTAAAGAGTATTCTCAACAGTTTCCTTCTTTTCAAGTTGCAGTTCTGGATCACCTCTGCAAGCAGGTGTAACAAGCTTAGGGTTGCAACGGGGTTAGGTGGACTTAACAAGAGAGCCATACAAACAGAAAATACCAACGAGGACACATGAAGAGGCTATAACAATGCATATATGTATACAGTATATAGCCACGAAGCCGTATAAACTGGAAGTAGCAATGCAGTCACATAAACAGGACATAGCAACGAAGCAGCATACGAGTAAATAGGACCTAGAGCGTAGCCACATAAACAGGACCTACTAATGAAGCCAAATAAGCAGGACTTAGCAATTAAGCCACATAGAAGGGGCCTAGTGACGAAGTCGCATAAACAAGATCTACTAACGGAGCCACATAAACAGGCGATATCAGAATAGAACGAGAGGATAGTCCAACAACAACATATACCAGGAAAACGGAGAGAAAAGAATACCTGAAAGCTTCTGAAAGTTATTGTATGATTTTAGTAACTGTAATAAATGTGTAATAACATTTTACAGCGGCTTTGTATTATCTAGTCTGCCTGGTAAGATTCAGCGCAACCCACCAGTCTCTCATCTTACCGAGCACGAGTCAAATAGACATAGAGTAACGTTCCACATACAGGATATATTCACTTCAACTGCTCTCCCTATACGAACACAGGGGTAATGGAAGATACTCTGCTTTACAAAGCAATATCTTTTTCTTTCCTTCTAGTCTCGTTCCTAGAAAACTTTATGTTCCTCGCACCAGAAAACACGAAGAGGGAAAGTGAAATAGCTCAAAGACTTACAAAAAAAAAACTTTGAATTTTATATCTGGGAGGGAAAAAAAAGTGCTCCAGGAATATTCTTTTTATTTTCATATTTTTTTCTCCCTCTCGTGCCATCGACACATTTCAAAACATCAAGCATAACGAAGGTCGCATCCCAAAAGTGCCGTATGAATATGTTTTGAAGGAGGCGCTGGTTGGCCTCGCATTCTTCCGCCCCTCTTGCTCCCAATCACTCCCGCGAATCGAAGACAACTTCCTATTTCCGGTCTCCCCCGCTGGCGGCGCCAAGTGTCTCTCCCCGTCTCCATCCTCATAACAAAAATCCCAAACCTTCTTCCCTATTTCCTCTCGTCTCTCACCTCACTTCACCTCGGCTTTAACTTCAGACATCTCGCAAACGGGTTCCCGAATTCAAATCGCTCTCCTCTTCCCGATTCCTCGACTCGCTGAGCATCCATCGGCTTCTTCCAGGTCCCTTCGATCCTCTGGGTTGAGCGGCTAAAGTTGACCCTTCCTGTAATGAAGGTATCGTATTTCGTATCAAGATGGATCTCTCCGATCTGTTCCCGAATGGCTGAAGAAAGGGGCCAAAACGAGCGATGACGGTAAGTCTTCTCATTGGCTGAGAAAACAGTTGACTGGCACAGAGGCGTGAAAGAGAGCTAAGATATGGGCTCGAATCCGGGAACGTCCGTGGCAAAATTCAAATCCGACCACTCAACAAGCTCAACACAAACCCGGAGAACATTGCTTCATCAAATTTGTCAGAATGACTGCTTCATTTGCTTTATTATAACACTTTTGGGTAAATCGTGAGGTGAAGAGACGTTTGGAAAGATCACCCATGCTCAGGATGAATTGATTGAATTTCGGTTTTTCAGTCCACTTTATGCACGGTATGACTAATCGGGACTGGACCTACAGTTTGAAGTGGGATCCGAACCACTATGTGCCTCCACCGGGTATCACCCTTGACGTTACCACGCTCAGGATGGAATTCGAACCCGGGACCTCTGGTGTCGTAGAGCGCTATGCTAACCACTCCCCCACGGAGCTCTGCTTTTTGTCAGAATGAAAAGGACTGTATTTTCGTCTGTTCTTGGAATGTACATTTATGGTGAGACTATAAATAAATAAAATAACTATCTTAATAACAAATATACAACAACTCACCCTAAATAAAGTCACATTATAACAATATCTGGACATCCCTATATCAAGAAAATGATAGAAAAATAATACACTATTCCCCACACACCAAAATCCAAATTATCTATAATCTAACAGACAATACCTCTGCTGGATAGAAACTGGATGGCCAGAATTAAAGTTACAGAACTCAGAGCCCTCTGTAGCCTTTTTGAGGCATCGTAAAACTCTGAAATGTTGGTGAATCCACTATGCACATCATTGGGAAGAGGATGGTGATAAAAAATAGTTCAATTTTCCGCCACCAGGTTGAAATGTGGCCCTGTACTTCCATGATGGGCTGTAATAATGACGTAAACTGCTCAAATTGGTTATAGATTTGCCTTTACCTTGCAATCTTGCAATAAACGAGGGATTATTTTCTCGCAACTTCCATCCACTAACAGATGCCTTTCTAATTAATAACTCAGTTAAATCACTTAACATGATTATTTGTACAACCCATCATGGAAGTACAGCGCCACATTTGAACCTGGTGGCGCAAAATTGAACTACTTTTTTTATCGGCACCCTCTTCCCCATTGCCTGCATAGTGGAATCACCAAATTTCAGTTTTCTACGATGCCTGAAACAGGCTACAGAGGGCTCTGAGTTTGGTAACTTTAATTCTGGCCACCCGGTATATGACTATTATAACATCAAATATATCATAACTAAATTATGTGTTTTTTATTTCCTTTTGTAATGTATATATAATTGTATATTATAAATAAAGAATATGAAGAAAGGAAAAAGCGGGCAAACGATAAATTAGGAGGAACTGACGTCCTGGGTATTTAAAGTCACCAGGATATAAGAGCCTGCTTCGGGGGCGCCCCCCTCTTTTTACGCCAAGACATGTCGGCTATTGGTCATGTGTACTCTTACGGCGACCGATACTTAGGCTGGCAAGGGAAGTGGGGAAGCGAACAATCCAGCACGATTAGAAACGCAGCAGCCAGTAGGAGATGCACGTAGTACTTCCTCCCACCGCGTCGTAACTCTCTGCGCCACCGCTGTTGTATGGTTGGTTTGAATAACAAACTTTATCCTCTGCCGTTAAAAGTGCCTTAGTGTGATAGCCTGAGGTGAAACACGTCTGTTAGTGACACGTGACAGCAACAGTGTTGCCAGTGTCCCTCGTAATATTGTGAAAACATCGATTTTTGGAACAGCCCATTTATTCCCTTTAGCAATGTTTTTGAAACTTCGTCAAAGTTCTTTTTCTGTTAAATTCAATAGATGGCCATCCAAATTGTTCGTTGGTATTGTGAAATGTTGAAATAATTTACCTCAGTGAGTTCTGTACATCAAAACACACGATTTGCAAAAAAAAAAAAAAAAAAAAAAAAAAAAATCCGCCTTTGGCAACACTTTGCTTAAATGTTATTAAATCATGCATGTTCTTACACATGTCTGTCTCTCTACATTTTCCCAATATACAGGGCATTCTCTTGACAGAAAGCGTTTATTCTCATTCAGTTTCGCTATTCCGTTATACGGTCGTAAACACCGGGTTGAGTTACTTTTCGGACGCTTCCGTACCAGTTTTTCACTGATGATTCAAATTACATGTTTGTGTTTATTAATTAATTACTTTTAGAAAAGGAAGCATTAATCGCGAAGAGGAGGATAAATGAAGATTACATGAAATTGATCGAGACACTCATTCACCCATTCCAAGCCCAAGATTCGACCAGGGGGCGAGATCGTTGAAAGGTCACCCATTCACAGGACTGTGATTGCTTGTCGACATTGGGCACGTTCCCCTCCCAAAATGGATTACAAATATCAAAAGTGATGCTATTGTTATATATGCGTGACCTCCCCGATGGCGCAGTGGTAGCGTCGTCGCCTTGTAATCAAGGTGTCCCGCGTTCTATTCCCGGTGGAGGTACATAGTGGTTCGGATCCCACTTTAAACTGTAGGTCCAGTCCCGATTACCCTTACTGTGCATAAAGTGGACTTAAAACAACAAATCAATCCAATCCAATGTTATATATACGTATATCTACATATCTACATATACATATACCCATACATACATATATAAATACATAGAGCAAAACAAAGGGAGCCGCTTTAACGTCCTTCGGTTATATCATTTTCCAGACAGACAAACAATATAAAAATGCACAAATAAGCTAATGGAATGGATTTGCTGGTCACCGGTATGTTACACCCGATATCGAATCCAGGACTTCATGATTAAGAAACGAAGAAGAGTTTGTTTGTTTGAATATTTGTTTTAAGTCCACTTTATGCACAGATTGGCCTATCAAGATTGGACCTACAGTTTAAATTAGGATCCGAATCACTATGTGCCTCCACCGAGTGCCGAATCGAGAGGCTCTTGGGTACAGTGGGATCCATGAGTATTACCGTGCAAATTGTCCATGACTATTTTCATTATTTTTTTTAAAAAAAAACTATGTGTTTTTAAGCGATGGATTTTTATGTATGCTGGTGAAGAAGTTATCAACAGCTTGTTTTGAGTTTTCTTTTAATTCTTGAAGCTCTTATTAGGTCAAATAAAGTGCACGAACATGGTGATGGACAATTTGCAGGGTAATACTCATGGATCCCACTGTACAAGGCGACGATGTTACTACTACTCCATCGGAGAAGCCAAATAATATATTATACCTAAATTTTCACTAACGGAGTCAAAGCAGAAGTGGCCCAGTGTTTGTGACAGCTACGCCCCAGAGAATAAATTCTCACATTTCTACAAACAGCTCTTGTATGAACTATCTAACCCACACATACTATCAGTGCTGTCGCCTTGTAATCAAGGTCTCTCAGGTTGGACAACAATTGAACCTGCAACAAATATCAATTTGTTCACAAGAAGAACGTAATAATTGGCGTCTATGTTTAATATATATTGAAATCTACACGCCACCAATGTTGTATCCAATGATATGTTCATGCATATTATGTGCGCCCTCATAGAAAAAAATCTTGCATCATCCGCATATAGTTGTCGACGCCTACTGGAGTCACAATTTGTATAGGTAATTGAACATCTGCAGCCTCCATCCAAAATAATGCTACACATTCAATTCAACACCCATCCAACCTGAGGCAATGTTAAACATCCATCCAACACCCCCGTCTCCTACATATAGAAACGTCCATGGTGCTGGTCCTGTACTGGGCTGTAATGAGTTCAATTAAATGCAATCGGTTCAGGGTTGCGAACACGTTATTTACCCGATTAACTTGCTTTGATCATCCCTTCATTAATAAATTTAAAATGTTTGAATAATATCGGCTCATTAACGCTTTCCGCGCGTTTATGCTGTAAATTAACGGCGACGAATTAATTGTAGAGAAGGCCGCCTTTTGCGGGGAGGGAGGGCAGGGAAATAAAAATCGCTGCTGGTTCACACTTACGGGTTTGCATACGTCGAAATTCCTGCAGTCCTGAAATTGTATTCTGGCAACGGGAATGTTATTCGTGGATTGTTCAAGTAGCATTCCCTAGCATGCACGCCGTGTAAACACTAGTGAAAATAGCAATTCTCTCAGAGTACAAATCCCAACGTTGTGCAATTCATTGGCTGTACATCATTCTTGTTCTGATAGAGATCGCCAAACTTGCCAAGAGATGGTGCTGCTTTCCACATTTAAAATGCATGACGAGTTTGGAAGGACTGATTGAATTTATTGCACAAATTTAAAATATTTTCCAGTGATGAAATTATTGTCTGTAACAGGCAAGCAATATGAAATAAATAAAATAACATTTTTTTATTTATTAATTTCTGAGATGTGAGGAAATTACATTAATTGTTCTCAACTCCAGTAATGTTTCTTCTCACCTAATTAATTGTTGTGGTCACCTAGACTGGTTAATTGAATTATTTTATGTTGCAGTGAGCTATTTTGTGGGTCCATTTTTCCACCAAAATTTGTCTTTAGCTCTGGTAGTTACTGTTATATCTATAGTTGACAAGGGTGGACAAACATGGCAGGTCCATAAAGCACATGAGTAACCATCAAAATTTAGTTGCGTGTGAAACTTAGATCGATAATAGTGTATTCTTGAAGTATTGACTGCTCTACATCCGGTTAGGGATATAATCATCACGAGGACGGACAGTTCTCAAAGATACAAGAACTATTGAATCACTCTGTATAGTTGTACGTCTTCCGCAGATGTTACTACAATGATTTCCAATTAGTCTCAAAATATTCTACAAGGATGTATGTATGGAAAAACGTGTAGATTGTTGTTATTGCCATTACTAACCTCGTTGTAAGTTCACATTGCTGCCTTGTTTTTATGTTTCACCGTTGCCATATTGATATAAAAATTGATTCATTCTGTCATTTCGAGATTTCTTTTTCAAATGAAACAACGGTTGAATTTACAAACTGGTCACATTCACATGCATATCTGCTGCTATACTTTTCGCCTTCCCACTTCGGCCATTCGACGTTCATACTACAGGGTGGCTCAATAAGTCACTTAACACCCCCAGTACAAGGCCACTGCGTCATGGAACGTGAAAATGGCAATGACCAATTGTTACCTGGCCAAGGGGGAACCACATTGACGTCACCCGCATGGTCGGCAGCCATCTTGAAATCAACTTCAGAAATTCAAACGGGAAGGGGGTCGTGCCACATATCAAAATGGGCTAGAATTTCACCAGGAAAACAACTGTGACATTTGTTTTCACCTAACTTTAATTGTTGCAGAGTTAACAATACCACAAAGTTATGGATCAATAACTCACTTAACACCCCCAGTACAAGACCACTGCGGCATGGAACGTTAAAATGGCAATGACCAATTGTTGCCTGGCCAAGGGGGAACCACATTGACGTCACCCGCATGGTCGGCAGCCATCTTGATGTCCGCCGTCTTGAAATCAACTTCAGAAATTTAAATGGGAAGGGGGTGGTACGACATATCAAAATGGGCTAGAATTTCACCGAAGCAGCTAGTACAATTATTGGCCGCTGTGGCGCTCATAGAAAGCCATTCATTGATACTGCGTCTACAGAGTTTGGAATGGTTTTGTAATCTTTCTATGTTGAACAGCAGGCCAAATTAATAGGATAAGGGTTTTGTTATAGCGTTTTGTGTTAATTTGTGTACGTATATCACGTGCGCACACAAGTTTGCATACAAGGTTAACTCCATTAACTCAAATTGAAATAAGTGCCTAACGGCTGGTGTTCAGAGCCAAGTGCAACTGGGATTAGGTTCTGTTAGATAATTCACTCGACTTCGAAGTGGTAAAGAAAACACAGAAGAGCTGAAGAAACAGGGAAGGAGGGGTTGATGAATGTTGTATAGATTGGCGAGACAAGCAGATAAGTTAAAGGAAAAACGAAGCCACATCCTAAACGAGAGAGAGATTTATGGTATCTGGAATCCTGCCACATGAGTCGAGTACAGACCCCAGTGCGGTAAAATCGAGTAAACCGCTCGGTCAAGAGCGGGTAACCGAATTAAGTCCGAAACGCTGATTGGAGAGTACTTTGTCAATTTCGCTTTGCAGAATCGAACCAGTGTCTTCTCGCTAGACAGGCCATTGTGCAGGATAGTTAGTGTGTGTGGGTCCGTGTGCGTCTAAACGAATCTAATGGTATCCAGGGACTATTTCGGTTTCAATGGCTTCTGTGCGAATACAGTTGTCACTTGTAAAGGCCACTAAGCCATAAAAATGATTTAAACTGGGCGGTTTTATTGCAGCAAGTTTATTTAAGGACATTTATTTTATGAGTTAACTTCCAGAAAGGAACTTCTTTCTGTATTTTTTGTAGCTCCTATATCATTTACTTATACAGCAAGATTTACTAAGTTGTTTCCAACAGAGAAATTTCTTTCTCCAATTGAAGAACTATGCAAATTAAAAGGTAAACCACTGCCCTAGGAGATGTAGAATTGAGTTCTGCACACTCTTGATCTTTGAGAGTGGCGGCGATTGGGTTCCAAAACCGGGGGGCAAGGTGTCAAAATTGGAGGTTGCAAAGACAGTTTATTTCCCTTTGTTGATAAAGTTAAGCATAGAACGGAGGCAAAATGGCTATTCGCCGCCACTGTTCTTTGACGTAGTTTGGGTGATGTGAACAGCACCACACTTCAGTCGCTGTGCCTCCCAGCAACCCACTGGTGAGCGAGTAGGTGAATGAGCTCCAGTTACGATTATGAGGGGACAAAAATGCAACAACATATACCCTGTCCAAGATTTCTCTGGAGCAAGGACGCGCATAGCGCCATAGAAGGGGAGGAAATCGATTGTGCTTAGCTAAGCAGTGCACGCTGGTAACTGCAGTCGCTATCCCCTCTCAACGCAGTCCGGTTCTTCTCACGTGTTCATTGGTGGAGCCGTCTCGCGTCACAAATTGCGCAGACTGGTATTCGTTCGTCTACTACAGGGAAAACCGGGACAGTGTGATTTTGCTCAAATTCGGGCATTGCTTCTTAGTGAAAAACAATTGAGTGATTGGTTTGGTTTTCGTCACTTCGCTTTTCTGCCAC
Organism: Lepisma saccharinum; assembly: GCF_977018435.1. Lineage (NCBI taxonomy): Eukaryota > Metazoa > Arthropoda > Insecta > Zygentoma > Lepismatidae > Lepisma > Lepisma saccharinum. The sequence goes on along the minus strand of NC_139254.1, from coordinate 55,648,014 downwards.
TTTTGGCGAAGATGAGAATGTATGCTGTTACGAGGCCTGGATTCGAACCCGGGAGCCTTAGCGTTGTCGTACGCTAAATTAACCACACTGCCACGGAGTTGGGCAACAACAATTGAGAAAAATAAAGTTTCGGTATTCTACTAATTCTAAATTATTAGAAGTCACAAAATTATTTTACAAGTACTTTTTTTGTAATTATTTTTTTAAATAAGGTAACTGGGGGTAATAACGCCTATTGAGGTAATAACGCCAGGTGGCTATATCTCGAAAAGTTGAAAATGAATTCGATAGATGGCATATGCAGTGTGTGCGTTACTAGCAAGTAAGTCACGTGATTCCTTTGTTCTGACGTCGCGCCATTCTTCCCAGTGTGAGTTAGCTGTCTGTGGTGAGCGCGGCTATTCGGAGACGCTGATGTAAAATTGAGAAGGTAAGTTCTCAGTGTGCAGAAGTTTTTTGCTCACGTTAGAGGTTCGCGCTCTGTGTTATTTTTGTACGTGGGTCGTTATGTTTTCCAAACATTCTACTAACTAATTCTCTTTGTTTTGAGGAAGAAGCAAAATGCATTCCGAAAGGGGAACTTGCGTATTATGGGTAATAGCGCCAACTTCAATTTGGGGTTTTTGCTATTGTGTTTATTGTTAATATGAGATATCTTCAACACGGGCACTTATTGTTTGCTTTCTGTTTGTGTTTTAGATGACACGGAAGTACACGAAAAAACTTCAACGGACTGAATGGCCGAAGGATATACTGGAAGCAGCTATGAAAGCTATACGTGAAGGCAAAAATTCTGTAAATGGCCCAGCAAAATAATTTAATATACTTAAAGTTAGAGATTTCAAGAGATAAAAAAATGTATCAGTACTGTAGAAAAGAAATAAACGTGGAAAATAGAATCTATTTTTGTGTATTATATACATTTCCATTTACTATATGTTTATGTTAGTATAATATATTATAAGTTGCATCTTATGGCATCTTCTAAATAATTGTAGAATGAATAATGCTTCAAGTGGGTACAAAGTGAATAATTACCATTTATCAATTTTATTAGGACATTCTTATAGTATGACGTTATTACCCCTACACATGTGGCGTTATTACCCGGCTATGTGGGAAATAACGCAAACATGCACTTTCTTAGAAAAAAGCTCTCAGAAAATTTACTATTTGAAATAAAGATACCATAATTTTTTGTTGCTAGCGAAAAAATGCATCTATTGCCTTATCCAGTTTTTACATTGCCAGATGTATTTATAATGCCAGGAAAAATCGAAGAAGCTTAGCATGGCGTTATTCCATCCCGTTACCTTATATATTGTAAAGCACTAATAACTCATGCTTCACATTTTATTCGCAAAGGAAAACGTATAAGACATTTTCATTCGTTTTCCAAATTACTCTACAAGTAATATTGCCATTAACCTCCGAACAGGTCATAAACAGACTTTTAACATTTGTTACGAAAATAAAAATTCGTTATCCTAGTCAGGGATAACGAAATGTGTAAAATATCATATTGTACAGAGGAAGTGCGTTAGATGTTAATTTCCCGTGACACGTTCGAGGAACTTTATGCACCAATTAATAAACAACTAATTATCAAATTTAATGTGAAAATAATGTGGATTTTAACGGGGTACACAAGTTAAAAGTTCACATACCATTGGTATGGTTCGTTAACATAGTACTGTATATTACATGCAGCACCATCTGGTGACAATTTTTGTACACATCTTTCTGATAACTTAGGTCTCGAATTCCGGAAAATATTTTCTAAGCAGATGCTTATTTAGTAACAGAAGACAGACCTAAACTTTTATGTTTCTAGGTCCATGACTTAGGCAGCGTTGAGTTATTGAGCGACAACCAACTCTTTTATATGTACAGTCCCAACAATAAAAATAGGACGCCTAGATCCTGAAATTTCCCTTCCTTCCAAGGCGTTATGTGGGTTGCCTACCTCTACTTGGGATAAGTGGGTTTTAATAGCAGATTTTCAATGCCGGCTTCTAGCACCGCCGTGGAATTAGGCAACACACATAGCGCCTTGCAAGGAAGTGAGTATTTCAGCATCTAAGTGTCCCATTTTTATCAAAGGTGACTGTATATTAAGATGTAACAGAAATTTTGCTAACTTCTTGACAGTTTTCACTTTAAATGTAGAATCTCTGATCTGCCATATGTGAGTTCTTCCCATTTATACCTTGCCTGAAGTTCTAGACAGAAAACGTGAACCGTCTACACTTTTAGCTCCGGATCTCAAACATTCCTTGAGGTTCAAGATGTTACGTGAAAAGAGCGTGAAGATCCTACATCGTACCAGTTTCAATAGAGTAACTAGCAATTCATGACAATCTCAAATTAGCTGACATGTTGAAGTAAACACACCAGATTATACAGAGCATTCCCTGACATTCGCTACGAGACTCGGCGGCAAGCGGCCCGGCATCAGCGCTTGTCTCTCCCGGTGAACGGGTCCGTGACAGTCGCTAGAGTCGGCTATTAAAATTACAGTTTTCATATTGTGTACTAACCTTGACTACAGAAAGTGTTGAAAATGACATTCCTGGCATCCCCCAAGGAAATTGGCATTTACACGTGCAAATTCATCTACTGTAATTCTCCCGATTTCTCGTACAATACTCTCTTTTAACTCACTGATGGTTTGCGTATTGTCTTTGTATACTTTATTTTTTAGATTTACCCATTTTTCTTTCCACTTTTATTCAGAACTGACCCTGTTACTTTAAACTTTTTTACGAGGTTTAATATAGTGGTCCTATGTGTGAACGGGAACACCAGGAAATTTCGTTTCAAAACGTAGTCGCATTTCTCCACATTTCCTCTTTCCGAAGTAACACTCGACAAGATAAATCCTTTGCTGTAATGTAAACTTTTGTGGTGCCATACTAAGCCACAATCTTCAACACACGGACACGACACAACAATACGTCCGAGGGAAGATTATACTGGTGTCAGTCTGCAACGTAAACAGAAAGGGAAAGAGAGCGAACGCAGGAAGAGCGAAAAGAACAGACTGTAGCGTGCGACTGTCGCGGACCCGTTCACCGGGAAAGACAAGCACTGATGCCGGGCCGCTTGCCGCCGAGTCTCGTAGCGAATGTTATGGAATGCTCTGTACAATGGAGTAACAGACCGTACACAAAGGAATAATGCATGAATTTAAACCTCATCCATATCGCTAATTGTGTTGTGGATCTGCAAAAGAAATGTGTATTTTACACCAGGGGAAACCGAGTATCGAATTAGTATTTGTACAGGATATTATAAGATTGGAAAGAGTACGAAATATTACACCCTCTTTCGTTCACACACACATATACACGGAAACAGAAATATGCATGCACCATGTGAGTAGTATGGAGGCGTGTATTTTCTGTCCGATTCGCTCTCTGTATCTTATTCTCACAGGCTATGTATCTTCTTCTGTTGCAGGGTTCTTTTCCAGTCTCGCCGTCCTCCGTGGCGTAGTGGTTAGCACAGCCGGCTCCGAAGCCAGGTCCGGCGTTCGGATTCGGGCTTAGGCATGAGTTCTCTTCATCCAATCATGCCTAATCCTTATCGTTGCGGTTAGCAATACGTGGAAGAAAGCGACTCAAAATAACAAGAAATTAATCAAATCAAATCTTCCCCTCTCTCCCCATCCCCTTGGTATGTGTCTGTATCTTTCCTTTCTTCTCTATTGATCTCTTCTTCTGTGTCATATTGTGTATTCTATATTTCTCCCTCCTAGGATGGCCACTCTAGGACCGTGATAAAATTCAAGTATAATTCCTGGTTTTCAAGGCGAAATTTCCAAGAATTCAAGGCTACAATCAGATGTTTTCTCTATTTCAATCTTATTTATTACCACTTCTCATCACCCACACAAATACTGTGGTGTCTGTGTGATGCCAATGTGTTCAAAAATCAAACTCATACAATTAAAACGGTATACATACTCAGACTTGAAATACATCTACCAACAGAAGTCACAAAATGTTGCGGGATATACGAACTAATCTATGAGAAATTGATCATTGTGTAAGAATTTCAAAATCATATTTAACTAATGAACTTCATGATATATTATCTTGCAATAATCTCCCGTCTGTCAGATAGATTGTTCTGCAAAGGGCACTGACAAAGTAAACGGATTGAAAGAATTCTGTTTTATTTTCAACGCAGATTTCATTTCTTTCCTCCATAAAATTAAAACTCTAGATAGACTGTGAAGAACTTGCCTAGGGGCATTTAAAATGTATATAAATTTAATGGAATTCCGATTAATAAAAATTACAATTTTTCACTTCTACGGAGAAAATTCACGCAGAATTCATGATATAACTCCCGGAGCCAATAATCCACGCAGAATTCCCGGAATTCAATGAATTCCCGGTGAGTAACTACCCCCTATATCTTTGTTTCTGTATGCGACACTCTTTCTATCCCTTACATATTTTCATCCGACACCCGCCCTCGCACACTCTCCCCTTCTCTCTGTCTGTGTTTGATTTATTGATTGATATGATTTATTTTACTTCACTTTTCTGCTACTTTTGACTGCCAAAATGAGAATTAGTGATAATATAATGAAACTGATAAACGGATTGATTGATCGAGTGAGTTGCTGCTTTTAAGTCCACTTTATGCACAGTAAGGTTAATCGGGACTGGACCTACAGTTTAAAGTGGGATCCGGACCACTATGTGCCTCCACCGGTATCAAACCCGGGACCCCTTGATTACAAGGAGACGACGGTACTACCGCGCCATCGGGGAGGCCCAGCTGATAAACGGACATTCAGAAAAAATATTCATGCCCATGCCGCGATTCGAACCCGGGACACCTGGTGTCAGAGCGCACTGTGGCAACCAGGTTTGTTAAACATCCAGAAACCTTCTAATTGATTCTATTTTCCGCAACAGTACCAGCACCTTTTTTTTCTTGCAGAATTTAAATTCGGTCCAACGTGCGTATCATTTTAATACCGAACTTGGACCTATTAAATTTGGTCCGGAAAAAATAGGTTCCAGGATCGAATTGAAGTACTTTTTAAGATAAAAAGGATTATTTACGGTGCAGAACACATTTTTGCTGATTTTCTCTCCCGAACCGGAATTGATTTTATTTACAATTCATGGTAATAGGCAAGGTAAAGTTCCCCGTGCATACAGCAGTTCCGTCTTAATGAGGGGATGTGGGGTTAAGGCCCAACATATTCTCGATCTCTGTCATTTTGGAGGTGGTGCGATCAGCACCACACCTCGGCGGCATTTGCCCCTTTCACTCCCGGGTTGCCCCAAGGTAACCATTGATTTGAGGCTGGACAAGGCCGGAAGAATTTCGACTTTAGATCACCCAACCCGGGAATCGAACCCGGGTATTTCACGTGGCAGTCAGACGCCGCGCCTTACCGACAAGACCACCGCTACTACTTTTACAATTCCTAGACCGACAACAACTGTCGTGTTGACCATTCCGTCACTCTCTCTTTCCCTCTGTGTGTGCGTGTGTAACACTCTTTTCTGTCGACCATGTATACCAATCCCTAACTCCCCTTCTTCCTCTCTATTATATACTCTATGTGATCAAAAGTATCCGGACACACCGCGAAACGTGTGTTTATCATAGAGAGCGACACAGTACTGCCATCTACCGCGTAGAACACATACTCAGCGAACTCAGTAGTCTGCAGACAATGTGAGACAGCAGTATGGGATGGTCTGAGGAACTCACAGACTTTCAACGTGGTCAGTTGGTTGGGTGCCACTTGTGTAGGAAGTCTGTGTGAGAGATTTCCACCCTCCTAAACATCCCTCTGTCCACTGTCTCCGATGTTATAGTGAAGGGATGTGTACAACCCAAAAGCGTGCTGGCCAACCTCCCATGTTGACCTCCAGAGACCATCGAGTGTTGAAGAGTGTCGTACAGCATTATCGTCAATCATCCATCGCCACCATCACACAGGACTTCCGAACTGCATCAGGATCTACTCCCAGCACCATTACTGTTTGGTGCAAGGTGCGGCAACTTGGTTTCCATGGCCGAGCAGCCGCCCATAAGTCAAACATCACACAGACAAATGCCAAACGCCGCCTCGTGTGGTGCAAGGAACGTCGAAACTGGACCATAGAACAGTGGAAAACCGTTGTGTGGAGTGATGAATCACAGTACCCAATGTGCCTATCCGATGGTAGGGTGTGGGTGTGGCCTGGTGAACGACATCTACCAGCCTGTATAGTGCCGACAGTGAAATTCGGAGGTGGCGGGGTTACAGTGTGGTCATGTTTCTCCTGGATGGGGCTTGGCTCCCTTGTTGCTTTACATGACAATGTCACGGCACAAGCTTACATTGACATTTTAACAGCTTTCATGCTACCTACCGTCGAAGACTAGTTCGGGGATGACCATTGTGTCTTCCAACACGACCGAGCACCCTTCCATACTGCAGGGCTTGTGGGGGAGTGGTTTGACGACAACAAAGTCCCACATAATGTATGCCTGTGAGAGTGAAAGCTGTCATCAAGCTTTGACTGCCAGTGTTCTCGATGGAGTTTTGCTCAAACTTGTACTTTATTTTCAGGTGGGTGTTCGGATACTTCTGATCACATAGAGTATAATTCTTTCTACCTCGATGTGTCTGCCTGTATCGATCTTCCTATCTCATCTCTGATCTCTGTGGTTCTATCTACCATTCTCTCCATCTTTAGTTGATCTTTGTAAAGTCACCCTGTAGCTAAGAGACCCAACAACTTAAGGAAGTCGTGATGTGGCTGGCAGTCAAGCGGAAAACAGAAATTACAATTTGCCTGCCACGTTGAGAATCCGGAGGCGGAAAACGGAAAAACAACCCGTTTACACCGCTAGCTTATTCCGACAGTAATTCATAACGGCCGCACACAGGGATTTGCGAACCGGGGGCACGATGCCAAACAGCATATACCAAGTACCGTCAGACTGCAGTGCTCATACATCAAACAGTTATCATTCAGCTCAAGCAAGGCCGAAATATCACCGGCTGCGTATGGTAGGAAGGGAGAGTGGGGGGATGCTCCAAAAGGGAAAAAAAATTGTAGCAGCCCGCTATACCTCAAATTATTCAAATGGGGGTCATTGTCATGCTTGAGCCGTATCTTGGAGACTGTTCAACACAGGCTCGAAGTAGGGTTCGACATTGTGGCAGTGCATACGTAAACAGGACTAGAATTTTGAAACTGCGGTAGTAATGTTAAAGGAGAGAAGTGTGTGTCGGGGAGAGGGGGGGGGGAAGAGTCTCCAGCCCAAAATTTCATTCTTTTTTCTCTTTTCTGGAATTTAACCTTTGAAGAGTTATAGTTTGCGAGTCGACTTTGTAAATCCAGTTGAAATGTACAAAACGGGTTTGGATCAGGGGGGAGAACAAAGAAGAGGGTTGTGGAAGATCCTCTCTCGTGAGGAAAAAAGAGGAGAAAGATGAAATAAAAAGAGCTGCAATGGAAAAGGAAAAGAGGAAAATTATTTTCAGTGATTTTGCAAAAAAGAGAGACTTTATTGGATGGTTTCGGCGAGGCTCGTCCTTGCCAGACAATCAGCAAGTGAGCATATATGTGGGCTCATTTTGCTCTTCCCGATTATGTCTCACTCTCACGGCTCCTGCTTGAATTGAGAATGACCTTTTGGAGGCAAAACAGTCCGCAATCAAAGAGAAGGAACAAAACGTAGGTTAAAGGCAAATTGAGTACAATGCCGAAGCTTAAAGACTCAAAGAGCTATCCGTTGAGTCCTAGTTTTATCATGTTCAAAAGAGAAAAGGTCGCAGCTTCGAAAGAATATAAACTTATTGTCTAGCATATTCCCATGGGTTCTTTTCCTAAAGAGCTAACGAAGTAAGGAAAGTTGACTTCACAAAATTGCCAAACGATTCATAAGTTTTCAGGTGAGTCCAGTGGATCCTAAAGAGTGCGCCACGAAATGTTCAAATATTTTTACTGAAATAATATGATTGTTCCAAATATGAGCTTATTTAATACTTTTGCACATAAAATGTTTCTGAATTTGAAATATGTGCTTATTTCTTTAACTTAAGGCAAGCAACCTAACCACACTATTCGATAGGCCTGCATTCCGACTAGGGCTCCACGGAAAAATTTTGAAACACTACGGGCGTCGTGAAACGAAAACGCTTGTCGACAAAAAAAAAAAAAATGAACGCTCTCAAAATTCCAAAGTTAAGCTTAAGTAATACACAACTGCAATGTAATGTTCACGATATTAAACTTATGTATTATGTAATGTATGCATACTCTATATATAGTTATAGCGTTAAATTCTCACTTAATTTGCTATTTATTTTTCATTTATTCCATTACTGCCTCAACAGAGGTAAATCCTCCAATTACAGAATGCAGATAAGCAATCTTACAAGAGTTTATAAACACGAGAAAAAACACAAGAAAGAACCTAAACAGAACACATGCAATTAGCAGACATACAAACATACAGAGACCGATAGCACAATACAATTACAATTACATACCTAATTTCAAATGATCAACTTAAACAATCGGGATCTTTCAGTTGAATTTCACCATACAAGTACAGATTAGTTGTAATTAGTTATAATTACATTCTATTGAATATAGTATTTGTACATGATTGATTTGTTTTATTTTACTTCGCGGTTTGTGCCTCTTGGCTAATTTGCGAAGATGGGGATGAGTGATGAAATGATGAATGGACATTTACAAACAACCATGCCCGAGCGGGATTCGAACCCGGGATCCCTGGCGTCACAGCGCAGTATTTGTACATAATTGTAGAATAAACTAGAAGATAAGATAGTTCTACCAAAATAATTACAATATATTTGTTATACATTCGTTTCAATCAATTGTTTGTAAAGTTTGAAAGGCAATGAGAAATCTAAGCTCTGGTTATTAATTGAAAGCTTATTATACAAATCACACATTCTACTTAATGGACTGCTCTTATATAGGGTGTTCAGTATAGGACGCCGAATTAGAAAATTAAATAAAAATAGGGAAAATATAATGAAAATAGTTATATTTTTCATATATGTAAGCAGTAACATCTCCCATTTGCATATGAAAGACAATGTCAGGCATATGTCCACCCCTACTGAGTCTGTATGCATTTATACGCTCCACAAAATTATTGATAACCCTCTCGCAGATGTCTGTCCCAATGCCTCCAATCACCGTATGATTTCCACCTTCAATTCCAAAAGGGTTCGTGGTTTGTTGGCGTACACCTGTGATTTCACAAACCCCCATAAGAAGAAATAACAGGGTGTAAGATCACACTCCACCTGCCAAAACCCACACCACACAGTCGTTCTCAGCGGATGGATGGATTTCATGCTCCTGGGTTATTCGAGGATTTTCGGAAGGAAACCACAACAAACGAGTCAAACCAATTGAGGCTACATTAATTGTCATGACAACAAATGCCAACATCGGTAAGAACAGGTCTGCCAACCTCGAAACAATTATATGATTCATAATTTTATGTGACGTCACAACTTTAAAATATGTCATTGATATATTATACTTTTATGAAAAGACACTTAAATGTTGCTTGTTTGTAATGTAATCTTTCGTTTAATGTTTTTTTTTTGTATTTTATGCTCTATTATGAGTAGTTTAATGTATCTTCATGTTTGCGAGAGTGCCCTATACGAATTTGTATTTCTAAACATGTATAGATGTCAGTTTTGTTTGTAGCATCTTTTTTTGTAAATAGGGAGTGATTCATCTGTACTTGAATCTGTGTTCTAGAAATAGTATAAAAGCAAGGATACCGCGTAAGAAATATCACACTTTCGCCACGGAATGTCGAAGATTTTAAACCTAAAAGAACTCCTCGGTGTTGTGCATACATCTTGGTATGGTAGTTCTGGGCGCAAGCTAGGCCTATGTGACCATACGTACGCCGATAACCATGCATTGATGCTATGCACAATACTGCAACCATTATTCGTTAAATAATAAAGCTAGTCTAATGATTAATTTGGACTAAAAGGCTAAAAAGCAAATATTGGCTCTGTTATTATTGCGTATTTCTTGGTGTGGTAGTTGGGAGCGCAAGCTTGGTCTATGTGATCATAGGCATGCCGATAGCCACGCATTGAGTTTATGCGGTATTAGTTGAGTCAATTCATGACAAAAAGAAATCCTCGCCTTCGACTCAAGTATATTTGCATTATAATTGCAATAAATAAAGAATAAAACCTTTTAGTGTATCTACTGCAGCAATGTGGTTTTATTTCTCTGTGCTGTGAATATTGCCTTTGCCTAACACTATCCCTGTACCTGAGAGGAGTCTGTGTACTTCACAGGGTCTCATCGTTCACCGCTGAGTACAATTAGGTCATTATTAATAAATATAAATACGTTAATAGTATAATAATACAGGCTTGAACGTATCAACAATAGCACTCGATTCAAATTCGGCGTCCAATACGGAACACCCGTTATTTCTGACCTTTACGTGTTTTAGGAATCAGTAAATTTCGCCCACGTAAATTCTATTCTATACTTCTGAGTTCGTGTGAATGTTGGCACTTTCTAGAGAAGAGTGCTTGGCAACTGTATTCAGAAGCAGATACACGAGATTACCAACATGATTATCATGATGATGAAAATAAGATTGAGGCCATCGAAACAGTGATCTGCAGATACACCTTCGGTCAATAATACATAACAAGATTATATCGCCCTGGATATTTCTTATCTTGTTTTAACGGTGTGGGGGGACGAGGGGTTCGTCCCCCTGGCCCGTAATGGTCCTAGCTCGAAGGGAGGCGAAGTAGATGGGCATTACCGCTTCCATCTTTCCTCTCCTGAGCCCTTTCCTCATTCTCTGACCTTCAGTTGGATTTATTCCAGGCCATTATCGGAGACCACCAAATCTCTCCCTGGCGGCCGTGTTGCCAAATCGCCGGGATGAGAAAACCAGGGTTGATGTTACCATGGGAGGATAGCAGACACTGGTTCATTGTTCCGTGTTCCTTTCTTCTCATCTACCATTACCTTATCAACCTTGCCCTAACAAGCTTAAACTCCATTGTCGGTCGGTTCGCCGCCGGGTTGAGGGGGTAGAAAAAATAGTGGCTTACGCGAATTTAAGAACCTTTCGATGGCCCATTGCGGTTTACCAGTTGACCCTTCTTATCTATTCGGCGGTGACTGCATCAAGGAGCTCGGATTATTCGCCGTGCTGATAGGCGGTGTGTTGAAGGTGAGTCGAGTTAAGGAGCGACGTCATGAAAGCGTTTGAATATTTCACGCGGCTGATCTTCAGTAAGTTGAAGCCGAAGAACATCTTTATCTAAGTCTTTGCGCAGTGTTTCAACTATGGAGTCTGGAGCAGTGGTTCACAACCTTCGTAAGTCCGTGGTCCGGTAAATGAGTTGTTTTTTTTAAGTCGCTGCCCCAAATCCAACAATTTTACTCGCAAATAGCTTCCTATTTTTTTTAATCTTTACACGCTAATTAATATATAATCCTTGAAATGTAAGATTAAAAAATAAATTATCACATAATCATAGAGACAATTAGTTTGATTATGTTTACGCTTGTTGTTAATACAAAATTTAGTTTAAATTACTTGACAACGACGGGATCTAATGCAATTGTAGTTTCATCTAGCCAATATCATTAAATTAATTTTCGTAAGTGCTGATTTTCATTGGAATGATGTGGCTTGCGGTAACCATTTAGACAGCCGAAGCACTGAATATATAATTTTTAAGTAAACAATAGTAAATCAGGGGGCAGGCTTGCCTTGATAAAGCAGCTGGTAAATTAAAAGAATAAATATCAAACATAAAAATCACAACTGATAATGGATTAAATTTCTATCCTTTTCTATCCTTTTCAAACAACAGACAATACCAGCACAACACCGTATTTAGCTCAGCGCTACAGGCTAACCAGTCACATTTGATATACATATTACACTGAAAATGTCTAGTGAATTTACTGGTCTTTTGAACCAAGTCCGGTAGCTCTGGTTTTCGCCGTTCATTTTTAATTATCTCATTTTTTTCTGAGAAAGAACGGGCAGAAAACGGCTTGGACAAAAGCTCTTTTTTAGTACACATTGTTCTATATTACTAGATACTACCTGGCACCTTCACACACTTTCATATGCATTCGGCAAACCGAACCCGTAAACTGAGGAAAACCGAAAACAATACGAGTTGAAACACACTCATACACTGTCGAACTCCCTGTCCGATGCTAGCTTCGATTGCAGAAGAAATACACGCACACGGCCCGTGACCTTGAGGTGCGCGCGCAACTGTCTGCCACTGCTGAACCGATGCGAGATGGAGATCGCTTCGGCTCAACCTCAGTGCAGGGGCTGGTATTTTTTTCCTATGTGTAGCAAAGAAATGGAACAGTTTTATCTAGATATTACTGAATAATCATATGATTATAATGCTTCGCTAGCTTACGTACGCCACTGTTCGAATGTTCCAATACGAACACCGAAAAATTCAAGTTAGTCAGAATATTTCCACTTCAATATATTTGTTAATGTTTACTGGGCAAACTAAATTTTTTGTGGTTTCCGGCCGTCAACGTTCAACCCTCACACGGTTAGATCGCTTGATTTCTGATCAACACTGGGGAGAAATAATTTCTTCTTTATTGCTGGTGAGCCCAGAACGAAATATTATTGTCAGCTTGGGCTGCAAGTAGCAAATTTCATAAGAATCCCTCGCGGCCTGGCGGTTGAGAAGCACTGGACTGAAGCCAGGATTTCTGGGCAGAATAGGAAGGCAGAAGGGCACAAAAATATGAATAAATTATAAAATACGCACTAACTTGTGAAAGTGTGTTTTGTATTGTTCGATGTGTAATACCTCGCTTTTCTGCCACTTTTGGCTAATCGCGAAGATGAGGATGACCGATAATATGATGAAATTGATGAAGGGATATTCACAATGAACACACATATCCAGGCCAGAATTTGTACACCGGACCTCTTGCCACAACACAGTTTTCGACAATCGTTAATTTTTCTGTGCCGTCTTGTATTATTTTGTTTTGGTTTCTCGTTGTTTTCCTACTGATCCTGTTTCAGCAATCAATGGTCATTCAGTATTCTATCTAATATCCAAGGTAGATAAATACATATAGAAAAACAACCACTATTATAAATATTTATAAGCCAAGGGGTCATGGATTTGAGAACTAGTGCAGGCATATAATAGTTAGGATTCCACTTTAAACTAAAGGCCAAGTCGCGATTAGTTTGTCTGTGCATAACGACAACGATAACACTCAAACTCAATTTATTATTTTTCAAGACAGAAAAATTTGTTTAAATATAGTCTCCGATTAATATATTTCTACTAAACTCTGCTTTATGATTTTACTAGCTGTTAAAGGATTGCTCGAATAGTTTTGGTCGTTGTCATATAAAACTATCAATACTTTTCATAATACTTAGTCATCCGTTTTAGGAGGGGCACATGCCCCCGTGCCCCTCTCACTAAATCCACCAATAGATGGTGCTGTCGACTTCTGCAGCAACAAGTACCCCTTCTAGTCGGGTATTCTGACAACAATGTCGTCTAATAGGTATGAAAACTAAGTTATTATGAAGATTTATATTTGAAAAGCATTTAGATACGATAAATAGGTTTGAAATAAACTTTTGATGCACTCGCCTTGTTTTAAATGGCGGACTTAAGGCAGTACAAACCTTTCCTTCAATTTGCATCATGCGGGAAACTTGTTCGGCCACTCTAATGACATCTATACTGCAGCGAGTGAAACTTACCCTAGTGTTGCAACACTGCTTGTGATGGGAAACGAAGTTCAAATTAACAAACGATTCCTCAAGACTATTTAATAAGACATGACTGACTCCCTTCTCTAAAATCTGGCTGACGAATGAGGGGATTAATTGATGGCGTGAATGCCGCAGGGATAGGTTTCGTCGAGAAAGGAATTCTGAAAATGTCCAATCAATCATGTATTAAACAGAGTTCTTAATTTAAAATCATCACGAGATAGTTTAAAAACCGTGTAAGTTTAATTATTCAATTGAGGAAGTTCGTGACGCTGCAAGGCGTGCACTGGAAACGTTAGAAAGTGTAATATTTTAAATAGTTTCTTGAGAAATTGAGAATTTCTGCGAGGTAAGTTTGTTAAGGTCTACATTTGCTTGAAGATCACTTTATGCTAAGATAGGCTAATTGAATATGGATCTAAGTTCAAAGTGAGACACGATTGATTGATTGATTTGGTGTTTTACGTCAATTTTATGCACAGTAAGGCTAATCGGAGTGGGCCTACAGTTTAAATTGAGATACAAACCAGTGCCTCCACTGGGTCTCTTTAACTGTAAGGGGACGCTGGCGAAATATCCCGTTAAACACGCGAGCATACTTACAAATTCAAGCAAGATATTGTACAGAGAGTGAAAGTTTTTCAAAGTTCTCACTCAAGTCCATATTTTGCTTTTTAACAGATTGCATGCTCTCCGTTGGACGTAAGGACACGAGCTGCGTAAAAAGTACCGAGAAGAAAAATTACCTCCAATGTAAGGTAAAGTTACCCCTGTGTGTGTGTGCACATATGCGATGAAGTCATACGGGGTGATGTGGAGGTATGGAGCTCCATATGGATCTCGGCCATAGTTGGGATGATGTGACAACTTTTATATTTCTCAGTTTTTCTCATTTGGAGAAACACACACATCCATGTCTTTAAATTGTTCCAGAAAACAGTTCCTTGACTGAATTGAAATACTTCACAGATAAAGAAGGTTATTTGCGGTCTAGAACTCATTTGCACTTGCTGAATATTTCTCCTGGACCGGAATTGAATTTATTTAAAATTCATGGACCTTTAATAACCATGGTTTGAAGTGTTAGATAGGCCTATACATTCTGACTTGGGCGCGCGGAAACATTTCGAAACACTACGGGCGCCGTGAAATGAAGAAAGTTTGGGAACCCACAATATTCTTCGTACCGTCTGATTGTGTACATCGTTTCAAACCGATCTTATTTTTCTGAAACAGTTTTATAAATAAATATATCTGGTAAGTTTAAAAATCTGCAATTATTTGGCCTTAGATTTCCCATAACTATAGATTACATCGGCGGACACGATGTTACGGGGTTATTGGAATTTAACTTTGGCAAAGCATCAAGCATATTTCCCTTATTTCCTACCATATAACTGTGTCGTGCCTCTTACAGAGAATTGGAAAGCACCAGCTATACTCTCTACGATTTCGCAGAATAAATAAATCAATCGAAGATTCACAGCGAACGTGCAACCATTCAATTCAGAAAATTATGGGTCCCTAGCTTTCACGATAGAGACATATGCAGTCCATTAAGGTAAAGCATTTGAGGGGAAAAGTTATAGCATTTTTAGAAGGTCCTTAAAAAAATACACAAGGATTTACGATCAAGAAGAGAAAAGATGCAGTCCACAAAAAAAATAAGTGTTTCACAATGTCAGATCTTTTATTTTCTTGCAAATTTACAACTCTAAAACGCGGCATAAATGAAAATAACCAAAAATAAGGAAATACATCTTCTTTTATGCTTCGGGACATGTTTATGAGATCCTGTTATAAACAACTCCTTGGGAAAAGGGGGTCCGGAAATAAAAAAAAGGGGCCAGGGGAAAGTTTTACAAGCGCGTATTTGTGTTGGGATATTTTCTGAAAGCAGCGGCTTTTAGTGGTTCTAATGTGTCAAGCTATGGCTGGCTGCTCTTGAAAAATTGCAACATTCAAGACAGGAAATGTGTGTTAACGGTGAGCACTCAAGAAGAGTGGGGGAAGGGGTTTATACCGCTCAGGGATGAAGAGTGATAATGGCCATCCGCAGACTGGAAGAACAAAGACGCAAACTATTTAGGTCAGCATCGAGCGCGGCTCCTCTTCCAGCCAAAAAAGGCCATTCCGAAGTCAAGTCTGCGCAATACTTAAAACGAAAGATTCCTCCTACTCAGTGTAACTTTACTGCGTGTCTTTTTCTGTGTTATGAGTAGTCATATTAGTACTTTTTTAATATTTCTAACGTTCTGTGATTTGGCGGGAAAGTACGTAAACGCCGCTTAAACATTATTTCGAACTTAGACGGAACAAAAGCTCATTGTATAGAACAGAACCACATGTAGACTTATATACGCCTGAGTGAGAATATAATTTCACGCCCTCTGACAACAATCAACCCTTAACCCTCTCCTTGGATCAAATACTTGTATTTTTATTCTTCCAGTAATCCACAAAGAAATTCATATCATTTTATCTTAAGTCTGTGACAAAACAACCTTCGTCTCTTTAACTGAACCTAAATCAATTTAGAGAAATAAAATTATCCCGAGAAAAAATGTACATTTGCCATTATTCATTTCTCTCTTGTATGGGTACTTTATAATACGTTAGTACATACGTGTAGTACGCACATAATCATTAACGTAATAGGAATCCTAGTACAACATCATTCCTACAATCATGCAGCACAATAGAAAACGAAGGTAAAGTATTATTTTCAAACTGCACATATTCAAATTGCATGACATTAAGGTTGATGCACATTTTGTGCATTATTTAACATAAGATAACCCGTGGCGCCTATCTCCCTACTGCCAGTCTCCCTCCCACAATCCTACCTAGAGATGTGGAGATCTTCAACCGGTAAGGGGGTGACTTGGTGTCAGCACGTCGAACCCTCAACCATTATAGGAGGTTTCCCAGACCGGGTCACGCTACTCCCTCGAAGCTCCTCAATTTCCTCACGATGGTGTCACCGGTCCTATACACAGGCCGAGAACCCAGAAGGACTCGAACCCATGCCGTCCATCTCGTCGGAGTCCAAACTACAGCGCCTTAGACAGCACGGCCACGGAGGAGGACTGGTGCATTATTTGGCACAGCTTAACGTGTAGTTTAGTTTCCTGGAAATAACCATGCCGGTTCGCAACACGGTACAACAGCTGATAGAAGTTCCTTTGATACATTTCTATATGCATTTTGATGCATAAATATGCATTTTTAAAAGTTTATGCACTTCAATGTGTTACTGCAGTCAATAAAATTATACATATTTCTGTCAATTAATACCTTTTGGGGTTCTGTGTGTGATATTATTAATCAATCTTCTGGTGTCTTCCAATTACAGTGTATATCTTCGAAATCAATTAATCAAAATGACAAATACTTTATTTTCTAACAGGGCACTGTACTGTTAATATTTTCTGCCTATATTCATTGAGTTCTACCTTTAGTTCAGCATCAATCGCTGCGTGTACATACTAGCTCATCAAGTATGGATTCATATGGGAGAACCCATCAATTTTTCATACACTAACCAATTAAATATAGATTTACATGCACTAACGAATCAAATATTAATTTATATGCATTAACCCATCAAATGTACGTTCAGCAGCACGAATACATCAAATAACCATGTATAAAAACTAACGCATTTAATATGAATTTATATGTACTAACCCATACAATTTGCATTAATATGTATGAACGCATAAAATATTCGTTTATGCGGCATAAACATAAAATTTGAAATTTATTTGCACTAACTAAAGTGAACCAAATAAAAGAAAACCAAATTGTGTGTTTCACTTTTCTGAATTTTCACAATAAAAAAGTACATTTTTAATGCAAACAATCATTGTTTAGTTTTTGTCATTTTGGTCTTTCCTTAGAAATTACTGATAATTTTAACATTAAAACTTTTAGAGCTTAATTAAACACTAAATTCGACCTGATCAAGAGCATTTTGAAGTAAAATTCTTGATTTAATTATCTAGTTTACACAACAGTCACTGTCAGGAATAAAAATGGCTAAATGTTCTAGGAAGCGAAACCAGATTTGAACAAACACGTTTATATTCTGTGGCTTTGTTGACATGGGCTTGTGAAGCAATGGTGTACATTGGGATCCATGATTTTTACCGTGCAAATTGTCCATGACTATTTTCATTAAATTTTCTCTTACGTCCTATGTGTTTGTAAGCGATGGGTTTTGATATATGCTGGTGCAGTTTATTTTAGTTTACTTATAATTCTTGAAGCTCTTATTGGGTAAAAAAATTTGCACGAACGTGGTAATGGACAATTTGCACGGTAATACTCAAGGATCCTACTGTACATGTTGTACAATTATAAGGAAACTTATTTTAAAAATTAATTCTTCAAAGGATCAATTGGGATAATATACATATACAGGGTGTTTTAAAGTAAAAGCGCAAACTGACACAGGTGAAAGTACACAATAATAGAAGCAAAAAGTCTCAGTAAACATGGGTTCGCAAATGAGCCGCTTTCGAGATAATTGCGAATGTGTGATTACAAGCCGCCACTAACTTCACGTTTGTAAACGTTGTCCTAGTTGGTAAAATGCTAATAATACAGTAAGAAAAGTAATTGGAGATCGCATTATTTTTATTGAACATTCTACTTATATCCTGTTTGATTCCAACGCCACCTCGGAAATGTTCTGTTTTGTAAACAAAGAGCAAACCTCAGACCGCGCAAGGAGTAAAGCACTCGGTGTTTACAAAATGCAATCAATGACGGCTTGTAACCACACATTCGCACACATTATTAGCATTTTTCCAACCAGGACGACGTTTACAAACAATGAAGCCAGTGGCGGCTTGTAATCACACATTCGCGATTATCTCATTTGCATACCTATGTTTACTGAGACTTTTTTGCTTCTGTTATCGTGTACTTTAACCTGTGTCAGTTTGCGCTATTAACTTATGAGACATCCTGTATACGATCTTATGGCATTGTTGGATTTATTAAAGGACATGTAGTTACATTTTGCAGTCACTACAAGGTAATCTTGGTGATTTTTCATATCATTGAGAACATGTATGAAAGCGAGGAGGTAATGTTTGTTTCATAATGTTATATCGAATAAGGAAAGAAAGTGTGCTTCTTCCCTATTGGCTGAAATTATTAAAACGCCATTCTAGTTCAAATACCTAGCGATTCCAAAAGCAGGCAAGAAATGAAAACGAACTTAAGACTGAGAAATGAAATTATGTCTGTTTCAAAGCATCCCAGTTTCTTGACGAGGAGAAATGTAGATAGATGGGAAAGAGAAGAATAAAAAAGACGAAGTTGAAAATTGGTTTCTGTTATCGCTCAGAAACAAGAAACCTCACGACAGAAATAAATTGGAAAAATGATCAAAGGGGAGAGAAGATTGCACTCGTCAAATTCTGATTTCTTCTGACGTAATGTGACGTATGCATCATCTGAAAAACAAATATCCTTGCAGTCAAATTCTTGCCTTATGCGCTCAAGGGTGAACGTTGGGAACAAAATAAGTGAAATATTTGAATTTTATTTTGAGAGTCTTGTGACTAATACACGCATGTAGAGAGATACCTTTTTTTCTAAATTTTTGGACACTTCCCTACTAACCCCTGGCACGCATGACCTGCATTGTTCATACATTGTTCAGTTCCAAACAGTGTCCTCTTTCATTTGTATAATTCGAATTTTTGTGCCGGTCCTGCGAAGAAAAAAAGTTGGCATGACTATTGAAGGCGCGCTCCGTCAAGATTCAAACATAACCACATCCAGACAGGAGATAAAACCATCTTCTCCCAATCTGAAAGGATGGATGGATTTCTCCCCATCCCATGTGAGGCTCGGACACTGATCCTCTTGTCGCGACTGCTTTCTTAGCCTTCTCCTTACGTCGCAGATCCGAGCGAAAATTGACCAGAAAACTGTTTACCTTGCATCGTCGCCAAACCAAGCGTTGTCGAAATATCGCGAGGAGTACAATGCGGAAAGCCTCATGCAACGTGACGGCTTTCGAAATGTGATAATGTACCCCGGATCGCTCCGGTATCCAAGGGAGGATCACGACGCCTTAACTTTTTCCACAAACAATTTCCTTTGACGCAAAGCCCAGCCTTCGTCCTTATGGTATTTTCCCATGCTTTCTAGGATGTGTATGCCACCTACCTCTTTCCGCAGGCCGGGATCTGAGTTATGTCCTCAAATATTGGGTTTCCCCCTTCTTATCCCGTGTTCTTTCTTGAAATCGCGCACCTCCTGGCCACGCAAGAGTTAGTAGCTTGAAGAAAATTGCAGGTTTGCTTTGAGAAAAAAAAAATGAAAAATCATCTTGAATTTGCACAAATATGAATACCAGCCAAGAAAGAGATTCCATAGCGATTTCAACTTTGTTTTACCTGCTAAATGCAGCGAAAATCCTTTAATAGTACTAAATTTTATTTTAGTACGTAGAGAAGAAAAAAATCAACACAGCCGAGAAAAAGTTTACAAACAATACAACTATTTCCACTCTGTGTTCATGGTATCTGTTGCCAGTAAGGAAATATAGACCTATATCAGGACAAATTTAGCACTTCTATTGATTTTTACGTAACAGCGTTATATTTCTACTATCTGCATAATAATGAAATATTGGCTGAATGCATAAAAAGCACATAGAAATTATTCTGTAAATTTCATTAACGGAATTATGTTATAATTTCCATTGCTTATGCACGTACTTCTTGTTATTTACTTTCTGAAATATCTGAAAAACAGATAGTTTTAGCGAGTCGAACTTAGCTGCTACCGTGTAAGCTACTGATTACCTGAGTTCACAGACCAAAGATAAGAGCTAAGTGCTATATCGTTTATGAAAACACAATGCATGCTACTTATAACAAAAATATACAGAAACAAAATGTAATATTCACACTGACGAAAATGTATTTATACATGTTAAAAACGTGCTGAAACAGATCAACGCATTCACACTGAAGCATTATGTATATATTATATATATATATATATGTTAAAAATAAGCAGAAACAAGTTGAAACAATCACACTGAAGCAAGAAGCAAGGTGCATGCTTTCCGAGCTAAAAACAAGTAGAAACAAATTGAAACATTCACACTGAAGCAAGATGTACGTATGCTATCCGTGCTAAAACCCAGCAGAAACATATTGAAACATTCGCACTAAGGCACTATACAAGATATTCATGCTAAAAACAAGAAGAAACAAATTGAAAAATTCACACTGAAGTAAGGTGCATGCTATTCATGCTAAAAAAAAAGTAGAAACAAAGTCACACTAAGGCATTATGCATAATATAGATGCTAAAAAGAAACAGGAACAAATTCAAACATTCACAGTGTACGATACATGGTATCCATGCTAAAATCAAGTAGAAATAAATTTAAATATTCACAATGAAGCAAGATGAACATTATTCATGGTAAAAATAAACTGAAACATATGAGAGCATTTATAATGAAATTACGGAGCGCTAAGTGAGTTCGGTGTGAATACTTTAATTTATATCTGCATGTCATTTTTAATTAATTTTCATTGTGATTTTATAATTTGATTCTGCGTTTTTAAAATACATGCATCGTGATTCGGTGTATACTTTTCATTTGCTTGTACGTGTTTTAGAAATGAATTAAATGCAATTTTCTTCCAGGAAACACAAAGCTGTCCGTCTAGAGTCGTCGCAGCGAGGGGCAACCAGGGTACACACTTCAGGAGGATCCGCGTCGGATATAAATACATGTCTTGTGTACCGTATATTGCGAATTTAAAGACGCTGATGCTTCGAATCAAGCAATAAACCTGATTTTTCCTGACTTTATGGATTGTCTTGACATAGTTAACATTATCCAAATTATTGCAAATTATTTTAAACAAAGTACTACAAAAAAATCGTATTCAGAAACAGCTATATTGCACTATTTATTTCGTAATTCAATTGGTGCATCGCAATTGAAAAGATACATTATCTAGCTAACTCTCTAGCCTTCTTAAACCCGAAGGTTCATGGCTGCAGCAATACAGGCCTTCCATCTGTCCCTATCTCGAGAAAGATCTATATACTATTTTCCATCCCTACCGATTTCCTTTAGTCCATCTCAACGTTATCCCTCCATCTTCGTCTTGGCCTTCCTACAGGTCTCTTACCATCAGGTTTCCCAACAAGAATCCTGTACACTCCTCTTTCCTCTCCCATTCGTGCCACATGGCCTGCCCACCTAAGACTTCTTGATTTAATCATTCTAATAATATCTGGACATGAATACAAATTATGTAGTTCTAAATTATGTAACCTTCTCCACTCACCTGTCTCCTCATCCCTTTTAGGTCCAAAGATTTTCCTAAGGATCTTATTTTCAAATACTCGCAATTTATGTTCCTCTTTCAATGTAAGGGATCAAGTTCCAAACCCATATAATACTACAGGCAAAATTACTGTTTTGTATATCTTAACTTTTAGTTTCTTAGATATTAAACGAGAAGACAAAAGTTTATGAAGAGAGAAGTAACATGCATTTCCTGAATTAAGCCTACTTTTTATTTCGTCTTTAATATAATTTTCATTTGTTAATATGACTTCTAAGTATTTGAATTTCGAAACTGGTTCAATCGCGTTGTTATCAATAACTAGATTTTGATTATTTCCTAACACGGTTTCGGCCTGTAAGCATATATTTAGTTTTCTCTTTGCTAACTTCCAAAACTATATCCTAACTGTTGCATTACCTTAGAAATTTTTATTAGCTTCCCATTTGCTTTTTTACCTTTAACATGTCGTCCTCACGGTAAATAATACGAAATTTACAAATTAATTGATAATTATAAAAATCTTTATATTGTAATTAAATAGGATACCTGTCCTTCCGACTATGGAAGAAAAATCTATGATTCTTTCAGACCTCTGAAAAAGATTGTTTACAGGTCATTCGTATATATTTTATGCTCCAAGCCACACAACCTACTTATGGACTATATAAGTTCCAATATGCAGCATCTCTGCAGTGACGTATTCATTTTTACATATTTTTCGCCAAAGCAGTCGTTCACTGTTATAATTTAACAGCGATAAAATCCTACACACGTAAGCACTTGTTACGAAATTGGACACTATGTGGCATTAGATACATTCTCGCCAAGGTCCAGAGAACACGAGAGCACTTGCGTGTGGACATGGTCCAGAAGTTGCTGGAGGGCATTAACACCCTGAGATGGGGATGCAGCCACGAGAATCCTGGTCCGCCTAACAAAGTAGGAATTCCAGGGAAGCAGCCGTTACCTTCCATCTCTGACCTTTGAAATGTCACAAGCTTTGCGGCCTGGCTTAGGCATTATGGGGCTTCGCGGATGCTTGCCTGCCAAGAGATTACGAGGTCAACAGAAAAAAACACCGTCCCGGTCAACACTCTTCTTTAGCCTTGGCGAAGATTGTATTAAATGGTCTACTTTATGCGACCGCGGTTGCAATTTGGAAAGTTTAGGTGCGGTGTGTTAGTGCTGGGTGTTTCTGCAGTTTGGTTTCGTAACACCCTCGCTAAAATTGTGAAAGTAACGAAGCTGCCTCTGCGAAAAGGACGAGGTATCCAGTTTTAATAAAATGGATGAAGATACTTCAGGTGCAGTTTGAATTTTACATGACGAATGCAAGCGTTGATGCTCATTGCATAGGTTGGTTGAAATGGAATATTTTACGCTTTCGTGGTGCAGTGGCTTGATCTATTTAATGGTTTCATCAAGCTTCTAAGAGCGAGAGAACAGCTCTAGGCATTTTGGAACATAAACCTAAATCTCACAGCAACTATAAGTGACTCGCGAAGTCTAGACCAATGATCGTGTGAGATGGGATGCGAGTGCATGGAGAAGAAAATGCGGCTGCAGCTACCAGCCGTGTAAAGCAGCGCGCACTTGTTCGCACCGTCCACTCGCTTTCTCCCCTTCTCTACCATTATGCGCAGCCTTGCTCCACAGATTCCCGGAACGTAGTATAATGGTCCTCGCATTTCCTGCACTCTTATCCACTATTACACACAGAAATGTCCACATAGTGAAAGCTTCTGATGAATAAAACAATGTTGTGCGGTTTCCAACCCTTGCCTCTGGCTAGGAATCAGAGATGAACCCTGACGACATCATATTTTCTAAGTGGAGTTTGTAATGTTGAAAGCCGCACATTTCTAACTAAATTTTTGTAGCAAATGGTAGCCTAAGTCATGTTCTAAATACAGTTTGTTCAATAATCTACAAGGAGTTTACAGGGTTCTTGTTGGGAAACCTGATGGTAAGAGACCTGTAGGAAGGCCAAGACGAAGATGGAGGGACAACGTTGAGATGGACCTAAGGGAAATCGGTAGGGATGGAAAAGAGTATATAGATCTTGCTCAAGGTAGGGAAAGATGGAAGGCCTGTGTTGCTGCAGCCATGAACCTTCGGGTTTAAGAAGGCTAGAGAGAGAGCACCTTCGATAAAATGGAACCGACTCGGGGTCAAGTGCGTTAATGTCGCTCTTTTCACCTAAGTTCACATGTTTCAGTCCCTGCCAGGGCATGTATGGTCTTAATGGGTGTCTCTCGTCATAAATCTTATTAAACCATTAATCATCTTCATCGGCGCGATTAGCCAAGAGTGGCAGAAAATAATCACTAAAATAACACACATACAAATAAAATGCAATATTTACACTGCCCTGCGAATGTCTAGAGCAAGAGAGCGAAAGCAAGTCTCTGAACAAGTGGTGCATCGCGAAGTATCCACCAATGAAGGCGCGAGAGGGGAAGTGAGTAAATGGAGGTGACAACGTGCTTGCAGCTGCCAGCCGTTTGAAGAAGAACACAGCTACGTTCCGCCCACTCGCCTTCTCCCCTTCTCTACCGTTATGCGCGGATGTTCTGGAGCGCTGTACAGTCTGGTGTATGGTGACGTGCTATCCAATTCAGATGGACTTTGAAACTAGCAGGCAGTCATTTGTTTAATCTTAGAAGTAAAGTGTCTACTTGGTTGAACCCAATTTCCTCGCATCAGCCCGACACTGGGATACAATAATACTACACTGAGTGTCAAAAATGCAGCGAACCAGACGGAACAAGAGTGTAGATATTTAAATACACGCTTTCATACACTGCGTTGTGTGTGTTGCTTAAGACGGAAGCATTTACCTTAATAATTTTCGTAACATTTATGCCATGACCAAAATGCCACCGTGTAAAATGAAAGCATATGTCATGGTTAGGGCTTGGAAGTTGAGGAAATATCCTTTTTTTTCCTAGTGTCCGAAGACGAGACCCAACATAATATATGTTCATTTTGGGTCATTGTAGGCCAGAAAAAGGTGGGTTTTATTTGTCCTTTTTTGACTTTTTCGGCGTTTTTTGGCTTATTGGTCCTTTTTTAGCCTATTTTTATGTCTTAACGGCTTTTTGTTTGCAACTTCACCTTCTTTCGACTACGTTTTTACTGCCTATTCTCAATTCGAATCATCATCAGATCATCACCATCACCTTCTAAACATCCTTTCTGTAGTAAAGAAAGAAAGAAATATATTTGAACCATCCCTGAAACGAGAGAAAACATTTTTGGACGACTGAAGCAGGTACGATACAAGGTCCTTTAACCGTAACTTATCTGAAAGGTCGCGCTGTAAGTGACAACTTTCTCTTGTTTTGAAGCTTTCAGCACGGTGTATACGACCATATACATTAAATATGTAATTAAAACTGAAGTTATTAATTAATTTGGATCACATTTATACGTCCTATTTTTAGTTTGTAGGTTCTTTTTTTTTATATTTTTAGGTCTTTTTATATGTATTTATTTTGGCAATTTATAGATATTCAACTTCCGAGACCATGGTATTTCTCATGGATAGTATCGATCCTATTTCCTAGCTTTTTCGTAGAATAACCAATCAGAAGCGACCTCTAGGTCCCGAGTTATCATGACTTACGGGGCATAAGAACTTCTTGCGGAGAGTAACTTGCCTTATTAACTTATCTTTGGTATAAACCACCGTAGTGCTGTGTTGTCTTGCGTTTGTCCTTGTGTGTACTGAGTGCCTCTCTACAGCCTCATCTTTTGACCTAGGTAAGGAGAGTATAGTACCCAAAAACATTATACTCTCAGTTCTTGTTAAATACATGAAATTGAAGGATTAGTTTTAAAAACCGAGTGAGGAACACATATTTTCTATTAGGGGTCTATCCTCAATTTTGTTTTCGTCGAGGGGCTTATCCCTATATTACGTGACGGGGTAAAATAGCCTATTTACTGATGTGCCCGTACAATAAATATCATTCACTCAGCTTTAAATATATCTGTATCGTTGATGTGGACATTTCGCAATAATATTTGTTTTCTAGACATCCAGACCATTGCACATTTGATCTGGTGCTGAGGAGTGTAAGGGGTGAAATTCCACGTAGTACATCCAATTGCCAACCTCACTTCCACGTAGTACACCCAATTGTCAACCTCATTTCCACGTAGTAAACCCAATTGTCAACCTTACTTCCATCTAGTACACCCAATTGCCAACCTCACTTCCATGTAGTACACCCAATTCTCAACCTCACTTCCATGTAGTACACCCAATTGTCAACCTCACTTCCATCTAGTACACCCAATTGTCAACCTCACTTCCATGTAGTATACCCAATTGTAAACCTCACTTCCATGTAGTACACCCTGGACTGTATTTTACAGACTAACGAGGCTCTGGCGACTGGCCCTACGGCAAGTATAATTCTGTGTGTTGTTCTTTATTTTTTCCTTACACGACACAAGAATTATGTTATTTTGGTCATGATAAGGGGCTGGACCCCGTATAATGTGACGGGTGCAAAGTAGCCTAAGTGCTGACGCACCCAAAAGTTTAAATTGATTCAAATCAAATCCAGTGCTGACATTCCGCTACGAGGATCTCCAAAATATTTTTCTTTGGGAAATACTTTACAAGATATATCTTGAACTGGAAAGGAGACGGTGCTCTAGAAGAGAAAAAACCGTGAGAATGATTCAGCCTCGTTGCCACCCGTCCTAGTCTTAAATCCTATCACAGACGCCCGAGAGAATTTATTTCTCAACATTTTCTTGCATTATCTGTTCTCGGAATTCGTCAGAAGCAAGGATGGGGGGAAGGGGCGGCATTAATGTTTCCGCCTGGAGCCGTAATGTAGATGGCGCTGATGACAAGCCATTACCGCCACTCCCCGCGAAATCTACGCCGGAATCCTCGTCGCCAGAAATCAAAAGCTGGAATCGGATGCGTAAATGAAGACAGGGGTGGCTCTTTCGTGCTGGTGCCACGATTTCACTCTTGCATTATTACAGTCGGGTCTCACGTTTCGCACAAAATTCAAACACCTTCTAGGTCAAGCGCAGTATTTTGTCTTCTGACGTCAGGTAAATACTTTCCTTGCTAGGTTAAATGTAGAGTATTTTCCTAAGAGATTTATACCTCACAGCGAAAGCATTCCGCGCTTACGTCAGAAGACTAGGAGTTTAACCAAAAAGGTGTTTGCGTTTGGTGCGATAAGTTATACATATCGTAGCCAGGGATACCGACTTAAGTGGGGACGGGTACGGCACTATCTGCATCCGCCCCGCCACTTAGTTAGCATCCTTTCTCAGATTATATATTTTTTTTTATAAATTGATGAAAATGAACAATAAGCTTAATCTCAGAATTAAAATAGATTAATTCTAACGGAATACCACACCATTTTAACCCAGGACATAAATATACGAAGCAAGGCTGAAAAGTATTGAGCCTTACCCAGAAAGA
Organism: Lepisma saccharinum; assembly: GCF_977018435.1. NCBI lineage: Eukaryota > Metazoa > Arthropoda > Insecta > Zygentoma > Lepismatidae > Lepisma > Lepisma saccharinum. Next base: position 55,620,390 of record NC_139254.1, on the reverse strand, counting down.
AATGAGCTAGGAAGCTGGAACTGCCACACTATTCTACGTATTCCCCTAGTGAGGCAATGCACTTGCGACATCGGTCTTGAATCTTCTTAAGTCCCTGCAAATTAAATTCTTCAGACTGCTGGTGTAACCACTTATTTGAAGCATCAGTTGCCTCTGAACACTCCCATATCGTTGGTTGTCCATTTAGGTATTTTTTCAGATGGGAAGCAGATGATAGTCAGATGGAGTCAGGTTAGGCAAATAGGGTGGATGGGGCAACACTTGAAAGCCTTAGGAGATCAGTGTCGCCGTTGTTTCACCTGCAGTGTGTGGCGAGGCATTGTCATGCAACAGGATGACGACTTTGGAGAGCTTTTCTGGAGGTGCTGCCATTTTCACTTTGGACATGAAAAACAAAGGGAAGTTCAAATCATACAAAGTCGATTTTTGCACAATTACATATACAGGGTGGGCGGAAAGTAACTCTATATTTTTAATTTTGTATTTCTGTTGAAGTTATGTACGTATTGCAATGAAAGTTATCTTGTTTTATAGACTAAAGTCTGCCATTTGTTGCATATTTTCCCCACATCCTCTGAAGCCTTTGAAGTTCCTTTGAAGTGCCCTTGAAGATAGAGATGGCAGTATGATTGAGCATTGAAGAGAGAGCCAAAATTGCATCAAGATTTGATAATTCGTTAATCGTCAAAATAGCCATTATTGGTCAGAAATTGGTCCCAAAGAGACAGTTGAGAAAATACAGGGCAATCCGAAAGTGACAGTGTGGTGTGGATTAACTTATTCTCGCATTATTGGACCCTATCTGTTGAGAGACACCATGAACGCTGAAAGATACCTGGAAATGTTAGATAATTTTGAATGGCCTACAATTTCTGAATGGGACGAGGCACATGAACTATTATTTATGCAAGATGGAGCTCCACCCCATTACGCCTTGACTGTTAGACAATGGCTTCATGAGCGCTTCGCATGACGCTGAATAGGTCACCGAGGTCCCACAGAATGGCCAGCACGAAGCCCAGACCTCACTCCATGTAATTTTATTTTATGGGGGCGGGGTAAGGAAGAAGTGTATCGCAGCATACCTCAAACTCTTGGTGAATTAGAGAATAAGATCGGTGAGGTCATAAGTTCTGTTCCTGCTGAGTTCTTGTGGAAGGTCGTAGCAAACGTACATGTTCGTTTAAGACAGTGTTTAAAAAATATTGGAGCACGCATTGAGTTGTAACTTAAGGGAAGATAATGGTATACAATAAACTACATGTGTACGAAAAAGTAAGTTTCTACCTTCAATATCTTAGGAGGGGAAAAAATTAAATTAGGGAGTTACTTTCCGCCCACCCTAGAAGAATTGACCAGTAAACCCTGCAAATTTCAACCTCCTAGCTAATTTGTTTCTCGGTGAGGCTCAATACGTATCAGCCTCGCCTCGTACAATGTTAAAGCAGTGTTCACTTTTAAATGTTTTATTTGCAATATTGTTGACTGTTCAGGCCCGTAGCGAGGGATGGGATAACTCAGCTTGGTACGACAACAGAGGTCCAGGGTTGGAATCCGAGCCTGGGCGGTTTTTTTTCAAGTTGGTAGAGTAACTGGCTACCTTGCGGAACACCCGTGTTCCAATCCCGGGGCAGGTGATGTGGACCAGAAATCCTTCCTACGCGGCTCTGAAGTCCACCCAGCCTCGTATAAACAGGTACATGTGGGCAAGTCTGTGAATTAAAGGCGTCGGGGCGTAATGCTGATCACATCATCCCATATGTCTTCATGTGTGCACACTCATAGAGGTATCTTTTCCTTTTTACCTATAATTTTTGTTCACCCTGTATACGAATACACGAGCATGTAAGTAACAAACGAAAGTAGTACGAGGCAGTAACCGAGGAAGGAAGAGGGGAGGTTAGGGGAAAGATGCAACTGGACGATGCCCTTTTCCCGTACTTCCAGCCAACTTGATTAGCCCTAAAAGCAAACCTATGCACGTGACACGAGATGCCCTGCGGCTGCAGAGACAAAATATATTGCCTGTCTCCGTTTCTCTGTAGAGGATTGCAAGGCCCTTTTGTTCAGGGTAAACAGCTCTTTTTTTTCCCTCTCTTTTTTCTTCCTCGGACGTGGCTTCCAATAATGCGGCCCTTTGTAACTTGAAACCGCAATGCCAACGGACGACACCAACAGTCTTTTCCAGAGATACTGGCGCAGGGGTCGGTTTTCTACGGTTGGGCTAGGTTAACGGCGGCGATGGGAGCGAACGGACAGTACAGCATGCTCCCAAAACGATCGCGTTTTCTTGAATTAGTAGTATCTTCCTTTTCCACTCTGCTGCATTTGTACCGCGTGGTTGCATACAGCAACTAGGTTCAGTGAGCTTGTAGACGGCTTAATAAGTAACACAAGCAAAAACATATACAGGGTGTCCCCGTGGAAGCGGACTTGTTTTATTAAAATGTTCATCTTTAAGGAATCTTATCGGAACTACGGAATCCCGCAAAATGAAATTTTCTATCCTGAATGTATGCAACCACGCGGCATGTTCATGGTTGCCACGGTCATTATTTTTTTTGTCGGATATTATGCTAAAAGCAAAATAGATAGCATCATCAGAAAATAGACACAAAGAGGCTGAAGAAGCTAAAATAAACATCCACCCATAGGTGTGCGCAGACTTATGTTTCTGGGAGTGTCTTTAAGGGGTATTCCAATTACCTATCCCCTTACACCCTACAGACAATAGCTGAGTCTTCTTCTGCTGTTAGGATTGTTTCACATCACCTACAAAGGAAACGTATCGCGTCACGCTATCACTAAAGTATGCCCTGACTATATAATCACCCTGTATAAGAAAATGACATCAGCGGAGAAATTAAATGAAGCAATTACTTTCACCAAAAGGATTTGCCTCTAAAACTTACTGTCTATATAATTAGATATTGTTTCGAGATTTTCGAGATAAATGAGACAGCGAGTGCTGGCAGACAAATGGCAAACAAATATTATTAACTCCGAGTTTTGGAAGGGAAAACGAACCCTCCATTTGAAATACCAGAAAGATTCGAAAGCGACGGAGGGTACTGGAAGTTACAGCATGCATAAATCAAGCTTGCAATGAATGCAAAATAAGTGAGCTTAACAAGCGCTGATTGTTTCCTGAAAGTGTTGACGAGGAACTGGGGCAACATTTCCGACGGAGCGCTTCTGATTTCGAGGGAGGAGGGGGGGATAAAAAAAACAACTCTCTGGCAGTCGTCGGGTGGCGCTCTGGCTCCCAGAAGAGGTGAAACAGTCAGCGTGTCGATGGCCTTCGCCACGCGTTTGTGTTTAAACAATGGCGCGCGAAATTGAGGCGTTAATAATTGAACCCTGTCTTGGACCCTCAATGCCGAAGTGGTAAGGGGGAAAGAAGTGTAGCAAAGATTCCCTGCTAATGAAATTTGTCGACTGAGTCTTCTATTGGCCCTACAGGGTGTCTACAAAAATAACAAATCCAAAATTATTTACTTTGTCATGACTTTTTCTTGACACCAGAGGCGTCTCGTGAACGCATGCGTCAATTGTTGGGAAAAGGACAGCTTGCTCTGCGACGACATTTATGAGCATTTTTACATTCTAATTTCTTCATATAGGAGAAGTATTTGTTTTACAAGAGAGCTGAACTAAACTTATCTGAAGTGACGCATGCGTCAATTGTGGGAAAAGAATTATTACTTTCTTTCACTTCAGATCCAAGAAATGTATTATAATCTTAGTTAAGCGCTCTCGTGTAAAATAAATACTTCTCCTATATGAAGAAATTAGAATGTAGAAATGCTTATGAATGTCGTCGCAGAGCAAGCTGTCCTTTTTCCCACAATTGACGCATGCGTTCACGAGACGCTTCTGCTTGACACCGCCTTCCTTTCTTACCATTTACGTAGTACACCCAATTGTCAACCTCACTTGCATGTAGTACACCCAATTGTCAACCTCACTTCCACGTAGTACACCCAATTGTCAACCTCACTTCCATGTAGTACACCCAATTGTCAACCTCACTTCCACGTAGTACACCCTGTACTGCATTTTGAGACGAACGAGGCTCTGGCGCCTGACCCTATAGCCAGTGTAATTTTGTGTGTTTTGTCCTGTTTTTTGTCCTCGTGTGTGCTGAATGCGCCCAAGTCAAAATGTAGGCCTATCTAACACTTGCAACGCTCAGTTAGTGTGCTTAGGTTGCTTGCCATAAGTAAAAAATAAACAGATATTTAAATTTCAGAAAGTTTTTACATGCAAAAAGTACTAAATAAGGACATATTTGGAACAATCAAATCATTGACTAAGAAGTAAGTGTCATTTCAGTGAAAATATTGGAACATTTTTCGGCGCCCCTGTAAGCCAGCCACGACGCACACTTTGGAAACTGCTGTAGTAAATCAATGATTCAATCTTATTAATCTTATTCTTGTAAATATGTTATTAAAGATTTAAAGCAAGTTTTCTCAAACACTAAGTTAAAAATTAGCTATGTTTAATAAATGCAACATGTTTGCTAAATTCCATAAAAACAACTTATTTTAAATATATTCATTCATAGATTAATTGTAGTTTTAAAAATTTGAAAAGTACTTACGTATTTTTGTATAGAAGTTTAAACTTCGATTCATGTTAATTATTACTTTAAGTAACATTTATAAAAATCAAACTCAATTTAGTTGATTCATTTTTTCATGTAATTTTAGCCGACTAAATTTGAATAGTTAATCTTTTGAAATAGACATGGTGTAACAAATAAGGTTGATCTGGAAAGTGGTGGCCTCTACAGGCGTCATTTGCTTCCCAAGAGTAACGCTCTGGATGCAACCTGTCGCGCGCGGTCAGCGGACAGGATCGACCGAAGGGAAGCAAAATTGGAAACGACGTCCCTGGCCCGTAAGATCCCGAAGCAGGGTTCTACTTGGGCTGAAAATGGGTCCATCGTCTGCTGTTTTAGCTCTGGGATATCTTCAGCCTCCGCTGTATGACGTCAAGACATAACACGCTTTCAGGATTTGAGGATTGAGGAGTACATGCTTCTGGCCTTTTCCCATTGTTTCAGATGTTGCTTTCCTTTCCACGGTTTCTGGATGGGCTACATGCCTGTCACCTCTCACGACGAGGATGCAAAAATTCTATTCCATCTGTCACGTTGCCTCGTTTTTCATCCACTGGGCTCCTTGTTGCGCTTAAAATTGTAGATACCAAAGGATCTTGCAACACCCTATTTGTTCAGGCTTTCAACAATCGTCCTAGCGAGTACAGGAAGCTTTCAGACCTAATCGACAAACGACACGCGACAGTCGGTACATGTCTATTGGTAACCAACCCTCAGAAATAAACGTTATGTAATCTGTCGAACCGAAGCAACACGACAAGCAAGTACGTATTTAGGGGGGTCCGCTCCCCCCACGAAAGATTTATCAGGGACTAAAATTAAATAATGAAAAATATATTCGTTTAGTCATTGTTATATAATTTTCTCTAAACTTATTAGAAGATTATATTGGGATCGTAGGGCATTGAAAGACACGAAGGACGTATTTAGAGGGTCCGGACCCCCCCCCCACACACACACACACACCCGTAATACTACGCAAATTGAATAATGAAAATATACTAGTTTAGCACTTGTTGTATAATTTCCTCAACTTATTGGAAGACAAGAATTATATTTGGATCAGAAGGGACAGAAAGGACGTACTTAGGAGGGGTCCATGCGTCCGCCCCCCCCCCCCCGAGAGACATACCAAGTACTAAAATTAAGTACTGAAAATATTAGCATTTGTAGCATAATCGATGGTTATTAATTCCCTCTGATTTATTTTTAATCACAGAAACTTACTTTTCTCCAACTAAATGCGACATCATTTTTGTTATTCGATAAATATTCAATTATTCATCTATTTGCCAGAGCACTTGATTTTATGTAAATTATTCCGATCTTAAATAAAGGTAAGCTACGTAATGAATATGCGCTGTTATATCTCTATTTGTAGAGTAAGCGAACTCCTACAGAATCTGTTGTTCTTGAATGATGCAGACTCAACCATTCTTACTCGCAGGCTTTTGTCCTGTTTTGTCAACGTCCACCAGTTTGAATTGCGCTAAAACCAGAAACAAAATGTAACTCAAAAGTTATGAACATAACTGACTCTATTCATTATTAACTCCTAAATACCTTGGAGAACTTGAGAATTAATGAACAACTCTCATAGGGAAACGTGAAGCAAGAAGAGATATACTTGATGTTTAATCATGTTACACTCTTCCCTCCTCCCACAACTAATTCAATAATATAACGTTTACCATGTTAATCACAATTATTTTCTCACATTATGACGTCAATTTTGTTATGACGCTTTTCTGTAATCCTGATTAATGATTAATCACTAATGTGAAGGTTTCTTCCGGTTGCTAGGAGATGGTAGTTCTCTGTTGAGAGGAAGATGTAAGCTGATTCAATTTTTTTTTCAGTGTGGCCGTTGAAGAATGTGCCATTTGATCTTTAATTTGTTTTATTTTTCTGCACTTTTCTGTCACTTTCGTCTAATCGCGACAATGACAATGAATGACATAGGCGTAACTTGGCGAGGCAAATGAGGACACTTGCCCCCTCCCAAAATTTTCAGGTAACTAAATTTAACAAGTAAGGTACTTTTCTTAACCTCCTGAGAGAGTAGCAAAGTATTGAAGAGTATATTTTATGATTGCGGAAATGTAAGTTATTTAGCAAAATTGTTCTGGAATTTTTCTGGGATGCATAATTTGTCGATCCTGTCCAGTTCTTAAAAGTTAAGTCCAAGTTTGATTCAGCTTCTGAAAGTTAAGTTCCAAGTTTAATTTTGCTCCTGAAAGTTAAGTCCCAAGTTTGATTCTGACCCCAAAGGTTAAATCCCAAGTTTGATTCTGCCCCTGAAAGTTAACAGTCAAGTTTGATTCAACTTCTGAAAGTTAAATTCAAAGTTTGATTTTGCTCCTGAAACTTAAGTCCCAAGTTTGATTCTGTCCCCAAAGGTTAAATTCCAAGTTTGATTCTGCCCCTGAAAGTTAAGTGCCAAGTTTGATTCAACTTCTGAAAGTTAAATTCAAAGTTTGATTTTGCTCCTGAAAGTTAATTCCCAAGTATCATTCAGCCCCAAAATTTAAATCCCAAGTTTGATTCTGCCCCTGAAAGTTAAGTGCTAAGTTTGATCCAGCTCCTGAAAGTTAAGTTCCAAGTTTGAATTTGCTCCTGAGAGTTAAGTCCCAAGTTTTATTCAGCTCCTGAAATTTAAGTTCCAAGTTTGATTCTACCCCTGAAAGTTAAATGCCCATGTTGATTCAGCTCCTGAAAGTTAAGTTTCAAGTTTGATTTTGCTCCTGAAAGTTAAGTCACAAGTTTGATTCAACTTCAGAAAGTTAAGTTCCAAGTTTGATTTTGCTCCTGAAAGTTAAGTCCCAAGTTTGATTTTGTTCCTGAAAGTTAAGTTCTAAGTTTGATTCAGCTCCTGAAAGTTAAGTTCCAAGTTTCATTCTGCCCCTGAAAGTTAAATCCCAGGTTTGATTATACCCCTGAAAGTTAAGTCCTAAGTTTCATTCTGCCCCTGAAAATTAAGTCCCAAGTTTCATTCTGCTCCTAAAGTTAAGTTTCAAGTTTGATTCTGTCCCCAAAAATTAAGTCCCAAGTTCGATTTTCCCCTCCAAAGTTAGGCCCCAAGTTACGGCCATTAATGATGATATGATGAAATTATAGATGGGACACTTCCAAAGAATACCCATGCGTCGGGAGTCACTTTGTCTGGACAGTAGTATACATCCATACAATATTGTAGGAAAAATCAATGTTCAGTGTATTTACGTTTGTATATTTTTTGCTGTTAGAAGAGAGAAACGAAGACTAATACAAATTTGATTTCGACTGAGGTGGGCACGCCCTTACAAAATACCAACATCTCTAGCTGCGCCGTTTGAACCTTGGCAACCCTCCGTATCTGCTACTTGTAATATATAATGTGTGACACGGGGGGAATAAAAGTTTCTGGTCGTCTCATGGTTACACAGAGGAACAAAAAAGAGGGGATACTTTTCGCGTCTCCATTTCCCATCCTCTGTGCCATGGATCCTCTTTCAGTTGTTTCTGCAAGTTGCTTTTCTTATTTCTTCGTTATCCGCAGGTGGTACAACTGGAGGCCAGAGTAGGGATATAAATCACACTGTAGCCGTGGGATTCGCGGCTCCAACAGTTCCAATCTTCCCCCGAAATCTTCCTCAAGACTTTTCATCGTCAGGGGAGCAACGGGGGAGCAGGCAGCGGGTCGCATCTCGCTAGAAAATACCCGTGAAAGTGCAGAAAGGAACGCCAGGGAAACACTATTTCCGAATCCCCCAAAAAGAAGAAGAGACTGCATTCTTCCTTCTGGTTTTGCCTGGGAGACTTACGGTGTAATGTGTTTTTAAGCTTTCCTTGAAGTAATCGAATTGAAATAACAACTGTAAAATTTAAATGACTGTCCGAAAAGAATTGAATTAGAATTGAAATTGAATTGTTCATTAAAATCCACTTTTTCACAGACAGGCTAATCGGGACTGGGCCTACAGTTTAAACTGAGACTCAAAACACTGAACAATGTGCCTCCACAGGATATCGAAGGCAATGACGTTACCAGTACACCATCAGGAAGCCTCAGTGTCCGAGAAGACACTTAGAGTATATTACATAATACATATTACCGCTAGATGTACAGGGTGTCCTGAAACAAGTTCAAGAACGATTTGGTATTGGCAGATATCATAAATCAAGCAACATTTCATTATAAACATTACCTAGAAAGCGCTTCGTTTCTGCTCTATAATCTAATCTGCACGCATGCAACCCAACACAGGATGTGATCGCTCTGACGTAACTTCCAGTGACGCGTGGCAGCGTTGCTACTAGCTTCACCTGTTAAGAGATGCGAATTGTAAAGAACATGGGAGCAATATACAAAATAATAATGATTCTTTCTATGTTGTAGGTAGTATTTTCATTATTTACAAATTGGCCAACATAAAGAATTTCCAATAAATTCAAGACCGTGTATTCTAAAATGTCTCCATCGTGTTTTTATGTTATTTATTATGACATATGAATCTATTTTTTTTACATTATAACGTACTTGCAAACTTTATATACGTTACAGTACACAGTTTGCCACGTACGTTGTCGTTTGAGCACCCACACACACGTCACTAGCCGATCCTCAGCGCTGTAACTGTGTCCGCTCACATCAGCCATGGCGCAACAACTGACAGACGAATTCGAGCGAGCGTCCATGTGACCTTCAGAGCGGGGATGCCAACCACGAAAACGAACTCATTTCCAGCACCGAAATACAATACATGATTTACGCACCATGAAAGTTAATTCAAAGAATATTGTGTTTCATTTTTGTTAGACTTCAACTTTTGAATTACATGAATTAGTCTATCAAAATGTGTTATCACGCATTGCGAAACCACCATACACTACCCGAACCTAACCTAAATCTAACGTAACTCCGGATAACATTGGCATCCTATTTTTAAATGTTGTATAGTTATTGAGTAATAATGCATGAATCACACATATATACAGTATATATATATATATTTTAAATTAAAAGACCCGTTTTTAAGAAAATGCTTATCAAAATTTTCTTCGCTGCTGCACCTTCTATTGTTTGTTTGTTTGTTTTTTACGCTGACATAGGCATGTTATATCTAGTGTGAAAGAGACCTTCATGACCTTTCCAACATCTTCTGAACCACTTCTATAGGTTCCCAGATTACCGAAATATTCCAATTTAAAGTTAAGATGATGTTTGAAAAACTGTCAAAATGGCACACATTTATGACCCCTGTAATTTCGGAACTAAAAAAGATATGGATCTGCAACTTTGCATGCTTTCCTATCTCCTTCTAGTATGCCATTTTAAATGAATCAAAAATGTTTCGTTGACCTTGTTGATTTTGACATGGAATGAACCCTGTAATAATTTTAACTTCTAATCCAGTTGGGTTTCTACCCGTTCGGGTCTTGAAGTGAGGTTGGATTTCTCTAGGAATCGGATGATAATATAACGTGAGACAGTCAAGCGGGAACATTTAAAGAAAATCACATAAAATAGATAGAGCAAATATTAGCTATTTTTTGAACATGAATGTACTGTACACGAGTTGAAACTGCTAGTGTACCTGAAAAATGTTCATTTTTTGAACATGGTGTCACTAAGATGGCGTCATTGGTGTTGCACACATTGCTGTAAAGGCGTATTACAAAAACCCCGAATAGTTTTGTTGGAGATCAACACGCTATCCGTCGAGTTTCAGTTACCCTCGCGTGATCCTTGCTTCCATCAAGATGGTGCAACTAGCCGTACTGCCAGAGTGTCTATGGATGTGCTTAGACTCGCATTTCCTTGTCGTCTCATCAGCAAAATTGACGATATTCCGTGCCCTGCCCGTTCACCCAACTTGGCAGCTCCTGACTTTTTTCCTGTGGTGCTACCTCAAATCCAAAGTATTCAAGGACAACCCTCCAAGAACCAGGGATAATTTGAAGGAGCGAATTCGGCAAGAGATCCACAACATTCCGTTGGAAATGCTACGAAGCGTCATGGGCGAATTTACTCTGAGACAATGTCTGCAGAACCAAGAACGTCATCTTACTGACACCATATGTACAGTACACTCATGTTCAAGAAATAAATAATATTTGCTGTCTCTATTTTTTGTGATTTTTTAAAATATTCCCGTTTGATTGCTTACCCTTGATAACAGTTCTGTGGATGAATATCTAGTGGTTTCAAGAAGAGGAAATTTAATTAACCAAACCATCTCACATATGTAGCGAGATCAACACAATGGATGACAAAATATATGAAGTAATCAAAATTAATCATCAAGACACCAATAAAATAAAAGAAAATTCAATATTAATAGCATACATACAATTACAAGAAACAGGAAGCGTAAATGTAGCTACAAGCCCATGCCACAGACACACTCTCGTTACCTTCCTCCACGAATTTAACTGCATAATTCCGAACAGAATGAAAGAAAAAGCAACGGGGATAAAACATCCTCCTGAATTAAACCACCAACGCTCTCATTGTTGCAAGAGGAGATCGTGTCCATTATGAAAAACTGCACCGAAGAGTGCATTAACTGTGCAGCCCCCAAATGGATTTTTGACGCCCGCTAATGGGCAGCCGGAATTTTCACCTCCGCGCTCCGATTCACTCAGAGTTCTGCTTTGTCCATTTTGCACGAGGATCAGGGGCGTGTTTACAAAAGTATGAGGTTCAAGTGCCCCGGAAATATTTCACGATAAACGCCGTGTCCTGCTCCAAGCAACGACAAGTTAATAATTTCAAATATCCTAGGACAAGGGAAGATTCAACAAGTCCTGCAAGGGAGTGTCTATTAAAAGATTTGATTGTTTGTCTTGTTATTTTAAGCCCACTTTATGCACAGGTAGGCTAATCGGGACTGGACCTACAGTTTTAAATGGGATCCGAACCACTTGTGCCTCCATCTGATATCGAATCCGGGAACCCATGATTACAAGGCGACCTCGTTACCACCACGCCATCAGAGCGGCCCCGTCTATTGAAGAGCCAAGTTTTCTACCATTATCATCTCCTTCATCTTCATAATCGCGATTAACCTAGGGACGTCACGTAATCCCAATAGGAACATAACAAATATTAAATCATGAATATAATACACACACACACACACACACACACACACATACACATGCATATATATAATAATATAACTACATAACATTAGATAGTAGTTATGAAACCTAGACTTGAAATACAGTGTCAGAGATTAACCATATATATGTATGTATATACACCAGGAGCGTATATTGTAGGCTAGCTAGGATATCTGCGAAGACTGAAGTCTAGAGAATAAAATTCAGGAGAAAATCGATCAGAAATTGTAAATATTATTATTTATATCAGTGAGATGATGATGCTGATTCTGGAGTTGGCAACCTGATTTCTTATGAGTTGGCAACCTGATTTCTTATGAGTTGGCAACCTGATTTCTTATGAGTTGGCAACCCGATTTCCTATAAGTTGGCAACCTGATTTCTTATGAGTTGGCAACCTGATTTCTTATAAGTTGGCAACCTGATTTCATATGAGTTGGCAACCTGATTTCCTATGAGTTGGCAACCTGATTTCCTATGAGTTGGCAACCTGATTTCTTAGGAGTTGGTAAATATATTTCTATTCATAGCCTAGGACCACGTGACATTATGAGATAGCCCAGATATTGGAGTCAGTATACGCCACTGGTATACACATATAACATGAACTTAACATAAGTCCCAAGTAACATACTTGCGAACCTTACATTAGCTTGCAGTACCCCTTTCGTTGTTGCTCTTGCACCCGCACACCCGTCACTTGCCGTTCCTCAGCACTGTGACTACGTCCGCTCACATCAACCATGGCGCAACAACTGACACGAATTCGAGCGATCGTTCCATGTGACCTTGAGAGCAGGGATGCCAACCACGAAAACGAAACCATTCCCAAGCAACCGTAATACCATTAAATTTTCAACATTGTCGCAACAGGATACATGCAAGTAGAGGTACGGGGACCTCTCGGACACCGTGTCTTTGAACACACAGAATTCGAAATGCATCATATAACGGTTGATGCATTTTTTATGAATCAATTGACACACTTAAACGTGTAGTTTGAGTTTCCTTGAAATGGTAATGTATGATCTCAATTGATGCATTTTTAGAGTATCACACAAAACACCACCTCATAAAGCTGTCATTTTATGTAGTTGTGTGTGGATTTGATACACGAAAAAGTGTGTCATTAGCAGTTTATTCACAATTTCTAATCACAAATTCATTTATCTGGTTCATTACATTTGGGTTTCGTGCCAAAATTGGCTAAATGTGAGGATGAGTGATGATCGATCAATCGAATTGTTTTTTTAATTCCACTTTGTGCAGAGAAGGGCTGATCGGGATTGGACCTACAGTTCAAAGTGGGATCCGAACCACTGTGCCATGTCCTTCCGCCAGGTATCGAACCTGGAACCCATTGATTACGGCGACGACGTTACCACCACATTATCAGGGCCAGGATGAATGATGATATGGTGAAATTTATGAAAGGACACTCAGGAAGAACACCAACGCCAAGCCCGGGATTCGAACACGTGACCTTTTGGCGTCTTAGTGCGCTGTGATAACTTTAATGTGCCATTGGAGTTGAGTTGAGTTGGTGTTTTTAAGTCCACTTTATGCTGGTAAGGCTAATTAGGACTGGACCTACAGTTTAAAGTGGGATCCGAACCACCTCCACCGGGTATCGAACCCGGGACCAATGTGCCATTGGAGTCGACATATATGTATCAATGTGGGTTTTTATGTGTACTCATTGCAAAGATGATCTATTTAGCGTGGAAGGGGCCTCCCCGATGGCGCAGTGGAGGCGTCGTCGCCTCGTAATCAAGGTGTCCCGGGTTCGATACCTGGTGAGGACACATAGTGGTTCGGATCCCACTTTAAACTGCAGATCCAGTCACAATTAGCCTTACCAGCATAAAGTGAACTTAAAACACCAACGCAACTCTATTTAGCGTGGAATCAAACCCGAGGCGCTCTAATTACAAGGTAATATCCACAAGGAGCTTTTAGAGTTGGTGCGTATAAATCACCGAGTAGGTCCTTGAGCAGCAGGAAGAAATAGGGCGGAAAGCAAGAAGAGACAGGAACTATCAGAATGTCATTAGAGCATGTTATGAATTACCTTCGCAGAAAACCCAGGCCTCGAAGAGATGCGGACGAGAGTGCAATGTATAGAAATGATGGTTCTGGAATCGATTTTCTTTCGCGAGACCTCTTTTGAAAGTGGAAAAAAAAGAGAAGGACCTCCTCGAATCTCTCTTTCCTAGGCTTCACTTGCAGTTACGAATCTCTAGTGAATTCCCTCCCTCCCTCTTGCTTGATTCTGGTTCCACCATTACCGTAGGCACGGGAGGGTAGGGGGTGGAGAAATGGGAGGATCTCCTCCCTACGACCCCCTCCTTCTGGTAGATTATCGGCTTAATTTTCCAGAGACGTCAATCACGCCGTTGGGGCACCGATCCAAAGACCTCCTGCGCATATTAAGGTCACGGAAGAACGACAAAGGAGATAAACCTTCACAGAGAGGCCGCTTCTGATCGAGCCAGTCAATTCCTTTTTCGATAAAATTGGAATCGCATTCATGGTGTTTCTGGATCTTTATGTGTTCGCGAAATTCTTCGATTCCAATCTTCGGTTCAGTTTTCTTCTATCTAAAAGGCCTCCTTGAATTCCTGTAGAGGCACATTTCAGAGTGGTTCAGATCCTACTTAAAACTGTAGGTCCAGTCCCAATTAGCCTATCTATACATAAATCAGACTTAAAACGATCTGTAAACATCACTACCATATCACGATGTTTATATCCAAACATTGCGCCGGCCTCCGTGGCGGAATGGATAGCACAACGAGCTACGGCGCACAGTGATCCGGAATGCGAAAAGAATCGGCAAAAATCAGAAGCTCACTATTTAACCCCAAAATCAATACAAATGTGTAAGATTAACAATTTTAAGGAATAATTCATACTGTGGGTGCACAGAATTCACATGAGATTGGTTATTTTGATTTTTATACAAAAAGTACAATTTGGACCTATTTCAATACACACTTGAAACCACAGTAAAACTAAACAATTCATTTGGAAACCGAAATACATTTCCAGAAATAGATTAAATAGTAACAAATTTAATGAAAATAAAGTTTATAATGATAGTAAAAAAATAATAAATTTGATAAATATCTATAAATGAGTTTATGCGCAATAAATGTTTACGGCGAGTAAAACAGACATCCTATCAAATCACTTTCAAGATAAATTAATATATTTTAAGGTATTAAATAATATTTATTTACTATACTAGTTCCGATATCTTTCCATCTTCCTTTAAATGTACTTTAGTTGTGAATGCGAGTTCATTAAACGTATTTTCCCGGCGAAGTTCTTAATTTTATCACCTATTATTTCTGTCGCTATTTCCTTCAAAACTGATAATCTGCTATTGCAATTGCATAGAGTGAAGAAAAATCAAATACAAACACCACATTTTTTTTAAAAGTCAACTGAAGATATGTTTAAGAAAATTTTCTTTTCGACAACACTGCAACACTGCGACACATCAACACTAAAGGTCTCAACACAATCTTAAGTGATATTTTTAAAATTTATAGAATCTAACACGAATGAAACAAGTGATTAATTTGATTATTTCTATCTTCATCAGATTTTTTGAGAATAATGTTTCCTTGATTTCCATGACACACCACCACCATTAACCCGCAAGGACACGTGAATGGTTAAAACTGACCCAAAAGGTTTTGAAATATTTATTTCATCTTTACCAATGAGTGTGCCTGAGGCGACCCTTCTCAGTACCTTTCCAGTAAACACTTTCGAATGTCATGACCTTGAATCAACTATGAGGCTTCGTTAGTTACCCTCGCAGGGCCGTAGAAACATCGTCTGTGTAAATTTCACCCACACGTGCGCTCCTGCGTTTCACCTTGGTATTTAAACATGATATTTTCTCTAATTTTTATCAATTGTCAAATACAATAAAGATGTTCAAAATTAATACAATTAGTTTAACCAATACAGATATTGTTAATGAAATGCTTTAATGTAATTATAACAAGGATTTACGAAGCAATTTTGATTTTGGGTAATATTTACACAGCCGAGTCTTTGGGGAAAGTTTTATGGAGGGTGTTGAAGGTTTTGGGAGGTATTAGGGACGTTTGAATAAATTTCTGTTACACTGCACTAATTCTATATGTATTAAGCTGATAGCGATATCGGAGACGACCACGTTTGATTCAGTGTTGCCAGCTGACACATTAACAACGGAGCACAAGTTCACAAATAAGTCAAAAATAGCAAAAAGTAACAAAACTTTTTTCCCGTGCCGTTTTCACAATACTTTAAAGTATCCTTTGCTTTAGAAATCGTCGCGGGAAATAGCGGCGAAAGCTATGTTAACTCAAGATAACTTTTGTATTTTCAAGTCAAAAATGAAAACATTAGATTTTATGGTAATGCAAATATGTGTTCTTTTTCTGTGCATTACTGAGAAGTTGTGAGTCTACCTAGCACAATTATATTGTCCCGCGAAAAATAATTGGTACAACAATTCTTAAAAATAGGTACAAAATATAGTCCGAAAATTCCATTTTCACGAACCGCCATTTTGAGGTCCGAAAACAAGAACAAATAATAAATTTAAAGAAAAAATTTATGGCAGTTTCACACCCCATTTAGTTGTTTACAGAAGTGGTAATGTTTTATCTCCTTACCGAAAAGTCAAAATTTCTATTTTTGCCGACTTTTCTCGCATTCTGGATCACTGAATCACAGGGTTTCTGGGTTCGAATCCCGGGCTTGGCATGGGTGTTTGTGAGTGTCCCTTCATCAATTTCATTGTATCATTGCTCATCATCATCTTCGCTTAAAAGGAACTGAAAACTTCACTAAAGCTCTTGTCCAGTCTTACGGCGAGCGGCCTACATGCTGGCACTGTAGAACGAGGTGCGCGCAGCACATCCTCCCGCGACGTCGTAACTCTCACCATTGTTGTCTGGTATTCTCCGCTCCCCTCTGCCCTTGCCAGCATGTAGGCCGCCTGCCGTAAGACTAGACAAGTAACATATTACAATGAATATCTTCAAACTTCTTTCACAGGTTATGACATAAAAATATTGCTCACTTTCTAAAGGTGGAAGCCTTGAAGATGCCCTTCCTCCGCCCGCATACAATTATGGGCTTTTGTCCTGGTGCCTGAAATTTATACCAGAACGTCATTTCAGGAATTTACGATTCCCTCTTTTCTTCTTTCTTTTTCGTTGTAACAATTCCATTTGTACTTTACTGCACACTCAACTATTATGTCTTTCTCACCAGACAGATAGCGTTGTAACATTATTTTTCTTTCAATTTCTGCACAAATATAGGGTCATTCGAAGAGAGTTGCCACACCTAAGAAACACCTGGTGAAAAAGCTACAATTTATAGTCTACTGGAATGATTATATTTTTGAACCATGCATGAAATTATAATTTATGTAGCCTACATGAATTACGTCCGACATTTGAGACATTTCTCGGGTCCGTTTACCTACTGTACTCCCTCGAAAATGATGTCGAAACTTTTTTAATCGACATATTTCAATGTTTTATGTAATGTAAAAGTGTTTTCAGCGTTAGGAATGCACAAATAACGGAGATATTTGATCCCAAACAAGGACTCACGTAAGTTAAAACCTGCAATTTCGAAGTATTTTCGCCGCTTTTTGTTAGTAAAAACTGTTTGTATGTACACTAAAATAGCGAAGGAACAAGCCGAAAATAACAATCAGTACCAAACCTAACAATCCTAATCTAACTACGTAAAATTATAGCTGCTGTTGTGGAAAGTCGTTTTGGGTGCTATATTCACTTGCGTGAAGCCTTTGGGCTGTTCTGCTTCGCAGTAAAGTAACGTGCTGAGGTAACAGACGTACTTTACTTCACAGTAACACATTTACAAGAGCTAAAATCAACTGAAAACGTTCATAAACAACAAAATCTTCATAAACCATGCAAGATATCTCACTGAATCTAGGGAATACAGACGGTCAAGGAAACCCAATTCTCAATACGGTGCGTTTGGCCATGTCTCCTTAGAATTAAAGTTGAGGCGGTCCATACGATAAAAGTTGTTTAAAGTAAACAGAGAAAGTTTAAAATAGAGTTTCATTGTGAGAAACATGTATACTATCAAAAGCATGTGAGATGAGAGTCTATAGGTTCATTATTGGAAAGCCAGTTGATAGGAGGCCTGGAGGAAATCCTACAAGGATAATATCTTTATGGATCTCAAGGACGTACGTAATGGTGGTGAAAAGTGTAATTATCTTGCCCAGATAGGAATACTTTGCCACTGCGACAATAAACGAACTCCCTGTCCTAGCTGTGGAGCAGGGCCGCGCATATCGGCAGAGGAGGAGGAGGAAAATCCTGTGGTGAAAGCGCAGTGTTGCCAACCGTACGGTCCAGACCTTAGTCCGTACGCTAAATCCACAGCTTGTCACAATTTGCACTTGCTGTTTTATCCCTAATATTTCCCTAAGAAATTCTTAAACCAAGTGTACGGACCTGGAGACAAAAATATGGCCTTTTTGCCATGTGCGTGCGGGTATTGTGGCTTTCAAAAGTTTGCAACGCTTAAAGAGCGAAGCAGGGAAATCTGGTAACTCCAGTCGCCCATTACGCAATCCCGCTTCTCTCACTGTTCATTGGTGGAGTCGTCTCGCGTCCCTACTTGCGCAGACTTTTTCTCGTTCGCCTGGTCTACAGTTAGCTGGTATGGACTGTACTTTGGTTATAACACCATTAAGCCTTGTTTCCATGATTATGAAAAACTAAATATGCTGACCAAGGCAGTAATTTATTTTATTAAAAACATAAACTAGTTTATGTTCTTAATAAAATAAATTACTGCCTTGGTCAGCATATTTAGTTTTTCATGTACTTTCGTGTGTGTTCCACTAATAGAGAAAATATTTTGTTATGAAGCGTTTGAGTATCGTGACTTCTGTAGAGGGGGACGAAAACCATTGATGTGCCGTATATTATAAGTTTACGTCTACATGCGTTGTCTGCGTAGATTACATTGGGTTGTAGTTTTTTTTATTTATTTATTTGAGAAATCCTGAATACAGAGAGAATCCATTTTAAATCAGGATATCAACAGCGAGAAAAATAGAAATTAACAAATGAGAAGGACGCACACGTATGTAAAAAGAATAATAATAATAAAAAATAAAGAAAAATAAAGAATAATAATAAAACAATAACAAGGGTAAAACAAATATTAATTTCTCTTCAGCTGCTTGATGCACGCATTTCTGAAAGCCTGCTTAGATAGATGGAAGCCTGGAGGATCAATTAGTGTATTTTACCTTGTTTGTAGCCTACAGAGAAATGACCTTTGTTCTAGGGATAGCCTTGAGGCTTTTGTGTAAAAGAAGTTGTTGCATTTGCTGTTGGTACGTGGGATCCGGATGTGAAGATGTGGCAAGAGTTCGTTAGTGAAAAGTTGTCCATTCATGATTTTGAAAAAAATGTTAGATCTGAAACTTGACGGCGAAGGGACGGATCGTGAATTTGAAGAGTGGACAGAATTTCATGTTTGGAAAAGTTTGCAAGGCCTGGGCATCTATGTTTGACTATTCTGATAAAGAAATTTACCACTTTGTTTGTTCTCTTTATATTAATATCACAGGCCATTGACCAAATACAGGAACCATATTCAAGAATAGGTACGACGCACGATGTAAAGTAGGTTTTGAGGGCAGAAACATGTGTGATATCTGTAAATCTGTAAATTATCCCAAGGGTTTTCATGGCTCTCGAAGTTATGTAATCTATGTGGTGGCTGAAAGTGAGTTTGCTGTCGAAAATGACTCCAAGATCTTTGTGCTGTTGTACGAACGGGATGATTTTGTTGCATAATCTATAGGATGGTGCTGTAAAATTGGATTTGAGGGTAAACCTCATAAAAACGGGTTTCTCGGGATTTATTTTCAGATTCCAGTCTTGGCACCAGCGTTCAATGTGTGCGAGATTGTCTTGCATGGAACAAGTGTGTTCAACTGAAGCGATGTTTCTAAATAACTTACAGTCGTCAGCATACAATAAAATTGAGTATTCTGGAGAAATATATTCATGAATATCGTCCATGAAAAGAGTGAAACACGGGGGCCCTAGAGAACTTCCTTGAGGCACACCGGAAACTACAGGGAGCCATGACGAAGAGCAACCACATATGATAACCTTTTGCTTTCTATTGTGCAAGTAAGATGAGAGTAATTTCAGAAGAGGTCCGTGAATGTTGAATCTGTTTGAAAGTTTATGGATGAGTTGTGTATGACAGACAGAGTCAAAGGCTTTAGAAAAAGCTAAGTAAACGACATCCATGTCTTGCTTGGTACTCAGGGAGTTAACCGCGTTGGTGAGCAAACAAGCAAGGTTTGTGTCACATGAAGCATGAGGAAGAAAACCGTGTTGAGTGGGAGAGAGGAACGGAGTAGCATGCGCAAGGATGCGATTGGAAATTATTTTTGCAGCTAGTAGTGCAAGTGCAGGAAGTAAGGAAATCGGACGATAAGAAGTAACGTGAGTTTTGTTTCAGTGTTTGACTAGACTACGTACACAATCTAAAGTACACTAAAGTTAAGTATCAAGACTTTCATGAAAGGAAAGTGACATTTTCAACTATATTGGTTCCTAACGAACTGAAAAGAATCCCATTTACAACAAAAATTTCTCCTCTCTTGTATAATCATCTTGTAGATGATAAATAGTATGCAAAGAAGCAACTACGTCATCTACGTGTATAAAATAATCTACGTGTAGAATATAGACCATCGTTGTTTACGCGTAGACGCACATCACTGACGAAAACTATGATGTCTTTCGTTGCCCTCCTCCACGGTGCGGTGTACTGGTTTGCTTTGTCGTGTAATCAAGCGTTCCCGGATTAGATTCCCATGGAGGAGTATTGCACAGTGATTGAGATTCCACTTTAAACTGTACGTCCTGTCCCGATTAATCTATCTGAGCATAACGTTGACTTAAAAACAAAGCACCTTCACTTCGACAAACGTTCGTTCAGTTATACCTTCTGCACTCTAACTGTATTGATGTGTTCGTTTCTTGCTAGCGTAATTTCTCTGTACAATTAGTCAGTTTGATTTTGTGTAATTTTTCAACCACTTTGCTTCGATATTCCTGTCCAGATCAGATTTAAGGCTATGAAAGTAGTGTGTTCTGTATGTGACCAAAACTCAATATGCTGACCAATGCAGACATTGATCCTCTCCTTTATACGGTGCATACGAGAATCTGTAACTTGTGCTATTATGTCACAGACTTGAGATAATTTTTGTAAAGGTGCTGGAAAGAACTAGTTGCATTTGATTAGGGTCTCGAGGATCCTCATTACAATGACTAAAGTGAATAAGTATATTAAAAATGGTAATTAACTTAGGCGTACGATGAATTGTTTATGTGGTATTAAACTTGGGTTTCTGATTGGACAATTATGTACATTGAAGAAAGATAATATACATTATTAAAACAGGGCAATTACAGAAATTACGGGCGATATTATTATCCCTTACAAACCATAGCAATTATGGGTATAGCGTTGTTAGTGATTTTGTCAGGTCGTGAAATGCTGAATTTTCTACAGGTCACGATAGAGACCCAACAACACATCATCTCTCGTGATCGATTAAAAATATCAATAGGGTATTTCGATTTTGATATAAACCTTATTTTTCATGAAGTATAACTCATTATCAGGGAAAGGTGCGTCATAACTTGGATTGCAAATGCGATTAGCATAAACGGGCAGGGATAATTGAGTGGGACCACCAGCCGTCACTGCATGGAGGGTGTGGTATGTGGTGATATTTTCACACAATATGGAAATCGTATTGCAGACTATCGAGGCCTTTAACCAAACCCAGTGCCGGCCTTCTCTGTGGACAAAGGCCGCTCATCCGGACAGATTCTCGCATCTGTGAGGCCCAGTAGTTCCACAACAAGTTCCGCCATTGTGTTGACTCTATGAACAGAGAAACCTCCACGACCTGCACCAGAATCCCTCGGGGAAGGTTCTGACCCCTCCCTCCCCCACACACACATTCAAAGTTGAGGGGATCCCAACAATGATTACGAGTCAAATTCGTCGCTATTTCGAAAGACGAATGCAAAGAGTTGGAAAGGACTTCGGAAATAATTGTATGGAACAGAGAGCTTAACATTATTACTAAAACAGAATAGCAGATTTCAAGCAGCAGAGATGAGATACTTACGAAAAGTAGTAGGAAAGACTACAAGAGATAGGATTAGATATACCACCATTAGATACCAGTTACAGAAAAAAACACTATTGGAAACAATAGAGAGAAAGGCACTGCAATGGTTTGGACATGTTACAAGAATGGAGGAGGATCGCAAGCCTAGACAGGTGCTGGAGGCCAGTCCAGAAGGCAAGAGGGGAAGAGGACGACCAAGAGTTCAATGGGAAGAGTATGTGGAAAATATAGAAAAGAGGAAAGGGAAAACATTGCCTTGGACCGAAAAGTATACAGGAAATGGATGATGGAACCCAACGCTTAATGGCAGAAGGGGATCGAAAAGAAGAAGATGAAGGAAAGGACTTCTTACTTTAATCTCTGTCTAGGAGAAGCCTATATCTTTCTCCTCGACGAAATTTATTCATTCCCGTTGCACCAAGACAACGCGTCCGCATGTTGTCTGTGGTTATCAGGACGCAATCTTCACTTACAGAATTCCTTGCCAAGGTCTGCCCAATT
Organism: Lepisma saccharinum; assembly: GCF_977018435.1. Lineage (NCBI taxonomy): Eukaryota > Metazoa > Arthropoda > Insecta > Zygentoma > Lepismatidae > Lepisma > Lepisma saccharinum. The sequence continues at coordinate 55,597,909 of NC_139254.1, read as the reverse complement.
TATTTCATTTTTGTGTACTAATCTCTCTTTAGGGAACGCCCTGGTTAGGAATTCTTTGTTTTAAGAGATTAAATCGCAAAATATAATGATTAGGTCACTTCTTAAGGAAAGAGGGTAAGCATTCATTGTCCATCATTGTTCCCTTACACTCGCAAGGAAATGAACCTTCATGTTTATTGATGCTAACCGATTAATTAGTAACTCCGCGTACCACAACTTCCGCCTGGTAAGGAGGAAACTTTGAGCGCTGGGTAAACCTCATGAAAACATTATAAACACCCGTAAACATTAAAGAAAGCAGGTCGGTAGCGTGGCCGAAAGCATGAATCCGTTCGGATGAAGTCGTGTCGGAGTCCGTTTGAGGCCCGAACGGTGGGGGGAGATCATTTCCTTGAATGAACTCATTGTTGGAGACAGCCGCCGTGGAATTGGAGGGACCGTCAACCCATCGCGACCAGTGCACAAAATTGCCCATGGCTTGTGATCAGATTAACTCCACCCTTCGGGACTCGGATAGGGAAGTAGGAGAGGGAAAGAGGGCGAGGGGGGATGGTGTCCGCTACTGAATTAAAGACGACGCCACCGAAGGAAGGAAAATCCCAGATTCGATCGCTTTTTTTCTTTATCTTCAGTCCTTCTTCTTGGCCAACCACGAAAATCAAATTGTTGCGCCGATGGTACTGATTCACTTCCTTCTTTGTTGACTTCGGCAGGGGCACTGGACAAGGGCGGCTCGCTTCAAAGTATAATTCAGCCGAAAAGGAAGAGATAGAGTTACTTTCGTAACATCTCTGAGTATTTTGCATTTGCAGCTTGGAAGCTAGTCACACCTACCGAAGCATCCAATCGACAAGGGAACCGCTGACATCATCTCAACACAGCACCTATCGCTAACCCTCTTGGTCACACTCCACACCATAGGCGTAACGTAACGTGGCGGGGGCAAGGGGGGGGGCTTGCCCCCTCAAAACAATTCAGGTATATTAAAATGAGTCCGTGTCGTTTGCGCCGATTCATTTGCCCCGAGGCTTCTTATCGGTTCATTTGAGCCGCGACATATGTCAATACCTTCCTTGGTGGGTTTTCCCACAATCCAGGGTGTCATTACCGCCGCGCGCACGTGTGTCTATGACGTTGCCCAGCTGTAGCTGTGTTTATCTTCGATTGAAAAGGAAGGTGATTGGTAAATGAATGTACAACCTTAGTGACAATGATGTTCGACCAGTCACAAATATAGGAGTGCGTTGTGAAAGCAGGAGAACACATGCGTATGCTGAACATATTTTATTCAGCAGGCTACATGGAACAAAGGAAAACATAAATTTTCGCTGCAACGCAGCAATGTATGGTGTCCACACAAAATAAAACATTTTCGTCCATCTACACGTGACATTGAAGTTCGACCACTGTTAGAGGGGATCCTGTTTACCATGGTGTGACGCCTCCCCGTCGGCTAATAACTGTGGCAATGCGTCGGGGCATGCTGCGGACGAGTCGTTCAAGGTATTCCACATCGATGCGGTGCCATTCCTCCTGCAGGCAGGCGATAAGAGCAGCCACTGTCGTGGGTCTCCTCTGTTGCACACTTCGCTTAAGAACACGCCACACATTCTCAATGGGCGAGAGGTCGGGACTCAATGGTGGCCATGGCAGAGTTCGCACGTGATGGCGAGTCAACCATTCTCTTGTCAGCCGCGCTGTATGAGGCCTGGCATTGTCGTGTTGAAAGATGAGACGCCGCCTGTGGAACAGGTGCCTTCGCACTGTGGGAAGATGCCGCTCCAGTATGCGTTTATAGACTTATGCATTCACAATGCCCTCACGGACGTGTAGTGGGCCAACCCCACATGCCGTCATGCATCCCCATACCATCACTGACGCAGGTTTCTGTACCCGACGTGCATAATATTTTGCTTCATTCTGTTCCTCCTTCCGACAAGTGACTGTTTTCCGTATTTTCCCGTACACAACATTGAAAATGGATTCGTCCGTCCACAAAACCCTGTTCCACTGCCGAAATGTCCATCCCCGGTACATTCGTGCCCACCGTAGTCGATTGCCTTTGTTCAACATGGAAAGAAAGGGTTTACGTTTCGCCTCGTACACTCGGTAACAGCATCGCTGTAGGTAACGGCGAATGGTTCTGGTTGACACTTCAATGTGAAAGCGTTCTCGAGTCCACAGTCGTAATTCGGCCACAGAAACATGATTGTTGGTCTGGATATAGCGCCTAAATATCCGTAGCTCATGCACGCTCAGCAGGCGTTTTCGACCGGGGGCCTTACCTGGCTCTGTAGTACCCGTATTTTGGTGGTGTTTGATGATGCAGTGGACGGTTGACTTGGGTAAGTTCAGTTGGCGCCCTATTTCCCGTTCACTGAGTCCATACCGTTGCAACCCCACCACTCCGCTTCCTCACGGTGTTGTCAATAGGTTTGCCCCTGGCCATGGGGATGATGCACTGCGGTTCCTCGGTGCACAGCACGAGCTTATATACGGCGGACTCCCTTATCGTGTCCGTGACGTCATGCTTCCGCCGAATGTGCCACTATCTGGAATTTGCCGTATGGGTCTGATGCCTGGTCGAAGTTCAATGTCACGCGTATTGTTCCCCGTTTTCGTTCTTTACGTGACCTTGGGTGCAACATGCTGTGATCACGATTCTTGCCTGCTCACACGACTCCTCTTACACACATGCGTCACTTCTGCGGGTCACCCATTCCACCGCGTATGCCTCTGTGCATTTAATCACGTATTCCTTTCTGGTCGAAACTTCATTGTCACCAAGGTTGTAAGATGAAAGTATATGTGAGGGATCTACATTGAGAAATTAGTATTTATGTAAAACTGAGACTTGAGAGAGACAAGATGGCTGAGATTATGGACATGATAGAAACAAAGCGTGGAAAGCCGTCCCTTATTTACGAAGGCCAGCAGTATATAATATTTTTAACGATTTTATGTAGTGTATAATAATTAAGTGTAACAGACTGGCATATTTATATTGCTTCCAAAGTGTACGTATACGTAGTACTTATATAATGTTTGCAAAAATTACACTATTTATAATATTTTTGACGATTTTATGTAGTGTATAATAATTAAGTGTAATAGACTGGCACATTTATATTGCTTCCAAAGTGTACGTATACGTAGTACTTATATAATGTTTGCAAAAATTACACTATTTATAATATTTTTGACGATTTTATGTTGTGTATAATAATTAAGTGTAATAGACTGGCACATTTATGTTGCTTCCAAAGCGTGCTTGCAATATTTTAACAATACTGTATTTACAATGTTTTTTTAACGATTTTATGTAGTGTATAAATGATTAATAGTTAATAGGCTGATTTATGTATTTTGTGTTGTGGAATAAAATTGATACAAGTAATCCTGTGTAACGTCTTTTGAAATAAGCAAAGAAAAGTCATATTTGACTCTCTGGATAGGTTTAACATTTTAGTGTAAACACAGCTGTGCAACGTCATAAGCACACGTTTGTTTGTTTGTTTGATTGATTTCATGCACTATGCACCATGTTCCCATAAACACACGTGCGCGCGGCGGTAATGACACTCCCGATTGTGGTAAAACCTACCAAGGAAGGTCTTGACATATGTCGCGGGGCAAATGAACCGATAAGAAGCCACGAAACCTATTAAAATTTGCAAGTTAGGGGATTTGAGAAGCAAATTAAATAGAGTAATATTTGTGATTTCGCAAACGTCACAGTTATTTAGCAGATAATCCTGGAAGCTGTTTTTATTGGATGGAAAACTTTTCGAATCTTTCCCCCCCCCCCAAACATAAACTCCAGGTTTGATTCCACCTCCTCAAAATTATGCTCCAAGTTACGCCCATGCTCCATAGCATTGATTAAAGTAGACTTTATCGGCTAATTCCCATACTTTGTGTCTTCCATAACTAACAAACTAAAGAGGTTTTACGATTGGTGAATAACATAACCGTTTACGTGTGGCTAAGATGTTTCTTGGTACATATTACTAGATTCAGATGATTCTCGAAGTGGTTCTTTTATGGGGGGATGCTTCATCGAGTTTGGGGATGGGAAGTTGGATGCTTCTGTGGTTCACCATGGAGATAATGAAGCAGGTGGGTGGATGCTTTCGCAAATTACCATACATGGGAGCACGTGTGGACAAAATTCAAATTAATTCAGGCACCAGCCACTTACTCTCAGAAGCCAGATTTCCTTCTTTCGGGGGGGGGGGGGGACAAATACGAGCTAAGAAAGCCTTGATTCCAACAAATATAAATCTGCACATCTTAAAATACGATCTTAAAACATCTGATTTCTTAATTGATACAAGATTGGATTAAAAGTAATTAATTCTTGCGCCGGAGTGCCCTTCCCAAAGGAAAAGCATTAATAACCATGCAATACATTCTAATGTGTTGCCTACTCTACCATATTGCTGCATAGCGGAAAGAAACAGTGCAAAAATGTCATGTTTGTTATTCTCATTTAACGACACACGTGATACAGAAAGCACACAAAGATTAAAAAACATATATTACATATATAAAAATTTTAAAACCGGTAATGGAAATTTGTATACGTGAACTCTATTTTTTTTAAGTGGTTTTGAAAATTCAGGCGCCAGACGAAAATTTTCAGTCGCCATGGTGACTTGGCGCCCCGTATTTTTCTACCCCTATCTGGGGATGCTTTACGTATTTTATCTTAAAATTATGGTTAACATCTTTCACGCCACTACGAGCACTGAACATATAAAGTATTCTGGCTTGCACTATTTGTCTTTCTCTCCCCGATAAAAAAGTTATCCTGGCAACACTGAGTCATATCATTCGGATCATAAACAGAGGCAATATTTGAAAGCCTGTAGCTCTGAAACCAAACGCAACGAAGATATTTTTGTATTAACGAAAGTTTTTGATATGTCGTCTGAACACTGAATAATCGGTCTATTTTTTATGCTAATTGAAACGGTTTTAAAAACACATTTTTTTAGTAGCAACGGTACGTTTGTTAACAATTAAAACACGAGAATCGGATTGCAAAAATCGAAACAAAAAAAATCCACTAACGCACATTTGGAAAAAAAAGCAGCTCACAATAATTCGTTGAACACTTTTTCTTTTTCAGGAAAATTTCCAACAATTTAATTTCATTTATTCCACAAAGCTAACATTTAATGGAACGTCAGTTAGTAGGCGCCTGGGTTCAAAGGGTTGCCTTTGATAGCGTAGAGGGAGGGAAGAGGGAGAGGGGGACTTTCCACAACCTTCGTTCGTTTAAGCAACACGTCATTTATTATCCTCCCGGTTCCCGCGTCAACAAAGACCTACTCCACACGCAAATGCAAGTACTTATCTGGTTTCTCAGACAGCCTAGTGGTACAGGCACGGACACACACAGCCCATGACTTTTGGGGTGTAAGGAGTGAGCTTCCAGAGGACACCTAATGCCAATCTTCCTTCAACATAGTACAACCTGCCAACTGCTATATTGGAGGGGAAGGAGGCTGGACCTACGGCCTGTATAATCCTCTCTGCAGGGCTGTGTGTGTGCCGTCCTGTATTTTGTTCAAATGCGTGCTGAGTGTCCCTTTAAAGCCTCAGCTTTTAATCTAGGTAAAGAGATTTTAGGAAACCTTAAATCGATTAATCAGTGGAAATTCCTATTTAAAATAATTGCCTCTTACATATCGTATTTGCCTGCGTAACTCGCGTCGAATGAGCATGAACACAATTGGGAAGTGCACACAGCTGTACACCGAAGTGGCGCTGTGTTCGATGAAGTAGAAACTTTTTCCCTTTATGAATAGGTTTGGAAAACAGGATGCTTCTTACATGCCGATACTCAGTTATTGATTACCTTCAAGGAGAAGGTCTAACATTTCACCAGCTTGTGAACGCGTCAAAGCTACATGGGGTGCTGTGAAAACCAGTGTTTGGAAGTAACTTAGTTACAAGTAACAGTTACTTTTTGTGAAGAAATGTAACTGTAGCTAGTTACTTTTAAAACCAAGTAGCTTCAACAGTTACTTTTACAATTACATTTATAGTTACTTCATGACACTTAAGTTGCTATATAAGTTTTGTAAATTATTGGTGATTTAGTACATAAAGCAAACCATGGATAAACTACTAGTTCTGCTTCTATTCTATACTAATATCCATCCTTTGTTACATTAATTGCTGCAAACAATAGATGAAGAGGAAAAGAGAAAGTTGTTGAACTAAATTTGTCTTCTGTCCGCGTGTCCTCCCGTATCGCATTATCACATTTCGCCTTATTGTGTTTTCACCTCCCCCAGTACAATTTCAAATGATTTACGTGACACGAACTTACTAAGGCGAAACGTGACATACCATTTCGCCTTAACCTGTTTCGCCTTACACACAAAAAAATCCCACCTGGGAATATTATCGACTTGAAGGGTAATTCATAATGGGAGCGCAGAGCTTGTGATGTTGCCTACCTTGGCTCCCCTCCCACGCCCCCCAAGAGCACCGACTAGGTTAGGATTGGTTGTTTTAAGTCGATAATATTCCCTGGTGAAAATGCTCTCTTTATTGTTATTTTAATCACACTATTTTCTAATATACACTATGGTCATTACTTTATAACTAGTAGCAAAAGATCCAAATCCGTTGGTAGTTAGCATAGAGCCTTACGAAGCAATAGGTCCTGGGTTCGAATCTCTGCCTGGTTATGGATGTTTTTTGTGATTCTCCCTTCTTCAATTTGATCATGTCATTACTCATTTTCATGGACACGATTATCCAAACGTGGCAGAAAGGCGACGTAAAATAACCTATCTATATATCTAAATTTTAAGTCAAGGTTAGAAATGTTGGACCCACCCACCCACAATTTCACGAGGGAAGTACAAAGTCATCTTCAAGAATCCCTACGTTTTCTCTTAAATTTCCACCATTTAGTAACGTTGCTATTACGAAGCGTAAGGCAGAGAACAGGGAAAGCTGGAGATTGCAGTGAAAAACCTGCCAATTAGGCAGAAAACAATGAATGAATGAAAAAGTAACGTTGCTGGTTAGCAGTGGTTGAAACAAGATTTCCAGACAAATTCATATATATATCTGGTGTTTGGTCTTCACAGAAAACATGGATGAAAATTACAAGGGTGCGAAAAGGTGAAAATGTTGTTGATGTTTCTACTAAGATACATTATATTTATTTTTGAAGCCCATTTTCTGAGTAGGCTGTAACTCAAAATAATAATATTGGAAGTGTGGGCACTCATAAGTATTTACGTCACTTAAAAATAATTTAAAACCATTAGTTGGTGCATGAGAAGACTTAATACCTTTACTACAAAAGTACTGATTCTTGCCTACAAATGAACACACACAGAGCCTGCACAGAAATATAAAAGTACTCAATACGATGAGTGGAAGGGTGTCTTTAGGGAAAGTTCGAAAAAGTCCCTGGGATATCCACTATGATATGTCGTTCATCATTCCAACCCACGCTGAACCGCTACTGGGGGTGACTGCCCCATGGATGACTTTCCCTGCGAAACAATACTCTATGCATGCGAATGAGATGTTATTAGAAGGGACAGGGGTCGCTTAAACCAAAATAGTGTTTCATTAGCTTCTAATGTAATAGCTCCCTTTCGACTGAGGCGTGGGGGGGAGGGGGAGTTGATTAGCAGCATTCTGATTTATGTTTCGGTCTCCGCGAATTTCCAAAAGAAATTGATGACTCGCCCTGTCTTTGACATTCAAAAATGATCGGTTTTCATGTTCATTTATATCCGAAAGTGAATGGTTCACCGCTCAAACCTTATTTCAAACATAACCAATTTACATGGTTTTGCGATGCAAATGTTGAGAGTGCCGCAGTGTTGCAGGATCAGGGAATATTTTTTACTGTACTTGGAAACATAACATTAAGTATCTTCATATTCTACGATTGTCCCAAATCATACTAATTTATTATCAAAAAATCAATATGCTGACCAAGGCAGAATTTTTTTTATTCTAAATCATATACTAGACGTTATGTTTCAATCTTCTTCAGACTCTGTACCAAGTACAAATGAAATAAGGTACAAAACAGGAAGATATATATATATATATATATATATATATATATATATATATATATATATATACGCAAAAATCACTCCCCTCCAGACACAAGCTTTTTAGAATGTTGTTTATCAGGAACATTCCTTTCCAGATGTTCCAGCAGGTGGCCTTCTCCTGTCAACTGTTGTTTCACCTGACAGGCGACTTAGATAAACATTTCCTTTCATCTGGAACGTAGTTGGACTCCTTATCTCACGCTCTTTTTCCTTATCCTTTCTTTGTTCATTCTTCTTCCTTCTTCTCTCCTCCTTCGCTCTTATCCTTTCCACTCTTTCTAACACCTTCTTCCACTCTTTGTTTATCTTCAGTCCCCAATTCTAGTTCATTGTGTCTTCATTCCCTTTCTTCCCTATTTCCTTGGTCAGCATATTGAGTTTTTGGTTATAATGGAAACAAGGCGTAATGGTGTTATCATTTAATATTATTGGCTAATCTTTGTATTAGGTACATAGACTAAATAGTGAACCACAAATCTGTACCACTTAATGTTTCCTGATGATGAAAGAATGTATTCGCTCGAACACTGAAAGTAAACGTCAGATCTAACCTAGCTTAAACAGGTGGAAGAAACAAGCAGAACGGGAAACAAGCTTCACGATTTTCAGCCGACCCTCCCGTTGAGAAGATGATCGTCTAATTCGACTGCGGATTCAGCAGAGCCGTCTCACAATGTTCACTTGCTGCAATGGCTGGACTCCCCTGCCCCTCAACGTGTCCTGTCTGTAATGTCAACTTTATTGTTCAGATATTATTCTTGAATGTGCCGAGTTTGATGTCCACAAGCAGACATTTCATCTACCAAACTGGTTGTCATCCTTGTTGGAAAACGGCGACAGGGTTTTAACAAACGTTTTTAGTTTTTTGAGAAGAGATGGTCTCTTTCACTGTCTGTGAGGAAGTTTCAAATTTATTCTTACCTTTTAATGTGTTGTGTTTTGGTATGCAGGGCCCTTTACAACTCTCTTAACCTTTCTGAAGGGGCTTCTTAAACCCCTTGTTTTAACTTTTTAGGTCAGAATTTTAGCTAAGGGAATATATCCACGTATACATTGAAGAGTGTAAAATGGCTACATGTGGCCGACGCACCCAACAATTTTAATCCAATCCATCAATCAAGGAAAATAAGAAAAATATAATTTATGCCACTTTTCCATGCCATCTGCACGTATACCTTAAGAATTGGTATATTGTTGAGTTTCATCACTGGTGTCTATCAAAAACATAAGAATATCGTGGAACCGGAGATGTTGTACAATCTTCAGGACTCCTCATTCTTCCTAGTGCCACCCACTCAACAGTTTTAAGGACCTTTGAATATCACACTGTAAAAAAAAATACACTTTCTGCACACTTCCTAGAAACTACTTTTGATCACTTCTTTACACATTAAATGTGCACAAGAAGTGTACAGGAAGTGTACAAAAAGTGCAGCAAAAGAAGTGTACAGGAAGTGTGCAAGAAGTGCTTCCAATATAAAGGTGTCCCAAAAGTGTGTAAGAAGTGTGCTGCAGAAACTACTTTTGATCACTTCTGGTACACTTTACACATTTGGAACACTTCTTGCACACATGAGATATATCGCACTTCAGTACTCATACTTAGTTTCTAGAATAAAAATACAGTTGACTCACATTTAACTTGACAATTGAAAGAGGAAAAAGCAACTTTCAACTGTGAACCTTAAATTTTGTGTGATGCGTATTTGTTTTTCTGCGACAGTTACCAGTTACCAGTTACCAGTTACGAGCCTTGGCTTGCTTTGCGCAATATGATGTGGAGTACCAGCGTCTGTGGACACCTTGCCTCCTCTTTGAATTGTTTTTGAAATGGCGTGCGATGTTTTCGGTGTTGAATTCCACTCCTGCAGCTGTCGCTTGGGGTGGGAAAGTGAGGGTGGCAGTGGCGGTTAGGCTGTGGTCACTTTTCACTTGTCCTGGCTGGTCGGCTCAGGGTCTTGGTAGACGATGAGTGTGTCTGTGTGGGTTGGCGGTACCAATGGCTCGTGCCGTTGGATTTGGGTTTTCCTGGAGTTTGGCCCAGAACGTGGCGGTTGTCCGCTGGATCACGTCATCTAAGGGTGGAATGTCGAGGTCTTCGTGGAGTTGGACGTTTGTTGTATACCGTCCGTGTCCGCTGATGATACGTAGGACCCTGTTCTGTATGACTTGGAGTCTGCGCAGGGTCGTCTTGGGTAGGTGTTGCCAGGCAGGGCAGGCGTAGAGCAGAGCTGGTCGGATGATTGCCTTGTACAGTTGAAGTCTGGTTTCCAGCCGCAGTCCTGGCGATCGTAGCATCGGGTAAAGTGCTCCCACGCGTTTGTTTCCTTGGTTGACGATTTTGGCTATGTGGACTCTGAGATAGAGCCCTCTGTCTAGTAGCATGCCGAGATATGTTGTGGTTTGTTTGTGGGGAACAGGTTGTCCTTGTAGTCTGAGATGGTATTCGCGCGGACGGCGTCTACGAGAGAACACGATGGCGGTGCTCTTGTCGGGATTCACTCGCACTCTCCATTGTTTTGCCCAGTGATCGTATTGTTGCAGTTGTTCTTGCATTCTGATGTAGGAAACACGAATATCCTTGGCTGCCGCAAAGTATGCGGTGTCGTCTGCGAAAGTGGCTGGGAGGCAACCAAAGGCTGTTGGTACATCCGCTGTAAACAGGGCGTACAGCAGCGGGGAGAGGGAGGATCCTTGGGGTACTCCAGCCGTGGTTGTTCGAATGGTGGAGATGGCTCCTTGAAACACTGCGAAGAAGGTGCGTTGATGTAGGTAACTGTCCAGCAGGCGTACGTAACAGTCAGGTATTCCAAGTCTGTGTAGCTTGTATATGAGTCCTTCGAGCCAAACCTTGTCGAAGGCCTTCTGTATGTCGAGGAATATGGCTAGTATGTGGTGTTTCCAGTTGAAGCGTACCGAGAGATGGTCGACCACCCTCACCAGCTGGGTGGTCGTGCTGTGGTGTTGCCTGAAACCAAATTGGTGGTCTGGGAGTAGATGAAAGTGTTGTACGTGGTCTTGTAATCGGTACAGGAGGAGGCGCTCGAAGACCTTGCTGACGTGAGACGGTAAGCTTATTGGCCGATAGTTCTGTGGGTGTAGCGGGCTTTTCCCCTTCTTCAGGATTGAACATACTCTGGCGGTTTTCCAAGCTCTCGGGTAGTAGCCAGTGAGAAGAATGGCGTTATATATTTGGGTTAGGACAATCAGGAGTTTCCTTGGGGCTTGCTTCAAGGCTTCTGTCGGTATTTTGTCCGGGCCTGGCGCTTTATTGTTTGGCAGCCGTCGTATGACTGTGTGAATCGCTCGGGGAGTAATTAGGTGTGGTATGTCTGCATGCGGCTGCTCTCTGAATGTGTCCAGGAAGTTGTCCACCGTTGCTATTTGTTCCTCGTCGCATGGTTCTGTATTGGGAGAAAACTGTTCTTCAAGGTTGTTAGCGATAGCGTCAACTTGTTCTTGTGGTTGAAATAGAAGATTGCCCTGTGGGTCGTGGAGGACTGGCGTCGTTGAGCTGGCGGTGTGTCCGCGGAAATTTCTTGCGAGCTTCCAGAATTCGTTATTTGGCTTGTCGGAGCTCTTCAGTTTTTCGTCCCAAAGGTGTTCCCTTGATCTTTGAAGGTGTCCTCTCACTCGACGTTTCAAGTTCTGGAGGAGCTGCCTGTATTGTGGATGTCGCGTCTGTTGATATTTGCGTCTGATCCATTGCTTTAGGTGCAACAGGATGTGTAGCTTGAGGTCCGTTGTGTTTGGTTGCTCTTGACGGTTTTGTTTGGTGGTACTATTTCGAATTGCTGAAGTGATCTTGGCACCAATTTCCTCAACGGCCGTGTCGATATCTTCCGGGGTTGCAACGTGGAGAGGCAGCTGGATTCCTTCGTGAAGAGTTGTTTTGTACTGCTGCCAATTTGTCAGCGGTCGTGTTGGTGCGGTCGTGAGATGCGTCAGTAGTCTATGGGCGACAACACATATAACCGGCTCATGGTCCGAGTCGAGATCGGCGACGACATACGGCGCTACGGTAAAATTGATTCCTTTGTGTAGTGTGATGTCTAAGACATCCGGCCTAGCTCCATTTTTGGGGTAGTGTGTCGGATCCTTTGGTGCTGTTACCGCAAGGTTTATAAATGGTATGTGGTTGAACAGCTGTACTCCGTTTCGATTGGTGACCCTAGAATTCCACTCTGGATGTTTGGAGTTCAAATCTCCAGCTATCAGTACTCTGGTGCCTAATGACTGTAGTGTTTGAAGGTCTTGAAGCTCTACCCTCGTTTCCGGTCTTTTGTATGCTGCAACAAGGACCAGCGGTTCAGTTGGTGTGATGATTTTGATGGCCAAGGCTTCAATTGTCTGCAGTTGTGGGATGGTGATTGTCTCTGTGGGAAAATCTCTCTTTATTGCTATCATTAGGCCGCCTTTTGAGGTAGGTCTGTCTTGTCTGTGTATGATGTAGTTTCGTAGGGTGAATCTGTTCTTGGGTTTCAGGTGGGTCTCGTTTATTAGAGCGACGTCTATCTTTTGCTGGTGTAGATAGTGTAATAGTTGCAGTCTTTGGTTGAAAACTCCATCCGCATTCCAGTAGAGGAGAGTCATGTGCCGGTGTACTTGGGTTTTCTTAGAAGCACCCATCGTTGAACATGGCGATGACTGTTTCAATGCACACCGTGATTTTGGTCGGAGTGTCGTCTGCTGATCGGAGTTTTTCGAATCCGGTTTTGATGTGCTGGAGAATTTTTTGGATATCCAGGCCATTGATGAGAGTTAACATTTTCTTTATGTCATCGCCGAGGGTTCCTTTTGTAGATGTCGTTGCCGGTGTGGAAGCTACAGTATTTTGTTCAGCTTGTGTGGTGCTCTCCGCTGACGTGGTTGGCTGGGGTACATGGGGTTGGGTTTCTTTTGTTTTGTTTTTCATGACTGGCCATGCCGGAACTGGCGGCAATTTCTTTACTGGTTGGCTGTAATCAGGGGCTGCTGGTTCTGTCGTGGGTTTTGGAGGTTTGTAGTTCGCCTTTGTTTGTTTGTATTGTTGGAAGGCTTTGCATCCTCTAAAGTTGGCTGGATGTGGCTGGCTGCAGTTTGCACATTTGGCCGGTGTAGATCGATCTGTTTTTGGACATTCCCTCGTATGGTGATTGTCTGCGCATTTGACACATCTTGGTGTCGCATTGCAAGTATGCTGACCATGGCCTATTCTCTGGCAGTTGTAGCACTGCAGGGCATCCCTTGCTTGGTACGTCTCTATCTTGACAGGCATATGCAGAAGGCGTGTGACGTCGTACATCTCCTTGGTTATTGGAGACCGTTGGAATGCGGCGAGGAACAGTGGCATTTTTACCCGTTCGTTGCTTGAGTTGTCTTTCTTTGACATCTGGGTTACTTGGATTACCGGGAAATTCTCGTCTCTGAGTGCTTCCTCTATGTGCTTTGGGTCCGTATCGTATGGTAGGCGTCGGATGACCACTTTCATCGGCCGATCTGCCTTTGGGACTCCGGTGGAAAAGGACCTTCCCGTTTGTCGCAGAAAAGCTATCATCTTGTCGTAGTCGCTGTAGTTGCGGCAGGATATTTTAATGTACTCCGCTGTGGGATGTACTTGCGGGTTGTCGAGATTTGGCGTAAGTGTAGATATGAAGGTGTACTTCGATATTATATCATATATGAAAACAGGAGGTGGTTTGCCTGTCCTCCTTGTGTCAGGCCTTGTTTGTATTTCGTCTTGTGTTAGAGGAGCGAATCTGTTTGGGTGGAAGAAATCCTGCTCAACTGTTCCTTGTATATCCGGCTTCACTGTTTTTCTTGGTGTCAGGAATTCTCCCTCCTCCGGGTCGTCCTCTTCTGTGGTGCTGGATTCGCTATCGCTTTCTGCTTCGCTTGGTTTTCCGTGTTTTTGGTTTGCCAGTGTGCGTGTATTGGTCTTCGTCGTGCTGGGAGTTGGTAGATTGTCTCTGTCTGTGTCTGCACGTGCCACTTTGTTCTTGCTGTTCGCTTTATTGTTGACCTTTTCCTGGCATTCTTGTAATAGTGCATCTAATTGTTGGTCGAAGGAATGTTCACTGGCTGTGTTCTTGGGCTGGATCCCATTCGCTTTTGCAGGCGTCGTTGGTCTGTCCGGTGTTGATTCTAGGTCGTTCTGGGGCATTCGTGTGCCTGTCCACCGCTGTTGACCTCTGTCTCTTGATAAACCACCTCTTGTACGCATTTTTCCTCTTTCAGTTCTACCTCCTTTTCTTTCTATTCGATGATCAGTCTATTTATCCCCCTTGATTCTATCTCTCCTCTTTCTCGCACGTGGTTCCGTGACAGCAGGCAACGTTCGCTTGCCCGGTGTCCAGTATCTTCCTTGTTGTTAGTGTGAGATATCGCCTTTGTTCACTTTACCTCCTCCGCTGATGCTGTTCGCGGTAATTTATTCCGCTCGCCCTGCCGGACCGAGAGGGAGGAGGGGGGTTTCTGTCAAAGTTTGCACACTCTCCTCTCACCTGTCGCAGACGTAGACTAGCTAATACTGCTCCACACCGTCTCGTTACACAAAAACGCTCTTGTTGCACTCTTGCACTACACTACTACACACTCATCGCCACACTGTCCTTGTCGTTAATATGAGTTGTTTCTTTCTTTCCTCTTTCTTCACTTTTTTTTCTCCGCTGGTGCGGTCGGTGGGGGGGGGGGGAGGTGATGGTAGGGCACTGACAGTAGGTGTGCGTTCTCTTCTCTCCTGTCGCTGGTCGACGGTAACACTGACGCGTTACACACTACAACTTGCTACCCTTCCTTCTGCATTGCACTTTTACACTACACGCGTCACAATTTTTTTTCCTCTCACTCTTTGGGCACGATTTTTCACTTGGGACACTTGACACTACAAAACACACGCACGTACCTTCTACTTATATAGTCCAGAATCAAAAAGGTTGCTCATGGGAGAATCACTTTTATTCACTGCAGTACATTTTCTTCTTTAATTTGTATCTTAGATGTTCACATATTTTTTGAAGAGTGTTAAAGCACAATTTTTCGCTATGATTACAATCAAATGTATCATTATTTGTTGTACAAAAACTTATGTTTCTTGTACACATTTTGACAGAACCATCTAGCGGCCGGTGTAGGAAACTCAGTATAAAGTAAGTATATTCTGTATGTGCTTTTTTCAGAATATTAGGTTACACAACAACATAAAGACTCGCTTCGAGTAATTATCTATATACACATGAGTTTCAATTTTCGACAAAGTATATTCATACTACACTCGACGAAACTGGACAATCGTTATTTCAAATTCAGAAGCACGCTCACGCATATGTAGTAAATTTAACCAAACGTTTTGTTTCTCTTTACTTACATATGTATCATTTTGTTTACGAGTACCAAATTTCGGTATTCTTAAACAAAATTATTTAGTAATTACAAGCAACATTTGGTTATCGGAAACAAAAAGCATAACCAAACAGCTCAACCAAATTTTTTTGGTAATTCCAAACAAACCAGTTTTTTCTGTGTAAGGCGAAGTAAGTGGCGTTACATAATAATGATGATGACAAGTTTCCAGCAACAACCAGCCCCCCGAAGTTAACGATCTGTTTTGGTGTGCTTTAAAGATGAATAGTTCGATTTAAGAAAATCTATTAATTTCCTCGGAACATTCAACTTTATCCTTCTTCAATTTTAATGAGATTTATCCAATTATCAAATTGGTACATTAAACAAAAAAGTATTGATAGTTTCATGATGCAATGCGATTTCCATGTGTTCCAGGAAAAAATAGTTATATTTTGTTATTGTTTAATGTTGCTTGCTTTCAAGTGTGTTACTGCTTTATATAATGAAATTGATTTATGTTCATAAGATATTCATTTGTCAAAAAAGTATAAAATAACAATCGATATGACCAACAACACAAAATGAAATCATGTGCTACAAAAGTGTACAAGAAGTGTACACTTACTTTAAACAAAAGATTACAGAAGTGCACACAACTTTGAATGTGTCCCCAAAGTGTGCAACAAGTGTACAAAATTTCGTCATTTCGGGTCGCACAAATCTAGAACACTTTAAGTACACTTTTGCAACACCTTCAGTACACATCTTGTGCATATTATATGCAAGAAAGTGTGCCAAAAGTGTACAAGAAGTGTATTTTTTTTACAGTGCAGTAGTAACAATAACCAATCAACCTTTGCATGTTGCAGCCCCAAACGGTGTTATTCAGCTAAGGTACTGTTACGTGTGGATAATGTTTGAATTGTGTTACATCACAATTGATATCAACCTTCAATTGTTTGTAAAGTTGTTTACGTATGGAAATCTAAAGTCAGACATCTTGCAAAGCAGTCTGTGAGTTATACATTAAATCTCTTGTTAATGTATATCCTCGTGATGACCATTATTCCAAGTAGAACCTACGTGTGTGCATAGATTTAATTATGTATATAAAACATCATGGTACTTCCTAATATGGTAGTTTCATAGGGGGGCGTAGGGGGCGGTTGCCTCTTTTTTTGCTATATTTTCCCCCGCACTATGCTAAACATTATGTATAAAGGGAAAGTAAATTGTCCTTGCTCCCCTCCAGTTGTGGGACTTTGTCTTCTTAGTTTTGGAACCCAATCGCCGCCACTGTAAAACACATTTGCTGTGATAATTATTATCTTGGCAGTTTGGTATTTTAGGAATTACTTGTTAATTTGTGGTTTCTTTATAAAACCTTCCTATGGCAGTTTGAAAATAATTATGCATGTTTTAACAAGTATTTTGTATATTTTTTGCTTTGAATCACAACCTCGCACTTTTGAGGGTGACTGGTCGTCAGACGACATTGAGGGAGAGCTCCTATAAAGGAAATCTCATAGCCAAAACCATTGGTGGGAAGAGTGTGCTCGTAGGGTGCGAAATCCCGGGAGGACGTGGAGGAATTCCCCTCCACCAACAATCTTGTCCTGAAATTTCCCCGCCCACCACTAAATTCTTCCGGGGAGGGGAGAGGTTTTTGTTTTAACAACAAACATAAACAATTAGTTTGGGATTCGAATGTACTTGACTGGAATAATATCGAAAACATACAAAAAGAAAAAAAACAGACAACAAAGAGCCTCAACTCTTATGACACTGAGCCCAGCAATCCCCAGAACACAGAAATTAGACCGACTTGTTATTTCTTCTCCATTTCTCATCGCCTTTTGTTAGCAACCACGAAGTATATAAATATATTAATAAAACACGTAATAGCATTTATATGTTAATTTTATACAGGAAACTACTATCTTCTTAAGGTTTCTTAATTTTTGCCCCTCCTCCCTTACGCAAATCATTGATGATAGCATCAGTAGTACATTCAAGTCTTCAATTTGCAAATATATTTTGAATGAAAGACAGTAGATATAATATATTGTATATTTTATAATATAGTTTGATTACTTAATAATTGACATATATTTAATGACATTATATATACGTGTGTGTGTGTCTATATATGTCTATATACGTGTGTGTTTGTGTGTCTGTCTGTCTGTCTGTCTTTCTGCTCCTTCAATTCCACCAACCTGCAGTGATTTCACACCCTCGTGCTCGGCCACTTGCTTTGTCTTACAGTTCGTCAGCAAAGTATAATCCATTGCGTTTTGGGGGCTCAGAGTCCTTAAACGCAACGCCGTACCTACCGATCGATCAATTATCCAGAAAACACTTACATCTAAATCATAACCGCCTGTATCCCACAACTCATTTGTCAAGAGAAGCTGGATATTTTGAAAAGTGACATTGTAGTTAACCGCTGTCTTGTCTATATTATATCCCTACCCATAAACACAATTCAAAGCACGCAAGAGGCTCAAGGGAATGTCACTTGGCGAGCTCAAGAGTGGAGGAAATGTGTTCAGGTGGGCTATTCTTTAGAGGTTAGGGGGATTCTACAATCTTTCTTTCTCTTTATTACGTTCGCTGTCTTTACTACATGTGTAGGTCTGTCTCATTCAGTGATGTGCCGTCCACTGTAAGTTTACGTCTACATGCGTTGTCTACACGTGATCTACGCGTAGATTTCATTGGGTTGTAGTTTACATAAACTACGTAGACGATCTAAAGTACATTAAAGTTCATTTTAAGGTTTTCATGAAAGGAAAGTGACATTTTTAACTGTATTTGTTCCTAACGAACTAACAAGAATCCTATTTACAACAAAATTTATCATCTCTTCTCTCATCAACTATGGAAGAAGATACACCGTACGCAAGAAAAACAACAGATGGCAGTCGTGAGGCAAAAGTAGTATTTTCTCCATCAAACAGTAGAACATTTCCTACGTTAAGTTTTTCGTAGGTGAGAAATTGTTCAAAATTGCAAGGAAGGGTATGAAAGTTTCTTCTCACACATTAGCAACTGATACGCAGTGTAATTTTGCTTTATTTCTACAGCACCCTTTGTTATTTTACATAGATTACGTCATCTAAATGCATAAAATAGTCTACGTGTGGAATGCAGACTATTGTTGATTACGCGTAGTCGCACATCACTGGTCTCATTCCTCTCTATTTTCCTTCTTTCCATCTCAGATTCTCTTTCACTGTCATTTCTCCATTATATCTTCTTCTCTCGGATTTATCTCATTTTCCTCCTTCTCATTCTTTCCCCTCCTTCATCTCTCTCTCTCTCTCTCTCTCTCTCTCTCTCTCTATTTCACATATGGTGAAGCCACAACACCGACGAACTTTCACACTCTCCAAAATAGACAAAATAACTCAGTAATGTTTTGCTCGTTAATGCCTTGTTTCGGAGCTACGAGCCGTGAAGAAAACATTTTATATCCTGTATGTATGCAGCAACGTAGTACAGATTCATGGTTGTCACTGTCATTGGTACTCTGTGTCGGGAATCTGTGGAGCAAGATCGCTCATAACGGAAGTGGACATAGCAAGCTAGCAATGCAGTGCCCACTGCTGCAAACGGCTGGTAGCTGCACTAATTTCCCCTCTTACGAGTTCATAGGTCAAGTCACCACTTGCGCTGAGATTTGTTTTCGCTCCAGAGTGTAATTTTCTGACGGACAAAATACTAGATACGATAATATGCTTTGGAGACAGCATAATGCCAATTGATACACCGGAAGGATTCATTGGTGTTATTTACATTCGCTTTCATGTAATTTTGGTTTATCGCGACGATGATGATGAGTGATGATATGATGAAATTGATGAAGGAGCACTTACAAAGAACACTCATACCCAAGCCGGGATCCGAACCCAGAACCACTCGCGTCGTTGCGTGCTGTACTAGCACAGTGTGGCCTTTTGTATAGTTTTTAAAACAGAGATATATAATTTTTAATTGTTATTCTATTTGTTAAAAATACTGTTGTACCTAGTCATATCATAAATTCTGTTACAAAGTTAATGAACTACAGGCACAGTGCTCAAGCTATTGTATTAATATTTGGATGTTACAAAGGTACAGATCTTGCCAACACAATGATACTGGTTGTTGTTTGATCCAACATTGCGGGGTTACCTTGCCAATCAGTGTTGCCATCCCTGTCTAAACTTTGTAACAGAATTTATGATATGACTAGGTATTAATATTACCTGCATGCTGTAATGTTGGTACACATTGAACTGCATAGTAATGTAAAATAAACTATTTTTATTATGGATGCCTTACGGGGTTGTGTACTTGTTTTCCTTGCTAATGTTAAGAAGTAAGTACAAGGCAGGATAATAATACCTGTACCAATATGGAAGGGGAACAAATTCTCGTACCGGTGGCAGAAATATCTAGACGGTTCTGGTGAGGAGAGAAAGTTCATAAAGTAATCTCCCCAGTCTTATTCACACCCAGGGTATCGGCAGTGTGTGGGCTTGTTCATATGAGATTGTTTCCAGGGATAATTCTCCCACGCTGAAAGGACGTCTGCAAGGTGCAAATAGAAACAAGACTTGCGGGGTTAATACTGTAGAAAGATAAAAATAAGGTGAATAAGTCCGTTGGTGAAATATATCGTACACTTTTCTTTTTTGACCCTTACGAGCGGCTTAAACCCTTTCACCCCCAGGCACATCACGTATGATGTGTTGACAGAATGGTCGTGCAGACCAAGCACATCACGTATGATGCGTTCGTAGTGTATTGTTTTCTTTGTAAACGTGGATATCTGGTTTTAGGCAGGGAAAAGGGAAATTCTTTCTGGGAAGCTCTACCGTGAAGGTTCTATTGTTGCCTTCCGTAATAACCAGCAGGTGTGTGAAACAGTGGCGCCCCTTATGACCATGGAAAGAAGCAACGAGCGTTTGTTGTGCCTATTTGTTGAGAGTTCACGAAGAAGGACGGTTGATTTATTTCATTCCGAAAATGAATTCTTTTAGTGATTCTAGTGATTCAGACTATATTCCGGAGAATTCTGGAACCTCTACAAAATCTGACGTATCTTCGGAATCCATTTCGGAAGATGAAGAAGACACCCCATTATCATATGATGGGTGGAAAGTTTTGCCAGATGAACCTGGTTCATGCTCTCCGGGACACTCTGCTAAGTACCATAAGGACAAGAAGAAGTAGAAAGTTTCCATTTGGACCTGCTGTACTACTATGTACTTGTTTTATGTATTATATTTATTATGTTATCCATATAACAATGTAAAATTTACAAAATTTGTAGCTACAAGTGAGTAAAGACACAATATGTAATACAATGTATTTCTTTTATGTGTTATATATATATTTTTATTACATATTATTATTACATTATGTACTATTATATAACGCAGTATATAAATATAAAAAATAAATACCAAATATCATATTATCGTTATCACTGAACTTTTCAAAAAGTTCAAAAAACAACAGAAAATTAGAAAATGGACAAGAATAAGTAGGAAGTTTTAATGTGGACTTGCTGTACTACTCTGTACTTCGTTTATGTATACTAATATGTATTTGTTTATGTATTATATGTATTATGTTATGCATATCCATATAACAATGTAATATTTACAAAATGTGTAGCTTCGAGTGAATAACGACGCAATATATAATACAATATATATATTATATATAATGTTTATTATGTATTGTTATTTCTTTATGTACTATTACATAACACAGTATATAAAAACAAAAACATATTTGGGCTATCACTGAACTTCCTAAAATGTTTAAAGAAATACAATATTAATTGGAATGAAGATTCAGGCAATATTTGTCATGGAATATTAAATGATTTTATTATTGAAGATTTTACATTAGAACCTGGGATGTAGAGGGTTTTCACGTTTCTCTGTCTGGGGGTGAAAGGGTTAAGGGCCGGCCGACTCGGCTGACTGTAGTAGCGCTGCCCGCGGGGCGCCAAACCCGGTAGTCCCCCCTTCAGTAGCGCCAAACTATATTCCTGATTATATAAGTATGGCTATTTATTTCTGAAAGAGTTGGATTTACGTAGACATAAATTAATTGATGTAACGGATGCATAAAAAAAAGTATATTGCAAAATAATGTAACAATATGCGCAAAGAGATTAATGTTATTTTGTTATCATTACGTATGCACTAAATAAATACATAGCTACAATCATTTTCATTAACAGTGACACTTAAGGTATTTTAAAAATAAGGCTATTATTTGTTCTCCTTAAAACCGTAAATATGTTACATGGTTTCTTAACTGAGGGTTGGTGGAGAGTTAGGGGATGGCGCCAAAGTTTCAACTCACCCCGGTGAAAATGTTGAGCCACCCCTGTTTACACTATCCTAACTACTAACTCTTTGCCTTCTTAAACCCGAAGGTTCATGGCTACAACAACAATAGCCTTAGTGTGTTACTAAGTTGTCTGTCAGGAATCAGATTCTATAATTGTCATGGACTTTTTAAGAATAAATAGTTATATTCATGTAAGTTTTCAGAAATGGTTTTAAAGAAAATACAACTTCTAGTGAATGAAATAAAGAGGTAGAGTGTCTCAGGATTTACAAAAAGATGTTTTGATGACTATAGACATTATTCCACTGCTTATATGTGCTTATGAGTATAGTTCCACTCGAAAAACCATTATTTAAAAAAAAAACAAAAAAAAACAACAACACATTACTTCTTCTTTCAAAAACTAATACGATTTTCGAAAATAGGAAAAATATTGGGGGGGTGTCTCCCCCGTAACCCCCCACCTACCGTGCATCTATCCCTATTCTCCACAAGATCCTTACCGATTTCCTTTAGATCCATCTCAACGTTATCCCTCCATCTTCGTCTTGGCCTTCCTACAGGTCTCTTACCATCAGGTTTCCAAACAAGAATCCTGTAAAGTTTTCTATCCCATTCGTACCACATGGCCTGCCCACCTAAGTCTTCTTGATTTAATCATTCTAATAATATATGGACAGGAATAAAATAGTGCAGTACTAACAAAATCTTAACAATTTGACACCTTCTTTGTTTCGAAGAAAACCTTGCAAAACATATGAACTGATGAAAATCGGTTTTAATGCTTTACATGAATATGAACAACTGTTAGATGAATTACTCAGTGAGGCCTATCTACATGATGAGTTGCTAGGATACTGTTTCATGAAAACGCATGCGAGGTTAACCAGTAGTCCGCAAATCTCTTGATCCGCGAGTGGTTTCTGAAATCAATAGACCAATAAACGAATACGCAGATCAAGTATGTTAAAGAAAACAAGGGCATACAAGGGCTTACAACGACCACATCAAAGAACACTGCTGCTTGTCACCGCTATATGGTTTAGCGTTACTATTATAACGACAGATGTCGTGATGGGTAAGCAATATAAAAGCAGTATTAACTAACATTGTTGTAGTGGTTGTTGGTTACTGATTCCATGTGACTTTTTTGAAAATTTAATGGTTAAAAATCTGAAGGAACTATCAGTGTCAGTGAATACTAGACGCTGCAAGAAAAATATTTGTTACGTATTTGCTACGAAGCATTTTCTTTATTTTATTCTGATCTCATTTGTCTTGTCCCTTTGCAGTATGGTTTCAGTCTATCTACCTTGAGTTTCAGTGTCAATTTCAGCGAGTTTTCTTATAGCTCTTTTCAGTTCTTACGGCGGGCGCTCTAGAAGCTGGCAGGGGAAGTGGGGACCGGGGAAGCGACCAATCCAGCGCGATAAGAAACGTAGCGGCCAGTAGAAAGAGTTTCACGTAGTACTTTTTCCGGCCGCGTCGTGTCTCTCGGCGCCACTGCAGTTGTCTGGTTGGTCTGTTGCGTAATCCCCGCTCCCCACTACCCTTGGCAGAACTAGGACCGGCCGCCGTAAGAACTGAAAAGAGCTATAGGGCCTTATAATGCAGTAACTACATTGTGTTTAATGCTACATGTAGCCAACTGACATTATCGCAAGTGGAAAAAATAATTACTTGCATGCTTTTATATTAAATTACAGTTCCATTAAATATTTCCACATCTTTATGCACTGCCCATGCTATTATATTTTAATAATCAATATATGCTCTTTGCGTTTTTATAAATTTGACTTGATATGTTTTAATTTGTATATAGTCAATAGAAACTAGGAATTTTAGTAACAGTACTGGTATAAATACTCATTTATTAGATATAGTTAAAATCTACCATTTCCTTACGGTGCTATAAATTTACAAAATACTTGCACTGTTTATTTGGCGTAGCATATCGTGTTTGTACTAAATGCTGTAATCATGTGTTTACACTATACTCAGAAATTAGCAAATTAATGAATAACTATTTAATGCATATTTTATTATACTCTGTCCCTCGAATGTCTGGAGCATGCAAAAGAAAACAAGTCTGCCCAAGATTGGTGATGGCTGCACCAATGAACACGTGAGAGGGAACGGGATTGCATGGAGGAGGAGCGACTGCAGTTACCAGCCTTCGCAGCAGCGTGTACTGCTTCGATCTGCCCACTCGATGCGCGGCCATGCTCCAGAGATAACCGGGACAGAGTATAGTACTATATTTCTAGTTGTTGTGCTAATTTATCCTACAAACTGTGTCTCCTACTCACGCTACACGTAAGTACAGGGTGAATTTTTATACATGGAACCATTGGAATTAGCCATAATTTACGAACCACGTGTCATACGCCTTTCAAACTTCAGTGGAATGTTCTACACACTTGGGAGTTTAAACCACAATATGTTCAATGTGTGCCCCTTGCCTATCACGGACATGGCGCAACCTGACAACGAAATTGCGCACTACTGCTGCTAATGTGTCTTCAGAAATATTGAATATTTCTGCTTCTACGGCATTTTTCAGTTCTTGAATTGTTGCAGGGTCAGTCTGAAATACTCTGTCTTTAAGGTAACACCAATGAAAATAGTCACAGGGGTCATATCCGGTGACGTTGGTGACCATTCAAACCCCTTCCCGTGCACTTGGAGATAACGATTAGACAACACACGGTGATCAAACATGTCCTCAAGATAATGAAGGACTATTGTTGTCGTGTGAGGTCTTGCACCATCCTGTTGAAACCAGCAGGTGGAAGGATGAACAACCATGCCAAACAAAAAAAGCATTCAGCAACGGTTGCATATGGGTGCACGATTATTCTGCACAGTTCATCTGAACTTGTGCGGCGTCCTATTTGTGGAATGATAGGCTTTCGAATATGGTTCTCACCACTTTCCCCAACACTCTTCTTCCTGAAAACACCAATATCAAAGCTACATACAGCATTTTCTACTTTCTGTACACAAAACAAATGGTGCCATGTATAAATAATCACCCTGTACATGTAACATGCAGTTAATTCGTAATATTCATCAAAATTGAAACATTGTAATGGTTCTCGACACGTCATCATAACATTCACGGATGTTCTCACCACATTCAAGTTCCCTGTCGGCTAAGAGGTCGTAAAGGAAGAGATTTTAATTGCCTTACGTTTCCTTGGCCTCGCGCAAACGAGCTCCTTATCTGAGCTTATCATAACCGTCTCACCACTTCCCCGCTTCAGCTCCAGCTACAACCGTAGATGGCGCCAGAGAAGAAAGCTCTGTTCTTGCAGACGGCAATGAGCATTAGTGCAGCTTATCTTTCCTGCAATGTTAGGAAATGCATGTAAAAGCTAACGACGTTCTCCACTATGTGCACATCCTGTTTCTCATTTTATGTATCTTCACTACCACGTGTCCTTCCTTCTATGCACTTTCAGTACATTTCAAGCGGTCTTTTCCATTGCACTGCATTTCTTCTTTTCCTTAGCATGTATTTGCATCTTTCGGTTGTATAGTCCACATTCTCTTTTGATTGTCAATTCCTGCCCTATACTCAGTGTCAGTTCTCAACCTTTCATGGTTAAAATTCACCTCTTTCAGTTCATTCTCAGTGTCGATTCTCATTCTTCTAGGGTCAATTTAATTTCCTTTAGTACATTCTCAGTGTCGATTCTCACTCTGCTAGGGTCAATTTCACCTCCAATATTACATTCTCATTGTCGATTCTTACTATTCTAGGGTCAATATCATCTACTTCAGTACATTGTCAGTGTCAATTCTCACTCTGCTAGGGTCAATTTCCTTTAGTACAATATCAGTGTTGATTCTCACTCTGCTAGGGTCAATTTCACCTCCATTAGTATATTCTCAGTGCCGATTCTCACTCTTCTAGGGTCAATTTAATTTTCTTTAGTACATTTTCAGTGTCGACTCTCACTCTGCTAGGGTCAAGTACATTGTCAGTGTCGATTCTTACTCTTATAAGGTCAATATCATTTCCTTCAGTACATTCTCAGTGTCAATTCTCACTCTGCTGGGTTAATTTCCTTTAGTACATTCTCAATTTCGATTCTCACTCTGCTAGGGTCAAGTACATTCTCAGTGTCGATTCTTACTCTTCTAGGGTCAATATCATCTGCTTCAGTACATTGTCAGTGTCAATTCCCACTCTGCTAGGGTCAATTTCCTTTAGTACATTCTCAGTTTCGATTCTCACTCTGCTAGGGTCAATTTCCTTTAGTACAATATCAGTGTTGATTCTCACTCTGCTAGGGTCAATTTCACCTTCATTAGTACATTCTCAGTGTCGATTCTCACTCTTCTAGGGTCAATTTAATTTTCTTTAGTACATTTTCAGTTTCGACTCTCACTCTGCTAGGGTCAAGTACATTGTCAGTGTCGATTCTTACTCTTATAAGGTCAATATCATCTCCTTCAGTACATTCTCAGTTTCGATTCTCACTCTGCTAGGGTCAATTTCCTTTAGTACATTCTCAGTGTCGATTCTCACTCTGCTAGGGTCAATTTCACCTCCATTAGTACATTCTCAATGCCTATTCTCACTCTTCTAGAGTAAACTTTATTTCCTTTAGTACATTCTTAGAGTCGATTCTCACTCTTCTAGGACCAATTTAATCTCCTTTAATCAGTTTGAGTGTTGATTATCACTCTTCTAAGGCCAATTTATATTTTTCAGTACATCCTGATTGTCGAGATTTACTCCCTCATGACAGCCATAACCTTTGGTACATTTTGTGGGTGGATACTCAATTTTCCAGAGTAAATGTCACCTGTTTCAGTACATTAAGCATCGTCGCCTTGTAATCAAGGTGTCTAGGATTGGATACCGGATTGTGTTTCGGATCCAAGTTTAAATTATATACGTCCCGATTAGACTACCTATGCATAAAGTGAACTTAAAATTAAAGAAACAATATGTGTCAATTCTAACTATATGGTCCCAATCACAACCCTTTTAGTACACTTTTAGTGCCAATTCTTAACCTTTAATGGAAACTCCTGCCTTGCCGTATGCTTTCACTTATAAATCCAACATTCCGTTCGCACCAATCTACATGCAATCAGCAGATACAGTGATGCACCGCAAATAGAGGGAAACTCCTTAATTCCGTCTTAGCCCAAACTTTGCGAATGGTGGTCAAAAACGCATTTGGCGAGACAATGGCTCGCCTAAGCTTCTTAGCTGACTTTGACTGATAGATTTCCTTTCTCAGTTCTTGTGCGATTGCTTCCAATTCTCCTCCGTTATTACTGTTTCCTTTATCTCCTAATCAGCCCCTAATCTTCTAATAGCCTACGACTAATCCATCAATCGAATTTCTGAAACTCTTCAACGATGATTTGATAGAAGATGGAACATCCTGTTATCCTCTTTTGTCTTTCCACCGGTAACTTTTCAGTAACAATAAATACATGTTCGGTGTAAGTATAGAAAGCGTAAATCAGAAAAGTTTGCGAACATTGTTTAAAGTCTTGATTAGGTACAGGGACGGTTTCAAAGGGTTAGGTTGGATCTGAACTATAGAAATATCACTCAACAGTGTTAAACATATAGCCGATATCATTTGTTTTTGTATTAGTTGAATTTATGTTTTACGTTCTCTTTACATACAGATAGGCTAATCGTGACTGAACGTAGATTATAAAGTGGAATCTGAATGTGCCTCCACCGGGCATTAAACCTGGAACCCCTTGATTACAAAGATAAGATCTTACTATTACACCATCGTGGAGGCCCACTTGATCTACCAATTTCTATAAAATGAATAACAAGCAAGGCAAAGTGAAAACCGTGAAGGGGAATGTGGAGATATTGCCCAACAAATGCACCATCTCGGTCATTTGAGGAGGTGATGTGATCAGCACCACGCTCTGGCTGCCTTTACCCCTAGGGTAGTCTCCAGTTATCTATATACACTGTCAGAAGTTAGCGTAAAATTTACGATATTCTACCGTTAACAATTTAAGAGCCATATTGTTAATTTATAAAAACGATGCACACCGCTTTTTATTTTCATTTGATTATTCCATTATACACAAAGATAAATTATGATTATAAATTACACTTGCTTACACCATAAATATATTGTTTAAAACTGAATCATTCAAATTACATTAATTAGGGCAAGTATTTAATGGCCGTTACTTCATGAAAAACGGTCAAGATCTTTTTCTTAACGGTAGTTGGATAGCAGCAAAAATTGACGGTCTTTGGCCGTTATTTCTGCAGTCAACTTTTTGCACTGTACGTATTAGATCTTATACGCCCCGTTGTGAAGTTTACTTTCCTGACAGTGACGTCCTGTGCTCAGATTTTATTTCGGAGATGCATGTTATAACATTCGAATCTGCAGTGTCTTGAAACGGTGCATTTTACGTTGAAAATTAAAGTACATTACATTGAAAATCACTTATTTCCAATAACTTTCTACTCTTCCAATTTCTCACTATGTGTCGGTCTTTTTAATCACTCTGTACGTATGTATGTATGTGTGTGTGTGTGTGTGTGTGTGTGTGTGTGTGTGTGTGTGTGTGTGTGTGTGTGTGTGTGTGTGTATATATATATATATATATATGGCGTATATGTAGCAGTGTTGCCACTATTACATTTCCAACCCACGTGTGTGTGTGTGTATGTATGTATATATATGTGGCAACACTGCTACATATACGCCATGAAACGGAACAGGTGCTTCTCACTTATACCATATGTTAGTTTGATACCTAAGCTACCTCCCAGTAAATGGACTCTTCCTTCCAACTAGGCGCATGCGCAGTGACGAGAGGAATAGAGTATCATTGGAGCTGGCGGTCTAAAGTTGTGTAGTCAGAACCCCACTACTGTGAAAATTCTGGCGAATCTCGCCGTACCTCCAGTGCAGATCGTCAATATGCAGTATTACTGTTCATTTTTGGAACATAACCTGCGACTTGCGTTGCGAAAGAGGATACCACTTTCTGCTGAATCCTCCCATCATTTTGAAGGACAATGCTCGGGCGCATGTAGCGCAACCTGTTAGCTCGATGGGGCTGGCAGATACTCTACCAGCGCCTGTGACTTTGATATGATCCCTAAGATGAGGCTTCCGAACTGTTCCAGAGATAGGCTGCTCCATTCGAACCATCAACAGAACAGGCACTGCTACAGAAATACTTCACATCGCTGGCAACGGTTGTACACAATGCTGGTGACCACATCGATGGGCTGCAAAAGTTTAACATAGGTATCTCTTTTGTGTCATTTGAGAATAAATACAATTGCCACTATTAAATGTCCAACCCACGTATATATGGATGCATCGGATTAAATGTGGTTTGCTCTATTTACTTTTTCGTTATAGGAGGTACACTGTATCACCACCGGCAATCAAACCCATTGATTACAATGTCATTGAGGCCCCTCTACTTTGTAAACATTAGTAACCATGTTTCACAGAGGCAGCGACTGCAAGAAAAATGCATTGTTAGTAATACACCGCTAAGTGCCTCAAATACCTTTCACAACTTCCTTATATGGGGTTCTGTGTTCGAGGTGACCTCCGATCCTAACATACAAGGAATGACGTTATGATTTTTTTTTTATTTTGTTATTGTTTAATGATCCTTTATATGCTTTCATTCTGAATTGGAAATCTGAGTAGCGTACAGTTTTCTTTTTACAGGGGTTTAACTGAGTGAAGTTGTGTCAATGTGCCAGAATGGAGAAAACTGAGGTGAGAGAGGTGGTCAAATATTTTGTGAAGAGGAAGTGGACCGTATCCAAAATTCATGAGGACTTGGTGGATACATTAACGGACACTGCTCCTTAATATAGTATGGTGAAGAGATGGTGTCGTGAGTTTAATTGTGGGAGAGAGTCGTGTGAGGATGAACATGCAGGTGGAGCACCAAAAACTGTCAAGACGACCGAAAACATTAACAAAGTCCACGATATCGTGCTGAAGGATCGTCGAGTCACTATCCGTCATGTTGCTGAAATATGTGGCCTGTTATATGGCACTGTGCAAAACATAATTACCCAGGAATTGCAAATGAAAAAAGTCTGCAAGATGGGTCCCTCAAAACCTCACCCCAGATCAGAAGCGCACCCGAGTGCTCATCAGTCAAGAACTTCTTGACAAGTTTCGTGCTGATATAGACGATTTCCTTGCCCGATTTGTATCTATGGATGAAACATGTGTCCATCACTTCGACCCAGAAACAAAATCTCAAAGCATGGAGTGGAAACACCCACATTCTCCACCAACGAAAAAGTTGAAGGTGCAAACGTCAGCCAAGAAGGTGATGGCCTCAATTTTCTGGGACTGCAAGGGTGTCCTTCTTGTGGACTATCTACAAAGAGGCCAAACCAACACTGTCACATACTACAGTGACCTAATCAAGAAATTACGTGATTCCATCAAGAAAAAGAGGCGTGGGATGTTGACCCGTGGTGTGCTCCCTCACCAGGACAATGCACCTATCCACACCTCACGCATTGCGAGGGCCGCTTTCGCAGATGCATCGTTCGAATTGCTGCCCCTCCCACCCTATTCCTTAGATTTGGCCCCAAGTGATTTCCAATTGTTCAAACATTTGAAGAATGACATTCGTGGACAAAACTTTTCTGATGATTCTGAGATGATTGGAGGACCAATCGGAAAAACTCTTTTTGCAAGGTATCCAGGCGTTGGAGCACCGTAGGGAGAAGTGTATTGGAGTTGCAGGGGAGTATGTTGAAAAATAAAAGAAAAGTTGAAACCCTATTGCCCTATTGAAACCCTAGGGTCAGAGCAACCTGATGGCCCTATTCTTCCTTACCTCAGTTTCATATTATCATAACTCTTCCTCATTGTCTTGACTAAGAGCAAGAAAAATAACTTCAACACGAAAAATTAACAATGCCCAACTAGCCCATAATTTGGGTGCAAAAATATCGGTTAAAACCCACCGTTGTAAGGATTCCTCTGTAGAGCTATTATGAACTTTGATGTTCTAGGTTTCTTGGCGAGCAACAAACAATTAAACGGACGAGTTTGTACCCCACGGGGCGAAACTTGCAATGCGACACGCATTTCTGCCTCAATGCACGCGTGAAGGAGGAGCCACGCAAGAAACAGGGGCGGGCGGCGGGTCAAAAGTCCCTCGCAGCGAATTGTGCGGTCTGTGCGTGTTTGCGGGTTCTCTTTGGAGAAAGTGCGTGACAAGAAACCGCGATAGCTGCGTTGGATGTTAAAGCTGCACCACAGGAAAGGTAAGGTGCGTAACGCACAAGACAGCGACGTTAAGAAACATACGCAATGGACAAAATATGTTTTCTCAAATTTCTCTTTACAATTCGTCGCATGAGAACCAGAAGTGCATAACTCGAAAATTGCAGTTTTCAGTTTTGTTTAAATAAACTCCTGTGAAGATCTCAGATCGACACATCTCCACTTCTGAAACTGATCAGTCACATATCTCCAATTCACTGACTCCTTTTAAGAGTCAGACATATTCCTAAGAATACATAATTTCCTCTCTCTTGTAAATTTCGTAAAATGGAGTTACGTCTCTGCTATATCCTTTTAGGTAAAAGTACAGTTGACAAGGGAAAGCCACATGCTAGAATGTTCCAGAACAACTTGGTGCATAGTCTGAAGAAGACCTTGCTAGAAGGTTGAAACGTTACGTTTAGTTTATGTTTTATAATAAAATAAATTACTGCCTTGGTCAGCATATTGAGGTTTTCATATCATGGAAACAAGGCTTAATGGTGTTATGCAGAAGTAGCGAGTAGCGAAAGGGAGTAGGGTAGTGAGCTACTTTTTGGTAAATGTAGCTGTAGCTAAGCTGCATTTCAAATGTAGTGTTATGATCACTACTTGCCCCCCCCCCCCCCAGTGTTGCCACACTTCTTCTAAGCTGCTCATTCGACACTTCGCGCCTTTACGTATGAAGTTGATTTCGTTTGTTTAAACGTTGCTTATTGGCAACACTGTAGGTAGCTGGCGTGACCTTGACTGGACTGTTTTCGTGGCGAGAGCTCTAGTCACACAACGAATTAAGAGGACCTAAATTACGTCATTTCTTATTGGAACATTATAGAGATCGGTGTTTCCTATGTCAACACATTTACCGAATCATGTCCAGGAAATCTCTGGGGAAAACGAACGAAAACAACTTTCTGTGCAAGTAGTGACTTCAGAGGGCTTGAGACATGAACGCGTGAGAGGGAAAGTGAGTGCATGGAAGGGAAAATGCGGTTGTCAGACGTTTGCAGTAGCGCGCACTACTTTGCTTCACCCTCTCACTTTCTCCCCTTCTCTTTCGTTAACTACTGCGTTTCACTACAAATGCATGTTTTTATTTATTTTGCAGATGTAATAATATGTGGATATTATATTTATATAATGCTACTGTACACAGAGAGAACTAAATGCATCATATCGATTGATGCAGCAGAACGCATCCATTGATGCACTAAAGTGTATTTTATGGTCTCTGCGAAGAATCAGATTCACATTTGATGCATTTTGGTGCATTTATGTATGTGCCAAAAGAAACACCAAAGTGAATCATGTGATGCAAATTAGGATTTATTTCAGTCGAGATGTACTTTAATGCATCCGTTGATGAGTTTGTGTCACGTTGATGCGTTTTGATGCACTTAAACGTTTGGTCTGAGCTACATAAAGTTTGTACGAATTGCTTATGAAAGGATATCAGCAGGGAAATTCCTGCCTAATTTAATACATGGGCATAATCGAACTCAGCGCTTCATATTAAATAACTGAAATTCCATAGTCTGTACATTGATTAAAGCAATAGGCAAATACTTTAGGGTACAAAAAAAGTACAAATCAATAATACCAATTGAGAAAAATAGATTGTTTCAGTATGACGTTCTTTAAATAAACCTTAAATAGGGCCTCCCCGATGGCGCAGTGGTAGCGTCTTCGCCTTGTAATCAAGGGGCCTCGGTGTAGTCTCATAGTCTCACTTTAAACTGTAGGTCCAGTCCCGATTAGCCTTTATGTGCATAAAGTGGACTTAAAACACCAAATCAATCAATTTAAATAGACCTTTACAGCATAACGAAACTGTGAAAACCATGGGATTATTATTATTATTATTATTATTACTATACTACTATTTATGTTTTTAAAATTACATACATTTGTAATTTCCATATTCAGTATATGTAGATGCAATTTACGTAACTGATTGATTGATTGTTTTACTTTATTTTACTTCGCGTTTTGTGCGTCTTGGCTAATTTGCGAAGATGGGGATGAGTGATGAAATGATGAAATTGATGAATGGACATTCACACACAACCAAGCCCGACCGGGATTCGAACCCGGGATCCTTGACGTCGTAGCACGATGTGCTAACCACTCGGCCACAGGGTCCAGCCAATTTACATAACTGTAAATTGACAAAGAGCTGTTTTTATATTTAGATAATCTGTGTAAAATAGACTAAGGTTAAATGTAACCCTACTTCAAATCATAGGCGTAGCTACGGGGTGTGCCGGGTGTGCCTAGGCACACCCTAATGGGCTGCTTTATCAAAGAGAATTAAAGACTGATATTTCAATAAGAGAGAAAATAAGCGGCAGCTTGTAAGATTTAGTTTTTCAATTTTTTGATGTCATTGGAGAAAGAAGATATTTACTGCATTCTACTCTGTACTGCAGCGCCTTGCTTCTATACCTGTCACAAGCTGCACGTGTGAGAGAGCTTTCTCCAAGCTTACCCAAGTTAAAACTAAATTAAGAGCAACTCAGAAGCAGGATAGATTGGAAGCCCTGTTCTTGCTATTTGTGGAAGAGGAAAAAGCTTCTATTGGTGTAAATGAAGTTATTGATGAGTTTAAGAACATTGTACCCTTTGACAGACGTCTCTTGTTATAGATAATGTGTATTTTGATGTATTTGTTTGTAACATTTATGAACATTTTGTGTGCGTGTAATTTCTATGCAATTTGATTTTTTCTGCTACATATATTCAGAAATTTCCAACACTGTCATTTAGTGAATTTATATTCCTTTACAAACATCAGTGCAGTTAAAGAGCCAAGTGATTCTGTTGCAAAATATGCTATTAAAAAAGGTGGAAGACCTAATTTTTTTCTTTGTGTACACCCAAATATAAAGTTCTAACTACGCCTATGCTTCAAATACAATATAAATAATAATACTAATAATAATATTTATTTACGTGATGAACACGATTGGTCAACCAGGTACATCACCGTCAAAATTGGTCATACAAGATTGCAGAATTGAATACAGAATTATAAAATAATACAGTGGATCCTACAATCTTTTCATCATCATAAATTCAAATTGTAGGTTTCAACAAGTTCAGATACTAAACTTCTGGCCTTATTTAGACATGTAAGAATTGAGATATTCCTATGGGAAAATCTGGGAATTTTATAAGATACTAGCTGATTGGCCGGCTTTGCCCGGGTATTTATTTATCACAATCTTCTATTAGACAAGAAAATAATGAATTCTAACTATAGCGTAAAATGAACTTCGAGTTGAACGGCATTGGGAGTGTCACTATTTATCCCAGCGGCCCCGAAAACTATGGATTCCATACTAATATCGGTCGTTTTACATGTCACCCCTTCCCACCCCACCCCTAGGGGTGCCAGGGGTGTTTTACCCCCACAGTATTCTTTCGAGATTGCAAGTGATACGCGTACCAAGTTTAGTTGAAATCGCTCCAGGCGTTTGAGAGTAATGCCGGAACAAATATACATACGTATAATAAACAAGATAGATAGAAGAAGATATTATTCAAAGGTTTCCACTGTCAATTTGGAAAGTTAAGATTTTCTGTGCAAAATTTATCCTTTTCATTTTTCTTCTTTCTTCTAAGGTAAACATATTCAACTGTGTTAACCATTCAGAGTAATGTTGGTCATACTTTTTTTTTTAAACTTTGTGCATAACAACCTGATAAAAAGTTTTTGAACTGATTCAATAATATTAATAATAATAATAATTTTTGTACCTTACGGCCTGTAAGTCACAGAAAACAATATCTTTTTGTTACAAAATATCGCTGCAATTTTACCATTCAATTACATTAAATCTTTCCAGAAATCTCAGGGGGGGGCAAGTGACCCCCCTGGCCCCTCTCTGCGGGCGGCCTAGTTGGAGACTATGTTTGGTGGGAGTAATGCTTGAAAGACATATTTTTCCATTAATTTA
Source organism: Lepisma saccharinum (assembly GCF_977018435.1). NCBI lineage: Eukaryota > Metazoa > Arthropoda > Insecta > Zygentoma > Lepismatidae > Lepisma > Lepisma saccharinum. Next base: position 55,562,881 of record NC_139254.1, on the reverse strand, counting down.
ATGACATATTTTGGAGTTGTCCATTGCAGATATAATACCCTTCATGAACAGGATGCAGAAGATAAAATGACAGGTAATCTCTGAGTGGCTGGATATACAATATATGACATTAACAATGTCGGCATTGTTAACCATATAACTGACATGTTTGACATCAGCCCTCAGGGCGTAAAACAAGTTCCCTGGTGACGTCACGATGTTGCCAGGCAACACAAACCTGTGCTTTGAAGGACGAAGTTCAGCTCCACTTAATAATTTAGTAGTCTTGTGTTCTTTGGGTCTGGCAACAGTTGAAATGCTTTTCTAAGTGACAAGTAACACGGGTGATGTTATTTCTTGGTTCGTGCAATTACTGGGATGTGTATTTACAAAACCTACTTGCGAATCGCCACTGTGAGCGTGTCTGAAGGCAACAGCTAGTATTAGTGCGTTTCTTACTTGACAGGACCTTGTAGCTTAATTGGCCGTTGCGTATTTACTAAACCTACGTGAAAATAGGCTCTGTGGGCCTGGCTGGTGGGGAAAGCCAATAATAATGTGTTCTTACATGACAACAGTTCACCATCTACGTCAGCCGCTGCGTTTTTACAAAACCAACTTGGGAATCGTCACCGTGGGCGTGGCTGAGGCAACAGTCAATAGTTATGCATTTTTTTACATGACGCAACGGGTCACCATCTACGTCAGCTGCTGGGTATTTACAAACCCCACTTGGGAATCGCAACTGTGAGCGTGGCTTGTGCGACATCCATTAGTAATATGTTTCTTACATAACTCAGCAGTTCACCGGCAAAGTCGGCTGCTACGTATTTACAAAATCTACATAGAGATCGCCACTTTTGTCGTGGCTGCTAGCAACAGTCAATAGTAGCGTGAATCTCACATGACTCGAAGGTCCATCAGCTACGTCGGCTGCTGCGTATTTACAAAACTACTTGGGAACTGCCACTGTGGGCGTGGCTAAAGGCAAGAACTAATAGTAATGCGTTTCGTACATGACGCACCGGTCTGCTAGCTAAGTTAGCTGCTGCGTATTTGCAAAACGTATGCTAAAACCTTTGTGTTTTCAAGTTCTTATCAAGTTTTCAGTTTATTTTTCTACTTTTGGTAAGGAAAAACCGAAATATCCATACCTTGCCTGACTCGAACACGGAACCCATAATGTTGTAGCGTGCTACGCTGACCATGTAGGTACACTCAGAAAACTAAATGTATCAAATATATTTGATGCATTAAAGTATGTTTCTTGGCCTTTGCCAAGAATAAGGTTTACAGTTCGATGTATTTTTGAATGTCGTTTGTTAAGGTAACGCCAAAGTACATCACTTGATCAAGTAAGTATTATTTTCTACATCGAGCTGTACTTTATTGCTTTTTTTGAGCTGCAGACTTTATGCATTTTTTTCTTTCAATTGATGCATTTACGTATCAGCACTGTATTGCCCTTTTTTGCTCAAGGCCGCTCTCACGATATATACGCTATTGCCTATCGGAACAATTGATAATACATGTCAATTGAGGGGCTCGGGTATAAAATATGGTAAGTGATATTTTGGTTATTTCTGAGTTCATTATGAAAAAATGTTTATGAAGCAGTCTTTAGACGAAAGGATTTCCTTTAACATTTTTGCTAGCATAAATGCCACGTAAATTCTTCCAAAAATCTTATAGCAGATAGTAATTTACACGGAAGAATTTAAGGAACATTTCGGTTAGCTGTTTCAATTACAATGTACAATGCATACAGCACGAAAGGCACGTCGAGTTACACCGTCAATGCTGTGTGCACGGTGTTTACAATTGAAAAAGCTAAAATATTCTTCCATAGTGTACAGTGAACGTTGTAAAGTATGTATTTAATCAGTGCCATTGCTTCTCTACCTAAAACCATTTAATACGAAGCGATATTCCTCTCGGTTTAATAGTTATCGTTGTTTAAAAGTGTGAAGTGATACGTTGTTCACACACGCGGCCGCCATTACAACTGCACTCGTGACCTAGAGGTCGCTTCTGATTGGTTACGCTACGAAAAATGATACGGACCGAGCCTATCCTTGAGAAATGCCATGGTATCTGAAATGCCATAACATTTCTCACTTTATACGGTAGATTTTTGGTCATGGCATAAATGTTAAGGAAAATGCTTTCGTATAAATCGGGCCTTAGAATCTATACTGTAGATAAATTATTTGTGTGTTGTGTTTATCAATTTCACAAGGCTTCACTGAGTCCAATGTAAATTGTATGATATGGAAATTTCACTCGAAAATTGATGCATGGCACTAAAAAATTACCAAAATGTCACTTACCATGCTTCACACCAGAGTCCTTCAATTGTTCAGTTCCTCTAAGGAACATGCCTCACCCTGACGGAACAATCAACCACCAACAATCGTAAGGTTTATTCGACAATAATGAGAGAAAATGGCTTGAATTGTTGTGGCGGAATTACCACATTGTCTTTGCCACGTAAGAGACGATTGCCAATTCTGTATCCATGACAACAATTGAACATCTCCTGCAGGCGCCATCACGTTCGCCATCAGTCCTCGGCGGTTTGGTTCCCTGGGCTGTTCCAAGAGGTAATTCGGCCAAGGTAATTATATTTCTGAATGCTTCATTAAAGAAACAGGATCCTTCCCTAATGAACCTTCGCCTTTATCGTTGCGACTGAGATTAACACAGAGCAAGAGAGAGAGAATATGGACCCCCTCTCCAAACCCAGAGCTGTGTGGTCGATATTTGGCAATAACCTCGAAGTCCATACGGTGACTTCCATTGTGTCCAAAGGAGCTGAAAACGCGTAGAACATGTTAATATTTTTTTCATATTTCTTAGTGCGTACAGAGGTTATGCGATTTTAGATTTAGTGTTGCCAATTATCTCAATGCGGACGCTTCGAACATTTGCTTTAATTTGTAGGGATACCCACATTTCAGGGTTGCAAGGTGTAAGTAGTTTATTGCATATGTTCGAGAATAACCAACTTTCTCCTTTGTCGTTAAAAGTGCCTTAGTGTGATAGCCTGAGGTGAAACACGTTTGTTAGTGACATGTGACAGCAACAGTGTTGCCAGTGTACCTCGTAATATTGTGAAAACATCGATTTTTGGAACAGCGCATTTATTCCCTTGTGCAATGTTTTTGAAATTCCGTCAAAGTTCTTTTTTCTGTCAAATTCAATAGATGGCCATCCAAATTGTTCGTTGGTATTGTGAAATGTTGCAATAATTTATCTCAGTGAGTTCTGTGCATCAATACACAAGATTAGCAAAAAATGTCTTTCCGCCTTTGGCAACACTTTGCTTATTTGTTATTAAAACATGCACGTTCTTACATATGTTTGTCTCTCTAAATTTTCCAAACATACAGTTCATTCTCTTGGCAGAAAGCGTTTCTTCTCATTCCGTTTCGCTATTCCATTATACGGTCGTAAACACCGGGTTGCGTGACCTTTCGAACACTCTGTAGTATTGTCTAATTTCTTAATAATAAACTGAGTAAGTATTAGCCGTTTCAAGATAATTAGTTGGATGTTTGGCATAAACGAATACAATAGCGACACTGAATTGGAAATGCAATATTTACGTCTTTTGTCATTTTCACATTTTTAAACATCATGACAAAATAATTGTTTTCCTTTATTCACCTAAAATTCCTACCTTGTCTGTAATAAATTCTGACGCTCGTATTTTGAAATTTTAATTAAAAAACCACGATGTAAATATTTTCGCATTGAGTTTACCAATCAATATATACGTAATTGAATCTGGACTAAAGCCGGCCTTCGTAGCGGAGTGGTTAGCACATCGCGCTACGACGCTAGGGGTCCCGGGTTCGAATCCTCGCCTGGGCGTGGATGTTTGTGTGTGTCCATTCATCATTTTCATCATGTCATCACTCATTCCCATCTTCGCAAATTAGCTAAAAGTAGCACGAAAAACGAAGTAAAATAAAGCAAATCAAAATAAAATAATAAAAAAATGTATCTGGACTAAAACTCCTTATGTAGATGTCAGTCTTGTTTCAGGCACCTTCCCTATCCAGATGTTGATTCATCTGTTCTTGATCTGTGAGAAATATAATGTAGCTAGAGAATTAAGATTTGAAGGAAACAATGTGTGCTGCAGAAAATGCTCGTGACAACGGGTTGCTAAGGAAATGAAAAAGGGCATTTTCACCCTTAAAAAATGCCCGATTGAGCGACTTTTTTAATTTTCTCGGCCTCTTGGGACGATTTCATGGAAGGTCCTAATTGGGTATTTTTGGCTTCCGGGGCTTCCTTCATGGAGAACATTTATGTCAGTGAGTCAGTCAGTGGTGGGATTGGGGCAACTTGAGCGTAACTTTACATGTGTGCGGGCTCTAATATGGAATGAATATTCAAAATATTATTGGAAATTCTTTGAATAATAAAGTGAGTAAGCAATAACAGTTTCAAGATAGTTTGATTTCTTGTATAAACGAATTCAATAGCGACACTAAATTGAAAAAAGCAATTTTTGCGTCTTGTGTCATTTTCACATTTTTAAACGTATTTGAAAAATAATTGTTTTCCGTCATTCCCCATCAAATTTCTACCTCTCCTCTGTAATAAATTCTGATTCTCATGTTTTGAAACTCGAAAAGTCTAGCATAATTCCCTTACGGTTGTTTTCCGGTTGAAAATAAACTTTCTTTATGTTCCCTAGCAACGTCCGTTTCTATGGACAACAACAAGCACCGCAAGCTGTAAATAATTGTTTGTTATTATACCCGTCAACATATAGTTAAAATAAGCACGATGTAGATATTTTCGCATTGAGTATAACAATATATGCGTAATTGTATCTGGACTGAATCATCTTCTTATATAGATGTCACCCTTGTTTGAGGCACCTTTTCAAAGGCAGGAGTTGATTCATCTGTGTGTAATCTGTGAGAAATAGAATGTAGCTTGACAATTAAGAATTGAAGGAAACAATGTGAGCAGAAAAGAAGAGTCATGGAAACGGTTGCTAAGGACGTGAAAAAAAGGGCATTTTCACCGTTAAAAAACGGCTAATTGAGGGATTTTTTAATTTTCTCGGCCTTTTGGGACGATTTCATGGGGGGTCGTAATCGGGCATGTTTGGCCTCCTGGGCTTCCTTCATGGAGAACATTTATGTCAGTGAGTCAGTCAGTTTTGGGATTGGGGCTAATATATATATATATATATATATATATATATATATATTCCGGGAATCTCTGGAGCAAGTGAACGAAAAGAAATCTGTCTCTGCGCAAATAGTGAATACAAAAAGCTCGACCAATGAACTCGTGCGTAATGAGTGCAGCTACCAGTCGATTGCAGCTTTGCTCCAACAACTCTCATTATTCCCTTCCCTTCAGTTATGCGTAGCCTTACACCACAAATTCCCGAGACGGAGAATAGTAATCTTGTTTGGGAGGGGCACGTGCCCCTCGACTCATCCCAATATACCCCCCAGTCGTTTCCAGTATGCAGTAACAGCGCAAGAGGAGAGAAAGGGAAGCGGGACGCCCTTCTACAGCCCCCTTGCACCATAAATAAAATCCCCAGCTAATACTTCCGTGTATTTGGAGAAAGATCAAATACCCACAAGTTGCTATGGTGACATGCCACTCACAAATATTTACACAGCATCGTGAAACAAGGAAGATTTTTTTTAATAAATGTAGTGAAGTAATGGAGAAAGAGAGAGAGAGAAAAAAGGAAATCATGCAAAGAGCGAAATCATACTTCTGTACTTCCAATTCTTGTTTGCCACTTCATTTAATTTTCATTTAAAAAAGGTGAAAGGTGCAGTTAAAAATTTGAGTCCTCTGATTGGGAATGTCAATCGAGAGCATTCACTTGGAATGACATCCACTCCCAGTTGTATTTACACACGCATGCTTCGTCGTTTCCATATTTCAGCCTCGAAACACACAAGGGATATCGGCACTTTTGCACTACGGGTAAAAATGCGCATTCCTACCGAGCAATAATGAGGATTGCAAAACTGTGAGAATTTCCAATTTTTCGCTTGTCAATTTTCATACTATTCGATCTTTTAAGAGATTAGCCTTGTGTTAAAATGGCCCTAGGCAGGTTGCGCACGAACAAAAGGCTACGTGCCCTCGTGGTTAAAAATGTATACCACGAGCGCACAAAATCCATGGCGATGTTGCCACGTTGTGTCAACTGTTTTTGCCTTTCAAGGGACCCCGGCTGGGTCCTTGTAAGTTGACATGTTATGTATAAAAGAATCCAGCAAGTGGATAACTTCAAGTACCTCGGATGCACTATGAGCAGTGACATGAGCTGCAAACAAGAAGTGAAAATGAGAATCGCAATAGCAAAAGAAGCTTTCAATAGAAGAAAAAATGTTTTTTGTGGACCCTTGGACATAGGTCTAAGGAAGAGATTAGTGAAATATTTTGTGTGGAGTGTAGCACTATATGGTGCAGAAATCTGGACGTTGAGAAGAAATGAAGAGAAACGACTCGACTGGAGACCATCAAGAAGAGGAAAAGAAACTGGTTAGGACACTGTCTAAGAAGAAACTGCCTGCTAAGACATGCCTTGGAGGGAATGGTTGAAGGAGGAAAAGTCCGTGGAAGAAAGAGATATCAGCTTATGGATGATATTAAATTAACTGGGTCGTATGCTATTACGAAGCGTAAGGCAGAGAATAGGGAAAGCTGGAGATTGCAGTGAAAAACCTGCCAATTAGGCAGAAAACAATGAATGAATGAATGAATATTATGTGAATGGCTATATTCATAACACAACACCCAATTCCATTTAAATAACCTCACTATCTCATAAAGAATTTGGCCTCCTAAGACGGGCAATGTATCGCTGCAGAAGGAGGGAGACACCAGCAGACCCCAGAGACATAGTCGAAGAGAACCTAACCTAACCTTACCATTACACAATCATAGATGTGACAACGCAGCATTGGATGTTGTGCGCTCGTGGCACCTTTCATATACCACGAGCGCACACTTTCACATTTTTGTGCGCTAGTGGACTGCATCCCTTCCAGAGTAGTAATTTTTTCTCCTTTTCTTTTCACATTTTAATAATTGGAGAATTCCAAACAGAAGTCAAAGTAATGTTTGTGTATGTTTCGTGCAAAAAATTGACGAGACTGGATGGAGATGGGGAGCATATTAAGGGCCGAGTGACCCGGACGGTGGGGACCCGATAAAGCTGGGAGTCCTCCTTGATTAAGGCGAAAATCTTATATTTGATTACATAAGCGTGATTATTTGTTTCATTGTTTGAGTTTACTTTTACGCCCAATTTATGCACAGAAAAGTCTAATCGGGACTGGACCTACAGTTAAATGTGTAATCCGATTCATTCTGTACCTCCACCGGGTACTTTAAAAGAGCTGGATTTGTTGTAGACAAGAATCAAATGATTTGACTGCTGCACAACATAAAAAGTATCTATATTGCAAAATCGTGTAGCAATTTATACCAATGGATTTCTGTTATTTTCATATCATTATGTAGGTGTTAAATAAACACATACCTACAATACACGTGGTCTTTAAAAGTAACACTTAAAGTAAGGCAATTATTTTTCGTAATTAAAACCTTAAATACCTAGGTATATACCATAATCTTGTTTTTTATTGGAGGAACATAGAAAAAAAAGAGGGCCGAATGGTAAAGATGGGGGAGGCGGTGGAAAGTAGGGATCGCAAACTCTCAAAGAACTAAATGCATCATATCGATTGATGCACGAGAATGCATAGATTGATGCATTAAAGTGTGTTTTATGGCTTCTTGAAAGAATCAGATTCACATTTGATGCATTTGGGTGCATTTTTGTATGTCCTGAAAGAAACACCAAAGGTTAGAGGAGAAGGTCTAAATATGGGCCAAGGTTTAAATATGGGTTTTGGAGTTATCAGCGCTCCCGGGTGCTGCAGACTGGCAGAGGCCATGGGAACTGGTTATCTGTCAAGGACAAAAGGTTGCGGCACCAATTCGCAAGAGAAAGTGGTGATTTGTTTCGGCCTTGGACGCTGTTATAGAATTGCGGCCTCCGAAAACATTTTGCAGGTATGTTTTAACTCAGCATTTTCTGAATTCTCATCTGCTTTGAATAGGTTATGATATTATCGGTACATAAAACAAATGTGGGCTTTCATAATGCCATGATTTGTTTGTGAAATATGTACCACAGAGCGTGAAAATAAATTGAAAAAGAAAAATAGCGTGATGGTCTAAATATGGGCTATGACATTAGGTCAAATTCTGAGATCACATTTTCAACAAATATTTGAATGTTTTTCTAAATTTCGATTTTTCCCATTCCGCGTGATTTTAAAAACAACAGAGTATCCATAAATATGAATTTTATAATGTTTTAGCGATAAATGACTGTTTTTTTAAAATTTTAATTGCTTTTTGTGATATTGCCAGTAGTAGCCCATATTTAGACAACAATTTTGAAATACATCATTTTACCATTTTTTTGGAAATTGCTCCTTTTTTTTAAAAAAAATTTCACCTTCTATACTTTAGCATGCTATTACATTTAAGTATATATTTCATAGGTATGTATTTTAAAGGCAGGTGCTTGATATATTATTTTTTTCCTCCGAAAATGACAAAATAAAAAGATGGCCCAGATTTAGACCTTTACCTATATCATTTGATTCAAGTCAGGATTCCTTTCAGTCGAAATGTACTTCAATGCATTAGTTGATGTTCCTTGATGAACCTTCCTGAATCTTTTTTGATGATGCACTTAAAGGTTTCGCCTCAGCTTCATAAACTCTGTAGCTCAGACCAAACGGTTAAGTGCATCATCCAAAATGATGCAGGAAGGTGCATCAAGGATCATCAACTGATGCATTGAATGTGCATCTCGACTGAAAGGAATCCTCACTTGAATCAAATGTTGCACGTTGGTGTTTCTTTCACGACATACAAAATTGCACCCAAATGCATCAAATGTGAATCTGATTATCTGAAGAAGCCATAAAACACACTTTAGTGCATCAATCGATGCATTCTGGTGCATCATTCGATATGATGCATTTAGTTTTCTGTGTGAATACTCTGCTTCGCCAGCGTTAAGATTTTACCTTGGTCGTGGCAGGGTAGAAATTAGGGGGGAGGGGGGACAAATCCACCTCACCCTTTGAAAAATATTGTCTTGAGCCGCCCCTGCTGCCATCACCCACATCGTCAGTTCATCCGGATACCGGATATTCTGATATTGGAATTATCCGAAATGGCCTGATATCCAAATGTGTGCATTATCTGGACAGTATGATCGTTTATCCGTTTTACAGGGGCTATCCACATATTTTGTTATTCGTCATGTCCGTATTTCACTGTATTGATTTCTTAACTCCATTAAGCCTTGTTTCCATGATATGAAAAACTCAATATGCTGAACAAGGCAGAAATTTATTTTATTTTAAAACATAAACTAAACGTTACGTTTCAACCTTTTAGCAAAGTCTTCCTCAGACTCTGTACAAACACAAATGAAACAAGGTACAAAACAGGAAGGTGTGTATATATACACACAAAACATTAAAATTTAATTATTCAGTGTTTAGTGAAGCTGTATTTCTATTATATTATTTTTATCGATACTATGTATTTAAAGTCATGCTTCATTTACTCTCATATGGATTTGATATTTGTACAATTTGTGTAATTAATCTTAGTGTTCATCGACTATTGTGCGATGTATTATATGTTTGTATTTGAAAGTATTTAGCAATACTCTGATGTAATTGTACTATATTGTGTTTGTATTTTGTTCTGTAACTTTGTATAACATACATACTGCCTTTTATATTATCTATTTTCTGTTACTTTTTCTTTGTATTTTGTAATTTTGTAATTCTATAATTTTTAAAATGTATATTTATTCTTTATTATAAATGTATTTAATATGATCCTTTGTAATTGGAACAATATGTTCTGTTAAGGATGTTTGCTAAATAAATAAATAAATAAAATCACTCCAATCCAGAAACAAGATTATTAGAAAGTTGTTTTTTTTCTGAAACATTCCAGCAGGTGGCCTTTCCTTGTCAACTGTACTGTCACCTGAGAGGCGATTTAGCTAAACATTTCCTTTCATCTGGAAAATGGTTGGACTCTTTCTCTCATGCTCTCTTCTCTTTTCTTACTTCATTCCTGTTCCTTCTTCTCTTCTCTTTCGCTCTTGCCCTATCCACTCTTTCTAACACCTTCTTCCATTCTTTGTTTACCTTCAGTCCCTCATTCCAGTTCATTGTGTTTTCTTCTCGATTTCCTTGGCCTCCTTCTATTTTCTCACTAGTACTCTCTTCTCCCTTCCTATCTGCTTATACCTTCCTGTTTAGTACCTTATATCATTTGTATTTGGTACAGAGTCTGAAGAAGACTTTGCTAGGAGGTTGAAACGTTACGTTTAATTTTTTCTAAAATTCTTCATCAAATATGTTGTATTCGGATATCAGAATTATCCAGATATTCGCATTAATCGGATCCGAATTCTCAGGATTATCGGTTCCATCCGAAACGGATATCGGATAATTCGACATCCGTTATCCAGAGTTTGTGGCCATTCCTAGTAAATAACCAGAATAGAGAAGAAAACTTTTGGCTCATTTGGGTATCGAACTCAGCTCGTACTTGCAGAAGTTCGACGTTTTACCGACTGATCTTAAACTTGTAGTAAGGGCATTGTTTGTCTGGTTCGGCCACGTGAGAGCAATTTCCGTTTGCTATGTCTTCCCTCCCATCTGCTCCAGCCTTTAAGATAGTAACTGAAGAAACTTGGAACGATGAGGTCGCAAGGAAAAACAATTCAATTCTGTGGGTCCATTTATATATATATATATATATATATATATATATATATATATATATTTGGAATTTGTCACTTACCCGTTAGCAGAGTGGAGGTCGTTTCTTGGAAACTCACCCCCTCCCCGTCCCAGCGCCATGTAGATTGTCTTCACCGAGTAAATCCTCCCCTCGCTTTGTTGATAAAAAAAAAACAATTGGAAAAGTTTTACTCAGAGGATGCGCCAAGCAGTGTTGCCTGCTCGAGGGAAAATTTACTATTCGCAGTGAATTTTTTAGCAGTTTGCGGGAAAAAATGAATCGAAAAAAGAGTGTAGAGACGGAAATTTCAGAGTATTATTAATAATCTCCAACCGGAGGAAGATGCTGTTACCTAAACTTTACAAATAATTCGTTCTCTAACTACAAAATACTTATATTCTACTGGAAAACTGAAAATATGCTGCGAAAAATGTAGTTTCTCCTTAGAAATTAGTCTTTTTTCCTAAAAGAAAATTGATTTTTCCAAGAGAGATTTTTAATATGAACGGGAGGAAATTCTTTGGGCAAAGAAAATTGTTAAAAAATAGGAATTTTTGTCAGGTATTCATGAAATAAAAATATCTTATTGAAACTGAGAATATTCAGAAAGAAAATTTTTCCATAGAAGGAGTGAACCTTTATTTATGGAAATAGAAATTGTATTTTAGTCAAGGCAATTTTTATCTTTTAGGAGAAAAATATATTTTTAAATTTTGTTAGAAGAGAGGAATAATTATAAAATGGGTGAATTATTGTAAGATTAATTTATATTTTTGTTATTTTACGTCGATCATCTGCCACTTTTGGCACAATCGCGACGATGAGGATGATAGATAAAATTGATGAAAGAACTCTCACAAATACCCATGGTCTGGTTGTGATTCGAACCCGAGAACTTCAGTGGTTAGATATTTTAATATGTAAATGGTCTTCTAGAACATCGATTCACTTGGTATATTGCACATTTTCTACTGTTTTTGCCTAATCGCCAAGATAAGGACGGGTGATGGTATGATGAAATTTATGAAGGGATTCTCACCAAGAACATTCATGCCCAGGCAGGGATTCCGACCCGGTACTTCTTGCATTGGAGCGCGCTCTGGTAACCGCTCCAAGGTCCTCAAGAGAAACAAGTTATTCCTTAGGCTCTGCCCGAAAGGTCCAAACAGCAGGCCTGAAGTACGGTCTTCCGGAAGTGACGTCACCTATACTCAGAGAACTAAATGCATCATATCGATTGATGCACCAGTATCCATAGATTGATGCACTAAAGTGTGTTTTATGGCTTCTTCAAAGGATCAGATTCACATTTGATGCATTTGGGTGCATTTCTGTATGTCGTGAAAGAAACACCATAGTGCATCATTTGATTCAAGTGAGGATTTCTTTCAGTGGAGATGCACTTGAATGTATCAGTTGATGTTCCTTGATGCACCTCCCTGCATCTTTTTTGATGATGCACTTAACAGTTTGGTCTGAGCTACAGAGTTTATGTAGCTCAGACGAAACGTTTAAGTTCATCATAAAACAGATGCATTCTGGTGCATCAAAACGCATCAACTGATGCATTGAAGTGCATCTCGACTGAAAGAAATCCTCACTCGAATCAAATGATGCACTTTGGTATTTCTTTCACGACATACAGAAATGCACCCAAATGCATCAAATATGAATCTGATTCTTTGAACAAGCCATAAGACACTCTTTAGTGCATCAGTCTATGCATTTTGGTGCATCAATCGTTATGATGCATTTAGTTTTCTGTGTGTAATGCAGTTCTAAACCGCCAAGTAAATGAGCAATCGATACCATAGCATGGAGCATGCATCGTTGCAGGCTTGAATACTTGACTCTCGCACTCGTTGTTCATTTGCTTGAAATCACGGAAGTCGAAAGGCAGCCCAATGTAGGGTGAAGTTATTCTACTGTTCAAATTCTATCTAAGTTTTGAAATCCTTTGTGATTTCTATGGTGAAATCAAGTATTTATAATGAGGGAAAAACAGTATGTTCTTAGTTTTATTTACTGACCGTGTTTGGCGCTGCAGTCGAAGTGGAATTCGAAAGCTTAACGCTTCCAGTCCAAGACTTCGAGACTGAACTGAGAGACCATTATCGGAGAATGTTCGCATTAAATACGGTCTTGCTAACTAACACTAACTAACTCTCTAACTCTCTTAAACCCGAAGGTTTATGGCTGCAGCAACACAAGCCTTCCATTTGTCCCTATCCTGGGCAAGGTCAATCCAATCTTTTGCATCCTTACCGATTTCCTTTAGGTTCATCTGAATGTTATCCCTGCACCTTCATCTTGGCCTCCCTACAGGTCTCTTACCATCAGGTTTCCAAACAAGAATCCTGTAAACTCTTCTCTCCTCTCCAATTCGTGCCACATGGCCTGCCCACTTAAGTCTTCGTGATTTAACCATTCTAATAATATCTGGACATGAATACAAATTATGTATGAGGGCGGACTGAAAAGTAATGCCTGCTATTTTTTTGTGACTGTGTAAAGACATTTTGGATTTTGAGCAACCATGTATTTTACTCTTCATACTTTCCCCTTTTGCCATTCCAAGTTTCAAGTTTCTATCACCAGGGGTTGCTGAACTAGAGCGAGGAAAATGGCAGCATGTAACCATACTATGTCGGTGCACCTGAAACTGCGAGTGGTGACAGAGTTTCTAAATGCAGAAAGTGTGTCCCCCAATTGTCATTCATCAGAGAATGAAGGCTTTTTATGGCAATGAATGTGTAACGTCAGTACTGTATGATGTTGGGCTGTTCATGCTCACAATGAAAACCCCTGCCGAGGAACGCTTAACTCTCAAGGAGTTCATTGCCACAAACGTTGAGAGTTCCTCAGCAGGGGTTTTCATTGAAGGCATTACTTTTCAGCCTGCCCTCGTAATTGTAAATTATGTAACCTTCTCCAGTCACCTGTCTCCTTGTCCCTTTTAGGTCCAAATATTTTTCTACGGATTTTGTTTTCAAAAACTCTTAATTCATGTTCCTATTTCAATGTAAGGGAGCAGGTTTCACATCTATTAATACCACAGGCAACATTACTGCTTTAGTGTCTTAGAAATTATACGGCAAGATAAAAGTTTATGAAGAGAGAAGTAGCATCTTTTGTACACAGGCTTAGTAATTAAAGTTTTCTTATAACATGTGGGTATTCCTTTGTTTAAGCGGGATTTTTAATAGGAAAATTGCACATGAAAGGGAATTTTTCTCCATCAGCGCGAGGATTTCTTTGAAGATGAGGTTACCATCACTGGCGACAAACTAGAGATGTGCCCGCACAAAAACAAGCCCCCGCCACCACGGCTTGTCCATTTGAGTTATCACAACGGATCACGGGGCGATAGACACGCTCGCCGCAACCAGCGAGCGAACGAGAAAAAGGGAGGGAGAGAATGAAGTGTATAAAATTCAAGAGAGGAGAGGACAGCAGCGGAAGACGGTACAAACGGGGAGGAAAATGTCCGAGCTTAAAAAAGATAGGAGGACCATTACTGCGTTCACGCTTCAACGGGAGTTCCTACTTGATTGACTGTTCGTTTTCTTGAACTTTTTCTTTCCTCAATTCTTCGCCTTGTTTCCTCAAACTTCGCTGATTTGGTGGAGAAAAGTCTGTACAGTGTGGACCCTGTTCCTCCTCGTCTCGTTCAATGAGCTTCTTCGTTCTTCTTCCAGAGAAGCATCAGATAAGGAAAGGGTCTGCAAGCAATCTTTAGGACGGCATCTTACTTCTAGTCTTGTTTTCGGCCACTGTTAGACATACGCTGATGAAAATTTTATGTTCATTCTGGATTCGGGATTGTACCGAAACGAGAACAATCTGTCTCGTCTTCGAATTCCATAACGAGACTACTATATCTTCTTATTTTACATGCAGCCTTCAAAGTTTCGTCATTGCTTTTTTCACAACCAAGGCTAGCCCTAGACTGGTGCGAAGCCTGGGGCATACAATATACTCGGGGCTTGCAACCAAAATTATTCGTTTCTTCCAGCACTCTTATTTACAGCTAATTTAATGCGTACATTTTCAATCATATTTCACAATAATCTTGTTTTTTTACACTGAACATCATCATCATGTTTTATATACACGGTTTCTATAAATTAGTTATACAAAAGTAACTGTTAATTCTGAAGAAAGTGTATATGTACCAGAATGGTTTATACATCAATGAATACAGCATATCGTCAAGTTTCTTGTCGCACGTTGTACCGACTTGGATTGGTCGTGGTGGAACGACTCCGTGGCCACCTCGTCGACGTTGCTGGGAAGAGGGGGAACGAACAAACACACGTTCTTTAATGTAACCCCAGATAGAGAAATCCTTGGGGAACCAATCAGGCGAACGAGGTGGCCACGGAATCGTTACAAGTCGGTACTTGCGTAAGATAAACAAACGCTAACTCCTCCAGTGGCGGCGTCTGAAACTAACAACGTACAACAAGAAACTTTAAGATATGCTGCATTCATTGATGTATAAACCATTATGTTACACATACACTTTCTTCACAATTAACGGTTACTTTTGTATAACTAATTTATAGAAACCCTGTATAATAAATGAAACCATTCTATTAAATTAACTTAACTACCTGCAAATAATCTAATCATCTTATCACAATATTCAATTTACATTCTGGAATTGGCTTTTCCTGCTTCAGTTCAGTTTCATGTTCAAGTACACTACTGCCTCTGACTAAATATTAATTAATTATTAGATAAACATTTAGTGCCTGGACGTAATCGTGTATTCAGCTTTGTTGACAAAACATTAACTGTACATTATACTGAAATTCTAATTTATACGACACACCAAAATGAGAAGACTTTAATAGAATTTAGAAGATGAATCTGAAGGTCCCTACCTCTCAAGTGAGATTTTCCTTATTATACAAAAATTTAAACATAGTTTATGCTCCTTAAGACCAGTGATGTGCGTCTACGCGTAAACAACGATAGTCTACATTCTACACGTAGACTATTTTATACACGTCGATTAGGTAATCTATGTAAACAACATGGCGAAATGTGATAACTTAACAAAGGGCGCCGTGGAATTGAAAGAAAATTATACTACGTATCATTTGCTGATGCGTGAAGAGAACTTTTCATACTCTATCTTTCAAATTCGAACAATTTCTCACCTAGGAAGAAACCTAATATAGGAAATATTCTAGTGTTTTATGGGAAAAATACCACTCTTGCCTCACGACTGCCATCTGTTGTTGTTTTTTGCATACTATTTATCTTCTTCCATAGTTGATGATAGAAGAGAAGAGAAATTTTGTTGTAAATAGGATTCTTTTCATTTCGTTAGGAACCAATATAGTTGTAAATGTCACTTTCCTTTCATGAAAGCCTTGAAAATTAATTTTAACGCACTTTAGATTGTCTACGTAGTCTATGTAAACTACAACCCAATGTAATCTACGCGTAGATTACGTGTAGACAACGCATGTATACGTAAACTTATAGTCTACGGCACATCACTGCTTAAGACATTATTTATTTTCAAGTAATCCGTTGCAAAAGCGACTTATATTTAAGCACAAGACATTACATCAACAGAAACGAATCGAAATAATCAACATTTACAATCTAGACATTTATACAATGTTCTCGAACTCGGCGAGTCCTTGCTAGCAAGCACACGTGCAATGGAAAAGATATATATATACTATATAATAATGTATGAATGTATGAATGTGCGTGTGTGTGTATGTTTGTTCCGGTATAACTCTCGAACGCCTGGAGCGATTTCAACCAAACTTGGAACACATACGACTCGCAACCTGGAAAGAAATGCTGTTTGGGAAAGCCACCCCTGGTGCCCCCCCCCCCGGGTGTGGGAGTGGGAACGGGTGACATGTAAAACTAATCGACAACGACCTATATTTGTGTGGAATCCATAGTTTTCGGGGTCTCTAAGATGAATAGTGACACTCCCAATGCCGTTCAACTCGAAGACACCCCTTGCACCCCTAGGAGAGGGGTGGGAAGGGGGTAACATGTAAAACTAATCGACAACGACCGACATTAGTGTGGAATCCATAGTTTTCGGGGTTGCTAAGATGCATAGAAACACTCCCAATGCCATTGAACTTCAACACACCCTTGAGACACCTAGGGGTGGGAGTGGGAAGGGGGTGACATGTAAAAATAATCGAAAACGACCGACATTAGTGTGAAATTCATAGTTCTCGTGGTTGCCAATATTAATAGTGACACTCCCAATCCCGTTCAACTCCAAGGAACCTCTGGTATCCCTAGTGGTGGGGGTGGGATGGGGTGACATGTAAAAAAAAAGAAAACGACCGATATTAATGTGCAATTCATTGTTTTTGGGGTCGCTAAGATGAATAGTGACACTCCCAATGCCGTTCAACTCCAAGTTCATTTTAAACTATAGTTAGAATTCATTATTTTCCTGTGTAATAGAAGATTGGAATAAATTAATACCCCGACAACGCCAGACAATCACCTAGTTGTTTATAATTTGTGAGTACATAAGACAGTCCCAAACATAATTGATCTTAAACGCGACGATTGGTTTTGTGTGTTAATGAAAGTGGCATAAACATCACCCATAAATTTAAAATGTTTAGCTCACCAACAAAATAAATTCTCGTTAATATACACACTCAAATTCAGTGTTGCGTGTAGGCATAATATAAATCATATTCATTCATTTTTTCCTATACTACACAAGCACGTAGCATCGGTACAACTCCATTATCAAGCACCCACCATGGTAAGCGTAGTGTGTAAAGGTTTCGGTCATATTATGCTGTTAAGTGCGCCATATTGAAACAAGTCTTATTACTTAAATGTAAGTCTGAATCTGTACTTAGAGATATACAGATGATATACAGGGTGTACCAGAAGTGATAGCGCAAACTGAAGAGGTGAAAAGTATACGATTGTACAAGCAAAAGTGTCTAAGTTAACATGGAGTCGCAACGCAAACGAACCGCGCTTTTCACGTGTGAGGTGACATAGTCCTAATTAGTAACAGATAATAGAATTAAAACACCTCACAAGACATTACCAAGCTGTTACATGTTCGGCAGTGTTCAGTTTTAAGCAAGGAAACCCCGGAGTGCGCAAGCAGACAAGAGTGCAATGTGTACAGTGGGATCTTTAAGTATTACCGTGCAAATTGTCCATCACCATGTTCGTGCACTTTATTTGGCTCAATAAGAGCTTCAATAATTAAACTAAAACTCAAAACAAGCTGTTGGCAACTTCTGCACCAGGATACATTGCTTAAAAATGCACAGGATGTAAGAGAAATATTAATGAAAATATAGTCATGGTCAATTTGCACGGTAATACTCATAGATCAAAACTGTACAAACGATCAAGTCAGTGGCGGATCGTAACCATACATTCGCAATTATCTCGCAAACTGTTTGTTTGCCACCCTATATTTACTAAGACTTCTATTCTTCTACCATCGTGTACTTTTCACCGTTGCAGTTTGCCCTATCATTCCTGGTACATCCTGTATAATTGTTAGATCAATATCCCTCTACTTAGAGAAATTTAATAACGTTGAAGGTCGCAAAATAGGATTTTCGTCAGCCATCCTTCAGCACATTCACAGATTGTATTCAAATGCAATACCAGATCTGTCATTAAATGTTTCTAGGTTTTATGGAAGTTTCACCTGAATAACTATTGCCCATTTCCCACCTCCCCCTCTTACATCTCTTTATTCCTTAACTACACAATACTTTTAAGCATTTATTCCACATTTCAGCTCAAGTCACGCCCTACAATTTCTGTGAAAATGTCGGTCCTATACTCTGATAACAGCGGCGGTGATTGGGTTCCAAAACTGGGGGGAAAGGTGCAAAAACTGTGGGGGAAGACAGTTTACTTTGCCTTGGTAGAAAAGGTTTAGCATACTGCGGAAGCAAAGGTGGCAAAAAGTGTGGAAGGCAACTGCCCCCAACTCCCCTCCTAATGGCCGCCACTGTCTGGTAATGTAATACAAGGTTGAAATACGAAGTTTAAAGTATGGTCCGAATGGAACTATTTTATTTTCGAATAAAATACGGACTTTCTGGAGCAACACAATCATTCTCTTCTGAGTGACGCTTGAAATAATCCCTTGGTTCTGCTCAATTGAAAAAACTGAAAGGGGTATTCTGGTTAAGTACTTCATGATGTACACCGTAAGCCCGTTTGTAGTTACGGAAAAAGGGGGAGAAGCTCATGCACTTTATTTTCAAAAACAAATATCAGGCTCAGACCACGCTGACGGGTGACATTAGATAGATCCAATCCCCGCCGACTGTGCATTTGTTTTTGCCAGCTCATCCACCTAAGTCCTCACTGACACCTGCTGATTGCCGGAATCTCCGTTACACGTGTCGCTGCCAGTCTCAATGCAAACAGCTCGTCTGCCCCCTTGCTGGAAAGCTTTCCTGTACCCTGACTGCATTGGAACAGACTAAGACGTCACAGGATCACGGCATTGTGCAATGCCTTGTTTCCTCTTGGATAAAACAAGCAGGAGTTGAGTCCACTGTGAAACCGCTAATGAGAATTTTCAATTGGTTTTACGGAATAAGAGTTGAGAATTTTCAATTTGCTCATCCTTGTTGCCTCTTGGATCAAACAAGCAGAAGTTGCGTCCACTGTGAAACCGCTAATGAGAACTTTCAATTGGTTTTACGGAGTAGGAGGTGAGAATGTTCAATTAGTTTTACGAAATAAGAGGAGAATATTCAATTTATTTCACAGAATAAGAGGTGAGAATTTTCAATTGGTTTAATAAAAAGAAGAGTTGAGAATATGCAATTGGTTTTACGGAAAAAGAGGTGAGAATATTAAATTTGTTTTACAGAATAGGAGGTGAGAATTCTCAATTGGTTTTACTAAATAAGTCGTGAGAATATTAAATTTATTTTAGAGAATAGGAGGTGAGAATTTTCAATTGGTATAACGAAATGAGCGGTGCCAATACTGAATTTGTTTTACAGAATAGAAGCTGAGAATTTTCAATTGGTTTTACGAAATAAGAGGTGAGGATTTTCAATTTGTTTTACAGAATTGGAGATGAGAATTTTAAATCGGTTTTACTAAATAGGAGGTGAGAATATCCACTTTGTTTTAGAGAATAGGAGGTGAGAATTTTCAATTCAATTCAATTCAATTTCAATGAGCGGTGACAATATCGAATTTGTTTTACAGAATAGAAGCTGAGAATTTTCAATTCAATTTCAATGAGCGCTGACAATACCGAATTTGTTTTACAGAATAGAAGCTGAGAATTTTCAATTGGTTTTACGAAATAAGAGGTGAGGATTTTCAATTTGTTTTACAGAATTGGAGATGAGAATTTTAAATTGGTTTTAGGAGGTGAGAATATCCACTTTGTTTTAAAGAATAGGAGGTGAGAATTTTCAATTGGTATAACAAAATGAGAAGTGATAATATTGAATTTGTTTTACAGAATAGGAGGTGAGAATTTTAAATTGGTTTTACTAAATAAGAGCTGAGAATATTCAATTTGTTTTACAGAACAGTTGAGAATTTTCAATCGGTTTTACGAAAAAAGAGGTGAGTATATTCAATTTGTGTTACAGAATAGGAGGTGAGAATTTTAAATTTGATTTTACGAAATAAGAGGTGAGAATATGCAAGTGGAAGAAAAATTACGTACAATGAATGAAATCAAATCAATCCGAAAGAGCCACAGCCAGAGGCACTAGGGGTCATTTCATAGTTTATGCAGCACTCTTCACGCTAGTTGAAGAACAAATGAACATATTTGTGACACACGTTCAAAAACTGTTGTCGTGCTCACTTCAGAAGTAGATGCTAACTTAAGTTCAAGCTCTGACCGCTGAAGAATCTTTATCTACATTTGGTTCAACTATGAAAGATAACAGGGCACTGATGCTCTGTGACTGATTGAATTTGCTTTATTTCACTTAACTTTTTGTGCCACTTTTGGCTAATTTGCGATGATGGGGATGAGTGATGATATGATGAAATTTATAAATGGACATTCACAAACATCCATTCCCAGGCCAGGATTATAACCCGCGGCCACCGGCGTCGTAGCGCGATGTGCTAACCACTCCGCCAGGGGGCCGGCTGGTGCTCTGTGGTTGCAATACATTAGGATGTTCGAAATTCTTCTGAATTTCATTAAAGCCGAATGTACTAGAAAGTGGAGTTTATATCTTCAATCAATCCGTTACACATATTCCCTCTGCTTGCTGCATCAGGGGCAAAGGCTGTGCAACAAGTGTGTGTCTTTATGTACAGGACATGATGGAATTGAACATGTTAGCACCAGATATCAACTAAAATGGCTGAAATATATTAGGCAAAGTGACCGGTTTTGCGCTGGTCTGTCAGCTAATATTGTCATGGAATCGTATTTGACCGTATCATATTAGTTAAATACATTGACAGTGGCAAGGATTAGGGGGGACTTCCTGCCCCAGCATTACCGCCTCTTAATGCTAAACTTTGTCCACCAAATGGAAGTAATCTGTCCTTGCCTCCTCCGGTTTGACACCCCTCCGGCGCTAGTGTGTACATATATTTTAAATCAACCCGAAACAACATATACCAAACGCAGGTGAACCAAACACTGCAGAAAAAATATGCTACGTTTTCACCAATATCGCAAGAAATGGAACACGTCAATATAGATAAACACATGACTCAGTTTAAGGTACATTTCTCCTCAAACCCTCACCCTACCGGCATGAAACGAAAACCATTCTCTAGAGTAAATAATGATCTATGATTTTGATATAGTAACTTTAGGTCGTAGTTTACATGGTTTGTTACATATTTGCTGTTATTTGTGTCGGTAACAAACTTTTACGTTAATTTTAAAAATTAAAGAAAATATTTGAAGCTTTCTAATTCAATTAAGATTTATGGTAGCTCTATCAAACAAAAATTATAATTCAGTAAATTTTATGCTCTTTTATTTCGGTTATGTACATTTTTGCATACAACGCACGTTTTGGAGATATTTTTTATAATTTTCAAGGTGAATTTCTGGCTCAATTTTTCAAGATGGCGCCGAAGCTACAGGTCAGAGAGTGGTAGACTCTTCAAAATCAGATTCCTCACATTTTTGTTACTATAGGCGTAGTTGGTTTTATTTCTGTTGCAATCAGTTCCCAAACCGACATTACTGAGAATTGTAGTGGTCACACAATTTGGATCATAAACCTTTTACCGAGCAAGGCCTCATCTCGAAGAAGGTTCATGATCCAAATTGTTAATAATGATCTATGATTTTGGTACAGTAACTTTAGCTCATAGAGACATTATTTACAATTTGTCACTTGCTTCCTTTAGTTTTAATTTTCTCGCAATTGACGTCTTGTGAAAATTAGTGTAAGAGTCTATGTTGGCCATCAATAAGGATCCTTCATGCAAACTAACTTCAATTTTCACACTCCGAAAAATAATACAGGGTAAAAATGTCATAACCGGGAAATGGATTGAGAAAGTACTTACGGAATTGAGTTTCTGTGTAATTTCGGAAGGTCGTAGAAGTGTTTTCTCGCATTCTTCAATGTATTTGGCTGCTAAATCATGTATTTTTCTATAATAATGTCCGTCCGATGCACGAAAGCTGTTGCTTGCATTTCCATCCATGTACTTGAATCGGATGTTGCGAGCATCTGATGACGTAATCCCCGGCAAGTGTTTCAAAACCCACAGTTTTTTCACTATATTGCCCAACCTAAAGCAAACTAACCTAACCTTACCGTGATGGTGCGTGGGGCTATCGTGAATGGTTTTTGGGGCTATTCGTGGATGGTTATACGATCCAGAATGGTATTTGGGGCTATGCGGGAATGTTTTTTCCGGGAATGGTTTTTGGGGCTATTCGTGGATGGTCATAATATCCCGAATGGTTTTTGGGGCTATGCGTGAATGGTTTTTGTGGCTATACGGGAATGGTTCTTGGGGCTATGCGGTAATGCTTTTTGGGGCTATGCGGGAATGCTTTTTGGGGCTATGCGGGAATTTTTCTGTTCAGAAGGTTGAAACACTGCCTTGCCGTTTGAAACACAACGCTAGTCAAGATTTGCCCGCCATTTTGCGTGTTCAGGAAGCGAGAAAAGAACAAACAATAATTACTCGATATGTCGACAATAGATACTAATTTCGTTAAAAGTTTTACCTAATACAGTTATCACGTGTGAGTAATTTGCCGAAATCGCGAAAAGATAAAAGAGACACGATTCTAGTACGCAAAAGTACAAGCAACTCCATCTCTTGTTAGTTTGAACAAGTCATCCGGTTAAAGCCATTGCTGCGCGACTTGTAGAGGCAAAACCTATTTTCTTTCCCGCAGCAATACGAGGAACTCTCTGGCAATTTCTAAGGAATATCTTGGAAGGAGGCTTTAACGCTAACCTGAAAGTAATTAGCATTTCTGCTTGAATCCTAAAGCGTTGTTTTGGAGACGTTACAGACGTAGAAAGTCGAGAGGCTGTTGTGGTTTTCCCTGAGTTTCGGTCCAACTCAAATGAACATTAGAAGTATATTTCCATGAAGGCTTGCTGTGCAGACGTCGTGCCGTATTTAACCGTTAGCGCGGAATGCAGAGACGGGAGTTTCCCCCGCATTATACGCGCGTAGGCAACAATTGAATATCGTAAATTACGAACAGGACGCCTGCGGTTTTTATCTCCAAGATGCCAACTTCCTGTTCTGTGTACTTGCAGCGTCTAGCTGCCTGGATAACGTCTTGAGCCTCCCTTACCAGCCGCATATCGCTTGGAGGAAGAGGTTCGAGCAGGTCCTTCGACTCCCCCTCCCCCCTCCACTGGAAATTGACACAGATCATTTCAAGTTACAGAAAGATTGTTATTTTATTCTTCATAACGGAAATAAAGTTCATTTAGTTACACTTCGAACAGAACAAAATGAAAATAACTCCAAATCGGTAAAAAATGGTGTAAAATTCATACTCTGCCATTCAAACCAACGAATAAATGCTTTCAAGACTTTCAAAATTTCAAAAATTAGATTTTTATGTGAAAGGTCAGATCATGAATACGGCTAAAATTTCCCCCTTAACTTTTAAATCTTTTTCTTGAAAGAGGTGTACAAAAGTTAATAACAAAATAGGATAACCATGCATTTCTGTACACTAACCGTATAAAATAAATAATAATAATGAAGACCGTTATGCTTGATAGCTATTCACTGCTATCTGGTGGATCAAGTAGAAAATTCTCCCCATGGATATATTAATAATAATAATATATGGAACAAAAATTGTATATTTTTATTAGTTTATAATAAACCATATATACCTATTGTTTTCCTTTGTAAAATACAAAAGAATAATGATACTTGCAATGTTGTATTTACAAACTGTCCAACTTGAATTTCCAACAAATGCGGACTGAAATTCAAGACTGTCTCAATTGTATTTCGAGTGTTAAGTAATAGCAATAATTGTCGGAGATATGTGTGACAAGTGTTGAGAAATCCACAAACTAACAAATGCAAATATAATATTCGCCGGCTCGTTTCGAAGACGCAATTTTCAATTTATTTTGGAAATTATAGCTAGGTATGTTAGAGCATATCTTATCTAGTTCCTCGCATAATATCGGATCAAACCCTTTACTGAAAGGGAAAAAAATATTAAGGACCCTTGAAATGCAATTAAAACCGTTCTTTGACGATAAATTAATACACACATTAAAATTAATACAGGAATCAACTGCGGGATTTTGTCTTGTCTCCTGCTTTGTCATTGTTCATTCCGAGCACCCTATACAGCTCAGCGTTGGATATAAGAATGGATTATATGGATTTAATTTTTAATGACGAGTTGATCCCTGTATTAGTTGTAATTGATGTGTGAATTAATTAATCTTTAAAAAGAATGTTTTTCATTTTATTGCAAGAGAGCTCTTATAATTATGTTTTTGTGAGCAAAGCTCCTGTTCCAAAAAAACTGATTGTTATGGTTGTTTTACGTCGCTACTCTGCCACTTTTGGATACTAGCGACGACGAGGATTGGTGATGAAATTATTTTATTGTTGAAGGCACACTAACAAGGGAAACACATGCCCAGCACGGGATTCGAACCAGGGATCCCTGACGTGTTCGATTTGTTTTATTGATTTGGTATATTGTACTTCGCTTTTCTGCCACTTTTGGCTAATCAAAGATGGGGATGAGTGGTGATGTGATGAAATTGATGAATGAACACTCACAAATATCCATGCCCAGACCGGGATTCGAACCCGGGAACCCTGGCGTTGTAGAGCAAAGCTCTAACCACTGCGTCACGGCTGCAGGCACTGACGTGTTCAAAACGAGGCAGTGGAAACATTATGTTTGCATTTGTTAGTTCGTCGATTTCATCAACATCTGTCGCACATGTCTTGCGATTGTTGACATTTCATGACATTCGAAACACAATGGATACTTTTTGTAATGCACGATCTTCAATTTATTGGAAATTCTTTGAGTTGGCCAATTTGTAAATAATGAAAATACTACTTACGACATATAAAGAATCATTATTATTTTGTATATTGCTCAGTTAGGACCCCCAAGTTGTTTCTTACAAGTCGAAACTCTTGACAAGAGACACGTCGCTGGAAGTTACGTCATAGCAATAATTTGCTGAATTGGGTTGCATACATAATAGTTAGGTTCTAAGCGCTTTTGAGCTAAAGTTGAAGTCCTGATTCGAATGCCACTCTACTGCAAAAAAAGTTCCGAAAAATCGATTGCCCTCTCACAACCATATGTCAAGTTCACGTGCAGCCAAGTAATATATATATTTATATACCGGGTGGTCCAAAAGTCCTGGAACGGTCACATATCGTGAGAAATACATATCGAATCGGAAAACGAAAAAATACGTGTATAATAAGTGAAAGAAAGCTATTTAATGATATCACTTTCTTGCGGAAATTTAAAATCGCCATATTTCAGTTCCAAATTGAGCTAGGAGGATGGTTGATAGCTCGTTGGACTCGGAATAAAGTCCTCTTTACGATTCTACGATACAAAATGGGAGTTTCCGGTAAAGATTTCACAGTTGCCCCCCACCCCCAAGGTCCGAGGGTGGATAATGAAGTGTGATATCATTGAATAGCTTTCTTTCACTTATTAAACACGTATTTTTTGATTGACCGTTCCGGGACTTTTGGACCACCCGGTATATTATGTGAATGACTTTTTTCAGGGAAGAAAGGTATCAGTGCTATTCAAGTTCATTTGTTGTTGTGTTCATAAAAACTACTCAAAACAGTATGGTATATTCATAATAATCATCTAACTATAAAAAGGTGCCGGTACGGCGTACCGTTGCATACCGTCAGGAAAAAGCACTGTATATATGTGTCTGTATCTTTGTTTTACGTCCCCTTTATGCTAATCGGGACTGGATCTACAGTTTAAAGTAAGATTGAAACCACTGTGCAATGTGCCTCTACCGAAGATAGACATTACCACTACGCCATCTAGGAAGCATTTGCACAAAGTACCGCATCCAATTCAAACGACGTTTCTGATTTATTAAAAAATAGTGCATAGCCTACAGCAGTTTACCTGTCCTGTACAAGCAAAACATTGTGGACACCTGTTACGTTCCCGGTTTAAACTAGGGTAAAAATGTACTTGCAGTTAATCCATTCCGGTGAACACAAGATGTATCAGCCTACTATGAAGCCTCTCAAGACATGGGAATCACGTTCGGGTATGTATATGTAAAATATATTATCTCTCACAATTAAAATACCTTAATACTTCAGTTGATCCCCATAACACACAGTGCACTGGAAGGAGCGAATTTACAATATCGGAAGTAACTTAAATTGCTTTCAAATTCGGCATTCTCACTAATTTTGGCCTCGTAATCACGATTCTGCAGTTAACATTTGGCGGTCACGTCTACAAATTGCAAAATAAGTCGAAAAATATGGGTCCGTGAACGGAGTGAACAGCTTTGATTTATGAAGAATACAACTATTTGTTGCAATGATTAGCGTTTCAAAACTATGTTTATGATGACCCTTAATTTTAACCATGCTTGCCTAACCTAACCTTTCGTGGGGCAAACATGTTTTCCACCTTTACGCAAGACGCCATTTTCTCACATGCAAATCAACGCTCCATGCAACGGGTCTCACTTATTGCACAACACTTGAGCAACGTTGTGTTATGACTACGTCAGAACACAAGGTAGCAAGACCGTTGTGCGGAAAGGAAGGTTTCCATGTTAGTGTATGGAGAATCGTAGCGGTAATTGACAAGGTTATTTTGCAATGTCTAGACGTGACATTCGTGATTACGAGGCCAAAATTAGTGAGTATGCCGAATTTGAAAGAAATTGAACATACTTCAGGTATTGTAAATTTTTACCCACTGCAAGAGCTTCCTCTTAGAATTAAAACCGTATTAAGCTCGAAAGTACACAAATTACGACATTCAGTTTAAAAGACACTTACTTCAGCCATCAGAATCCATAATATACCTTACCTAGCAACTAACATTCAAATACACTGCTCAAAAAATTAGTGGATCGAAGGGAAACAAAAAATTGAGATGAAAATCATGTACAATGCACGTGAATGAACATCGGGAGAGAAGCTACAGTAGAGGATACATTATTACTGGCAACAGAAAGGAATGTGAGACATTTAACACAATGTTCTCATGGTTTGCAATGTGTGTAGCAACAGAAAGGCAGAAATTGACATGCCCTTGAGAGGAACTGGCCCCTAGTAATGAGTGCGGTCTCCTCGAACGGCAAACATTGCAGCGCATCTGCGTGGCATGGACTCGATGAGGTGATCGATGAGGGTTTGGAGGATTTGTCGCCAATCTTCATTTTGGGAAACCTCTAGCTCTGGAAGGTGTGAAGGAGGTGTCAGCTTATGCTGAAATGCGTCTAACAAGTGCTTCCCAGACATGCTCAATAGGTTAAGCCCGGTGAGCATGCAGGCCACTCCATACGCTCGATTCCCTCATCCCCTAGCATGTTGTCCACCTACAAAGCTCTGTGCGGACGGGCATTATCATGCATGAAAAGGAAACCATCATCAATTGCACCTGCGTATGGAATGACATGAGGTCTGATGATCTCGTGTCTGTATCTAAGGGCTGTCAAACTGCCATTTTGGATGATGTGGAGATCCGTTACTGATTCCAGCTCACACCATCAGTCCACCACCACTATACTTGGATGTTTCCTGCACAAATACAGTGTTGTTGCGTGTTCCACGTTCCCTTCAGATTAAAACACGTCGATTGTCACTGAAGACTGGACCGTGACTCATCGGAGAACAGCACCAGCCTCCATTCGGCGTGCCCCCAATTGCGATGCCCTTCAGCCCAGTTTCTATGAGCCCTACGGTGTTGTGCGGTTAATGGCATACACGCCATGGACCTACGTGCATAGAGGAAACATTCACGTAGATGACTGCGGATGGTTTGAGACGACACTCTACTTCCTGTTGCTGTGAGCAGGGAATGTTGCAGCTCTGTAACATTCTGTCGTTTGTTTCGACGGGTTGTCAACAGGAGGTATTAATCATCTCTTGGTGTTGTTCCTCGCGGACGGCCTTGACCTTACCTTCGTCGCACAATTCCTTTGGAACCGAGCCCATAGGCGAGAAATGAGACTTTGTGATACTTCAAAGGCAGCTGCTACCACTCGCTGTGTGTGTCCAGCTTCCATGCTTCCTATGGCAATCTATGCCATGAATTCTGGCAAATCGTGCTGTTGCGGCATTTCACAACTTGCCCACGTTCCTTCACAAACTCCTACACTGTCTGCTGGCTAGCATTCCCACAACTGCACACTTCTGCCGTCTACCACCCTTCCGACGGGGCACCCACCTGCAGACAGGACAAATGTCTGAGACACGTGTCTTCATACACCAATCTTACTGTTTCATGTCAAAGAGCACTTTCACGCCCATCTTCGTTCTTCATGTCATTGATGACACATAAACTTACGGATATTTCCCATGATCCCCTAATTGTTTTGAGCAGTGTATATCAAGGTTAGTCAATAACCAATTCACATACTACAAAACTGAGTAAAGTAAATTATGACGTCATAGACAGTTAACATATTAAACACTGAATTCATAAATTAAGTGTGTGCGTATCAAACTTGGCACACAGCCTCAAGTGGTTAAATATGTATCCAGTGGTAATCAAAACCGGAATCCCTAGATTACAAGTCGACAGCGTTAGCCACAACCATTGATGTGCTTAGACTATACGTTTACGTCTACATGCGTTTTCTACACGTAATCTACGCGTACATTACATTGGGTTGTAGTTTACATAGACTACGTAGAGAATCTAAAGTGCATTAAAATTAATTTTTAAGGGTTTCATGAAAGGAAACTGACATTTTCAACTATATTGGTTCCTAACGAAATGAAAAGAACCCTGTTTACAAAAAAAATTCTCGTCTCATCTATTATCAACTATGGAAGAAGATAAATAGTGTGCAAAAAACAACAACAGATGGCAGCCGTGAGCCAAGAGTGGTCTTTTCCCCATAAAACACTAGAATATTGCCTATATTAGGTTTCTTCCTAGGTAGGAAATCGTTCGATTTTGGAAGAAAGAGTATGAAAAGTTATCCTCACACATCAGCAACTGATACGCAGTAGAATTTTCTTTTAATTCCACGGCGCCCTTTGCTAGTTATCACCTTTTGCCATGTTGTTTACATAGATTACGTAATCTACGTGTATAAAATAGTCTACGTGTAGAATGTAGACTATCGTTGTTTACGCGAAGACGCACATCACTAGCCACAACACAAGCTGGATGCATAGTGATGAATATTACAAAAAAATAAGTCCAATGGCGTTTCGTGTTTAATTTTTGGCGTCAAAGTGTGACAACTAACACGTGGAAGAAACTTGACAGACACTAACAACCTAACACACCCAACATGATATCAATACCAATCACTAAAGCATATCACCACAATGCATTTAATGTAAGTAAACGAAGTTTATATGTTATCAATTATTCTGTTTGAGCCTGCATACATTTTTATTGATAATTACGAAGCTCCAAATACATTTGATAGGGAACCTGATTTGATTTGCGACCAAAAGCTCCAGATAAGCGAAAATCGTTAGAAGACTGCCCCATTCAGTCGAACGGGTATTTCATGACAGAATTCCATGCATACAGATCAAAGCTAGGCTCGCAGCGAAAAAGAATATTTACGGCCGAGTGGTCTCCTGTAATGTTATTCCTGTTTCCTTTCATCTGCATAATCTTCCAAATTGTGACCTCGCCGGGAATACAGGAAGAGAGGACAAATGAGAATATCCTCTATTTTTTGTGACACGCGCGTTCCGTGTACACGTTAGTACCCCCGGCCGCCATTTCAGTTCGCAACGAAGCAGTAAACAGGGCATTAATTAAACAATTATTTCAGTCGGGCAGAGAACGGCCTTGACAGGCGTGTTGTACATTTTTTTACTCCGCTGTGGAATAGGGGCGGTGCCCATACGAGGAACTCCTGATCTCGTTTCGAAAATCGAAACATGACCCATGGTTCAAGTACCCAGACCAGAACTGGACGAGGCTCTGATCATCAAGAAGGGTGGATAAATATCATGATTTTTATTTAAAAATTACTTTATATAAATCGGATTTTTGTGATTTTAAACGATTTTTTTTTCAATTTTATTAAAACACACCCTTTAAATTGCTTGTTTTTGGCAACATACATAGAGACATAAGTTTTCTATTATACATTTTTTTTTTCTGGTAAACAGTACTTGTTTGATTAAAGCATATAAAATATTATTAATTTTTCTGTTTCTGATCATTGATGTGCCGCAGACTATACGTTTACGTCTACATGCGTTGTCTACACGTAATCTACGTGTAGATTACATTGGGTGGTAGTTTACATAGACTACGTAGAGAATCTAAAGTGCATTAAAATTAATTTTCAAGGGTTTCATGAAAGGAAAGTGACATTTTCAACTATACTGGATCATAACGAAAAGAAAATCATCCTATTTACAACAAAATTTCTCTTCTCTTCTATTATAAACTATGGAAGAAGATAAATAGTATGCAAAAAGCAACAACAGATGGCAGTCGTGAGGCAAGAGTGGTCTTTTTCCCATGAAACGCTAGAATATTTTCTATATTAGGTTTCTTCCTAGGTGAGAATTTGTTCGAATATGGAAGGAAGAGTGTGAAAAGTTCTCCTCACATATCAGAAATTGATATGCAGTAGAATTTTCTTTTAATTCCACGGCGCCCTCTGCTGTTATCACCGTTCGCCATGTTGTTTACATAGATTACGTAATCTACGTGTATATAATAGTCTACGTGTAGACGCACATCACTGTTTCTAATATTGTCGTATATGAACCTACTTTGGAAATGTTTGTCGAGTGTGTTAAGGAAATTATAATATTTTTCATTAATTTTGTTCTAGTAAATAAAATATTCTGGATGTACTATATAATTGTAACTTAAAGTATTTCTTATAGCTAGTCATTGTAGCTGAATTTTGACAATTTTTTAAATGATCGTTTTCAAAATTTCAGCTGCTATGTTTATTTACAGTTTGATGATAGTAGTATTTTGTATATTTTTCTACATACACAAAATGCAAATTTTGTCTATAACATTATTGAATTTTAAATCAAGAGAAATTTAAGTGTGTTTACAGGGGACCTTCATCCCATCAATACATATATTTTGTTTCCTTTCTTTTCCTTTCTTAGAGCCCAATAAACATCATTAAATGATTATGAGATTAATGTACTTTCACCAAAAAGTTATTTTGATATCTACAAAATCCTTATGTACATTATTCTATAAATTATTTCTTTAAAGTGCTTTAAATCAGTGATTTTTTGAAAAGAAAAGCACCTGATTTAATCCGCGACTTAAATCAATCTGATTTAAATCAAATCCACTTTGTGAGCACTTCAGCACATATGCTGTATTTGTCCGTCACTCAATGCAGTGATA
Organism: Lepisma saccharinum; assembly: GCF_977018435.1. Taxonomy (NCBI): domain Eukaryota; kingdom Metazoa; phylum Arthropoda; class Insecta; order Zygentoma; family Lepismatidae; genus Lepisma; species Lepisma saccharinum. Next base: position 55,531,008 of record NC_139254.1, on the reverse strand, counting down.
TGCTTCTTAACAAAAACAAAATGGAGGATAGACTTCTAGCAAGAAAATAAACGTCCATATTCAATTTCTATAACTAATTCATTCATTCAGCCTCCCCGATGGCGCAGTGATTGCGTCCTCGCCTTGTAATCAAGGGGTCCCGAGTTCGATATCCGGTGGAGGAACATAGTGGTTCGGATCACACTTTAAACTATTGGTACAGTACCGATTAGCTTTACTGTGCATATAGTGGACTTAAAACACAACTCAGCTTTTAACATTAGTCCTCAGAGACAGTATTGTTTTAGCTCGTTTTAAGCACAGAACGAATGATTGAGTTGGTGTTGTAAGTCCATTTCTTGCACAGTAATGTTAATCGAGATTGGACCTACAGTTTAAAGTGGGATCCGAACCACTATGTTCCTTCACTGGGTATCGATCCCGGGACCTGTTAAAAGCTGAGGCTGTAAAGGGATACTCAGCATATAGAAGGACAGACTCAGAACAACATAGTCTATTGGAGATTCTACTGGCCGTAGGTACAAACGCCAGAGCGTCGTTAGCCTGCAATATTGAAGTTACCGGCGTAGACTGTATGAAAGTAAGGTTGACTCTTTTGTGCTCTTACAGAAGGTCGCTCCTTACACCCGTGGTCATCAAGGGGACAAGCCTTCGAGTCTCTTAAGGCATAATATGGTGGCCAAGGAAGTACGTGCCACGTGGTTGCATACATACAGGGTAAAATACAGTATCGAACCCGGGACTCCTTGATTACAAGGCGACGACGCTACCACTGCGCTATCGGGGAGGTCTTAAAATTACAGGTCCAGTGCCGATTAGGCTATATGTGCATAAAGTGGACCTAAAACATCAAGTCAATCAATCAAAGCTACGTTATAATTCCACCTCCGAAAAAAAATCCCCGAACGCCAGTGCATGTGCCACATAATAATAATAATAGTTGGAAAATGTAATTTGATTTGAAAATACGAGCTTTCATACTCTCTACAATTGCCTCAGTACTCTCCCAAGTTCGCTCAATTTCCCTTCTACCGTGATGAAGGAAGAAAAGAAGAGAAGATCTGGTTTAAACAATATTTCACTTCTTCATCTCCCAGAGTCCATTTCCGCGAGTTATATTCGCTTCCTCGAACAATGGCCCGGACGAATTCTGATTTGTGGATTTCTCCTTAATTACAAGCACATTCCTTACAACGCTGCCTCTCTGAGTGGAGAGCCTGTAATTGGTATTAGCTCACTCACGTGGAAATCAGATCTGGAGGAAGGGGATTTCCCTATTGTCCCGGGAGATCCCAGCGAGAGAGCCATGCTGCCACCTGCTGGCCGCGCTCCAAAGTAGACAATTTCTGTATTTCTTTACAATAAATGGGGGATACGTTAAAGCGAATCGTAGTTAGAGCTGACGGTGAGACTATAAGAGGGGAAAATTGTGAATTCCTAACTGCCAGTAGGTTGGGGGCTTTGCATTAGAAGAACTGACCATTTTCCTAAAATCGAGCATTCACACCAAATCGCCATTTCGCACGTGGCATGGTGCATGACAATTGAAAATCAACATTAAACCACGCATAGGCGTGCGCAGACCCTCTGATTAAGGGGCGGGGCCAGAGCATTATATATATCTTTCTCTTAATCGGAGAAAAAAAAACCTCATTTGATCTCACTGTTTTGTTGTATTGATGGGTAAGGAACAGAGGTGTATGTAGTGTGTGTCCGGACCGGCCGCAAATCATTGTAAGAAGATTAGAAGAACTGAAACTTCCCCTCTCTGTGGTTCAGAGACTTTTCTACATATAAATATGGTTTCGTAAAGTCGATTCAAAACAACTGCACATAATTTATTCCTTTCCAACAGTGACACAAAAGAATAAACTGTCCTTGTCCTTGGCACCCAATTGCTGATAGCTACTGATTTCCAATCCAATGTATGGGCGATTTATTCTGAAAACAAGTAACAAAACTAAAAACTAAAGTATGTGGGAGTGTAAATAACAAGAAATTTTCTAGAGAACGAAGTTAAATAGTTTAATTACATAGAAAATAATGTACGGTGATAAAATTTATCTACAATAAATTTCTTAGTGAGAGCTTTAGGCGGGGGGCAACTGCATCCTCTTCACCCCATCCCCCCGTGCACACGCCTATGAAACCACGAACTAAGAATTGAATAACTCATTGAAGCAGTAGGGAAATGATCATTTTATTATGGGGTCGGGTAAAACTGATGGTTTATGTACTAGGTCATTAATATGTTGTGGTGAATCGGGACTTGTTTATCCCGTTTCGCCACATTCTTCGGCCCACCCTGTATAGAGGAATTAGACCGATCCGTGAGATTGTCAGTTCGCGGAGAAACTTCGTTTGTTTTCAAAGAGACTCGCATGGGCGCCGACGAGACTGCCACCTACCGAGCTTCTCGGGGTAGAAGTTTTCCTTGTTGGGCGAACCAGTGTTCTCCCCGGGCCGATTCCGATAACAGCAACTCCAGCAACGGTGTTCCACGGCGTGATAGCTGGCTGAGTCAAAGTGGCGTGACTCAGCTCTTATCTTCCGGTACACCTGTGAGCCTAGACTAGAACGTGGAAACCTTGCGGATATGGAGTTAAGTATTATTACAAGAATGGTTTAATTTTATCGCGTTACCTTAATAGACATTTTTTTTTAATCTTTCATCTTCCTTTTTTTTTTACTTAAACATTTTTTGGGAAAAGATCGTAACTTCATATTTTTTTTTTTTTGATAATAATTTCCTATCGCCGGGGTCTAATTCCTCCAAAGTATATATGTAGTCAAAAGAAGGGAATGATCATGGACTTAGTTTTGGTAGCATAAGTGATGCAAGGGAATCCAAAGTAAAAATGAATCTATGACGTGGATCGTCATTGTAAAAAATGTTTTTGTGAAAATCTGTCAAGAAGGGGGGGGGGGTAATTGGTAACTGTTTTTTCTGGTAAGAAAGGACTTATTTAAATGAGAACACATTGTTAATACAGTTGTAACAAATCAAATACTCTGCACTTGTTAAGCAAAATAAAAAGTGTTTTGAGAAAATATCTAACCTTACTATTCATGTAATTACGCAAAGCGCTGGGCGCTTTTTAAGATAACTTCACCCCTTCCAGTATAATTTCTTGCGTAGCAGATTTATTATTATTATTTTTTTGGCAAAGGGTCACAAAAAAAGGGGAGTTGTATTTTTGGTTGCTCATATACACGTCAGTTCGTCGGGAGTGGGACTAGACGAGCCCGCTATAAAACTCCGGACCAGCTGGCGGTATATGCAAGATCTTGGAGCGACGTACTATTTAATACCAAAAAAAAAAGGTAAAACTGGGATTAGTAGTTTTGACTTGTGCCCATTTTGATTGTCAGATCCTTTTGGTTTTCTCCCTACAGCAGCGCAGCCACCCGTGGTTGAGAAACTTTATATATATATATATATATATATATATATATATATATATATATATATATATATATCGTAAGTATTTTCTTTTGTGGAGGGTGTGTTATTTTTTTTTTACAGGGAGATAGCCAAGGAAAAAAAGCACGTACTTCCAAAATAAATAATGGGTTGTGACGGATTGTTCCAAACAACATCGAAATTGAGCAAGACGTCACAAACTATATGGTAGCAGGCACGGCCACGTTTCCCGAGGTGCTTTCGCTCCGGTGTTGGACTTCCGCCTTTGACCAATTGCGTTTGGTTCTGTTAAACAGGTTTGCAGTGAAATTTTTTGGGGGAATTGAATTTATTAGTGATTTGTTGCTAACCTAATGTATTGCCTTGCCGAATTGCAGTATTTTCATATACCCACTATCTTTGATTATTAATAGTAAATTTTTTTCAGGGTTTTAAATTGTTTAAATTTCAGTTCAGATTCCCATTAATTCCTTAAAGTTTGACCTTCTGTAATTTTTTTCATTATGTCACAGCTTCGAGGAAATGTCCAATTGGACCCGTCCACTACACCCAAGCGGGTGGATTATGTCAAGGTGCCTAAGGTCTTGTTTGTTAGCCCCGAAAGCGGGGGAGAACCTACAACGGACGGCAAAACGGAGCAATCTGTTTCTCAACCTTCTTCTTCAACAGATAAAGTTACCTTACGTAACCTTGATGCAGAAATTGATGAATTGCCTTCATGTGATGGGGAAAATGTTGATTTTTTGTTTGACTTTGTTTTACGTTTGCAATTACTTTTTAGTTTCAATATATATCCTGACCAACTTGTTCTCCGTAATGTTATTAGAAAAACTACTGGACTTTTGAAGACGCTTTGGCGTGAGGCACTTGCCGCCTCCGCCTCTTAGTTTGCTCTAAAATGTCACATATGGTCAACCCTGGTTCCATCAAATACTGTAGCTTTACTTATTAATTCTCATGTTTGCAGAGTACAACACGCTACAGAATCATTATCTGCTTACGTTTCTTCGGTCATTGATTGTGCCAATGCCTTGAATTTAGTCTGGGAAGAAACACTTTTGATTGATGAAATTTTTCAAAATTTACACCCGAATACACGGGGTTTTCTTTTATTTCAAACCAAACCAAAGAATTTAGCTGAATTGCTCAAATTGGCACGGGACATTTCTCCCATGGAGCGAAAATTTTATAGCGCTCCGCCATCGGATGAAAGGAAAATGAATGCAAATACACATAGGTTAATGACGACGACTTCAAATAATCAATTGGGTTTTGATTGATTGATTGATTGATTTAGTTTATTTTACTTCGCGTTTTGTGCCTCGTGGCTAATTTGCGAAGATGAGGATGAGTGATGAAAGGATGAAATTGATGAATGGACATTCACAAACAACCAAGCCCGACCAGGATTCGAACCCGGGACCCTTGGCGTCGCAGCGCGATGTGCTAACCGCTCGGGATAATCAATTGGGTTCAGGCACCAATTTTAGAGGTGGTAATTATAATGTAAATGGTATGTCTAGGCGTAATGTTCAGTGCCGTCGCTGTTCAAAATGGGGACATGTACAGGCTACTTGTAGAGTTCGCATGCCTAATGAAACCCCCCAAAATGTTCGACGATAAGAGCAGTTTTGTTAACTTGTATGTCTTGCTCTGTAGAATCTTGTCATTTCTATCTGTTCAATATTGTTTTCCAGAATGTATGTTTTTCTCTATCTGTTCTATATCTTTTCTTCCTTCTTCCCTTTTCTAATTAGTAATTTTGGTTATTTTTATTTTTGGCATGTACATTTCCTGGAGAATTTGATTTGTTGATGTGGCTTACCAACCTGGTTGTCAGTGACCAGTGCCACTAGATTCTGCATGCTACACTGCGCCTTCTGTTTCCACCTGCTTCTCGTCGCTGCTATGGATTTTTGCTTCAGTACATCTGTACGCCCCTGATTCCTGGTATACTGCATGGATATTGCATGTTTGGATCTGGACTGAATTTTTTGGATCTCCGCCTGCAACTGTATTTTGGTGTTCATGGATTGCACCAAACAGATGAATTTTTTGGGAATTCAGGTATGTCTTGAGGAACGCCTGTGTTTTTTTTGTGTGAATTTGGCTCGTACTCCTTGGAGTCACACAAGTGAATATTTAGTGCTTCGATTGTGGTGGTGATTCACCTTATCCTCTGTTTTTGGGGCAGTGCTACTTATACAAAATTTTTGCCCTGGTTCTTGTATGAAGAATTTTCGCATCTTCATCGTTGCGATCTTCAGTATGGTGTTTTGGAAAGTGTATTATTGTCTTGTTTCCTTCGACATGGTTTGGTCGAAGCTTGACTAGATATCCAGCACCCTTCATGTTCTTCTGAGCGTTGCTCTACGTTCTTTTGTTAGCAAGATGACGCTGGACTTCCATATTTATTTACCTTTGCTGCGGGATGCGCGAAGATGATGGAAAAGCAGATCGATTGATAATTTCTTCATCCTTCGATGGATTCACCATGGTGTGGAATTTTTGGGACTTGAATGCCGACCCTGTGGGAGTGTTTGGTGGTCACCGCTGGATAGTTCTGGGATGTCATTCATGCAGAAACTTTACGGTGCACTGGACACTTATTTTCCTTTACAGGTGGATCGTGCTACTTTGATGATATATATGTGTGTGAACCTAGGTATATTTTTTTTGCCACAATTTGTTGTTCTCCTTTGGAGTTTTTCCTTTTGTTCTTGCTTCATTTTCATTCATCGTATTTATTGGCATATTATTGCGCTCATTTAGCTCTATTTCTGTCTTGGTATTTTTGGTCTCACCTACTTTATATTAATGGTTCCACTTATGCCTATTTTCATATTTATTGGATATGTATTCCATTATTTATTGTATCTTGTTTCATCTTATTTTTTAAATTGGGCTAATCGGGATCTAACAATATTGGAAAAAAATTAAAAATCGAACAGTAAAAGCTTTTTTGAGGATACATGCTATAAAGATATGGGTTTATATGCCTTTTTTGGCTTTCCTTGGTACAAGTGTATTAATTGTTATTTGGTGCCTGAGGTTTTTTTTTCGAAGGTGGGGGAGGTTGTGGTGAATCGGGACTTGTTTATCCCGTTTCGCCACATTCTTCGGCCCACCCTGTATAGAGGAATTAGACCGATCCGTGAGATTGTCAGTTCGCGGAGAAACTTCGTTTGTTTTCAAAGAGACTCGCATGGGCGCCGACGAGACTGCCACCTACCGAGCTTCTCGGGGTAGAAGTTTTCCTTGTTGGGCGAACCAGTGTTCTCCCCGGGCCGATTCCGATAACAGCAACTCCAGCAACGGTGTTCCACGGCGTGATAGCTGGCTGAGTCAAAGTGGCGTGACTCAGCTCTTATCTTTCGGTACACCTGTGAGCCTAGACTAGAACGTGGAAACCTTGCGGATATGGAGTTAAGTATTATTACAAGAATGGTTTAATTTTATCGCGTTACCTTAATAGACATTTTTTTTTAATCTTTCATCTTCCTTTTTTTTTTACTTAAACATTTTTTGGGAAAAGATCGTAACTTCATATTTTTTTTTTGATAATAATTTCCTATCGCCGGGGTCTAATTCCTCCAAAGTATATATGTAGTCAAAAGAAGGGAATGATCATGGACTTAGTTTTGGTAGCATAAGTGATGCAAGGGAATCCAAAGTAAAAATGAATCTATGACGTGGATCGTCATTGTAAAAAATGTTTTTGTGAAAATCTGTCAAGAAGGGGGGGGGGGTAATTGGTAACTGTTTTTTCTGGTAAGAAAGGACTTATTTAAATGAGAACACATTGTTAATGCAGTTGTAACAAATCAAATACTCTGCACTTGTTAAGCAAAATAAAAAGTGTTTTGAGAAAATATCTAACCTTACTATTCATGTAATTACGCAAAGCGCTGGGCGCTTTTTAAGATAACTTCACCCCTTCCAGTATAATTTCTTGCGTAGCAGATTTATTATTATTATTATTTTTTTTTTGGCAAAGGGTCACAAAAAAAGGGGAGTTGTATTTTTGGTTGCTCATATACACGTCAGTTCGTCGGGAGTGGGACTAGACGAGCCCGCTATAAAACTCCGGACCAGCTGGCGGTATATGCAAGATCTTGGAGCGACGTACTATTTAATACCAAAAAAAAGGTAAAACTGGGATTAGTAGTTTTGACTTGTGCCCATTTTGATTGTCAGATTCTTTTGGTTTTCTCCCTACAGCAGCGCAGCCACCCGTGGTTGAGAAACTTAATATATATATATATATATATATATATATATATATATATATATATCGTAAGTATTTTCTTTTGTGGAGGGTGTGTTTTTTTTTTTACAGGGAGATAGCCAAGGAAAAAAAGCACGTACTTCTAAAATAAATAATGGGTTGTGACGGATTGTTCCAAACAACACCGAAATTGAGCAAGACGTCACTATATGACCGGGAATAATTTTTTTAATCAAATCCTTTATTGTCAAATACTTATTTGCACATGTCACCCTTCTAAGTACTCCCCTCCACAGTCCATACATTTGTTCCACCATTCTGGAAGCATCTTAATGACCTTTCATAAAAGTTTTTCGGTTGGCTGCGTATCCACTGCCGATGACGGCGTCGTTATCCGCAAACAGCATGTCTTCCAAATCTGATTTAAGCCTAACAAACAGGTAGAAATCACTTGGAGCCAAATCGGGACTGTATGGCGGGTGTAACAGAAGGTCCCATTTCAAATTGCTGATAGTTGCCATAGTTGTTATTGCTGTATGAGGCCGTGCATTATCTTGAAGGAAGGCTACCCGCTTTCCACCTATCTTCCGCTGGGATTGAATATTTTCTTTCACATCTGTAGTGACTGTTCTGGCATCTGTAAGAAAATCTACATGGATAACCTCCTGCCAGTGCCACAAAAACGGGTCCTCCGCGCTTTCTTGGGTCTGGGTGACGGATGTTCGCGGCCGACGATCATGCGGTTCATTCTCCACACGCTCTCTTCCCTCTCTGAAGTACTTATTCCACTGAAACACACGGATTCGTCAGAGACACCCTAGGATATCATATGTAAGAGAGTTGTGCTGATAATATATCAATTTTAATTCCACTTTTATGTACAGTTAGTCAACTCGGATTCAGAATTGGATCTACAGTTTAACGCGGCATGAGAAGTACTTTGTGCATCTAACTGCTATCAAACTCGGGACCCTTATTATGTAAACGTTACAAACATGCACAGGGTTATTCAAAAGGGATGGTGCAAACGGACTTGAAATTTAGTCCACATTTATGGAAAATAATACTTTCAAAGCTGTGGGAAGACAGCATGTTTACAAACTGATTAAATTATTTGTCTTAGTGAGTTTGTAAACATGCTGTCTTCTCACAGCTGCGGAAGTATTATTATTCTTTTGCATTTTGCTCAGGTACGACTCCCAAGTTGTTGTTTTCAAGACGTCTCTCTTAACAAGGGTTGTTAGTGGCAACCCCGCCTGGCGTCCCTGGAAGTTACGTCAGAGCGATTGTTTGCAGTGTTGGGTTGCATACATGCAGGTTATATATTTCAACGCTTATATCGCGCACAACACCTTGTACACGAGGAATAAACTTACAGTTAAGGTCCATACATTCTTTTCAATTGTTACCACTACTTGAGAAGGCTGAATGTATACTCTATCCCGGAAATCTGTGGAACAAGGCCGCGCATAATGGGAGAAAGCAAGTGGGCCGAGGGAAGCAGTATAAATGAAGTCCTGATTCGAACGCCAGTTCGGTATTTTTGTGATAGCTCGAGAGAAAGCCGAATGGACACATATCTGGTTCAATCCAGCAGCTGTTTTTCTGAGAAGCGATGTTGTTGATTTTACCCGTAGTCAGTGGCGGCGATTAGATGGGACGAGGGGAGACAGTTGCCACCCACTTCTCGCCATTTATCCCCCGCACTATGATAAACCATATCTACAAAGGGAAATATATTGTCTTTGCCCCCCAGTTTTGGCACCTTGCTCCCCACCCCCGGTTTTGGAACCCAATCGCCGCCACTTCCTGTATTGTTTAGACATGCAACACGAACTGCGACCACGTTGCACTCCCAAGGTCTCCACATTGATTAAAAGAGAATAGCACAACACATCAACACACCCATCAAAGATAACAGCAATCTCACGTTATGAAATCTCGAAAGCAACTGAATTGGCAACATCTCATTTACTCCACGTGGACTTGGCAAGTACTGTCAGTTACGAAATCGGACGCTATTGGTGGGAAACATTTGAGGGAAGGATATACTCGGCTCCACGTGGACTTGACATATGGTTGTCAGAGGGAAACAGATCTTTTGGAACTTTCTTTAAAGTAAAGTGGCGTTCGAATCAGGACTTCAACTTTACTGCTTCTGCAAATGCTGGGAACTGGAGTCCACGCAATCGAAATCCCTCGCACTTGCTCATTGATCGAACCATCTTGAGTCACTACATGCGCAGAGACTTGCTTTCGTTCGCTCACTCTAGAGATCCCCTGGACAGAGTATAGCTTCGTTGAGTCATCACGCTTACTACAGGAGCAAGGGATTATGTATATGGTGTATAAGCAGGAAATCTAGCGCAGGTTCTTGCCCAAAGAACCCTAGCTTACCCGAAGGGTACGGGGCTCTTAGGCCCACCACGTTATTCGATTTTTCAACTGTTAAAAATTTTATATAAAATTGAAAATAAATTGCATTGTTCTCTATGGTGTTCTGAATGTTTCTATATTACTTTGGTTCATAAAAATATAACTGCAATGTAAATGGAAAGCAAAATGCACTAGACACCGTGTATAATTCGACACACTCAGCCCGTGAGACTGCATAAATGGTTGGTAATTTTAGTAAATATTATACAGTAAACCCTCGTTAACACAAATCCCAAGGGACCAAAAAATCAAGAGTTCGTGTTAGAAAAATAAGTGCTAACCGGGGACTCAAATTTTATTGTTGCAATACAGTTCTTTCTGCACATTAACCATTTACAATACGTATTATGTATCTAAGTATTGTAGATAATGTAGATTTGGCAATTCCATACTGTTCAACATTTGTCGTTTTGTTCAATGCACCACGGTCTACTTCCTCTAGGATTCTCAGTTTTGTTTGCAGATCTATACCTGTCTGCTTCCTCTAGGCCATGACTCCCATCTTACTGCTTGCAACTTGATGTTACTCGTACTGGCTACGTTTTAAAGAATAGAAAAACACATCTGAACACACAACTGAATTTGTTGGTTAAATAAGTATAAGCTCATTGTTGACGCGATGATCGCGATTGTCGAGCAATTGAACTCAAAGTTTTAATCTTGATGTTACTCGTACTGGCTATGTTTTAAAGAACAGAAAAAAACACTTTTGAACCCATTGTTGATCTGAATCTGTTGGTTACAATACTGTATAAGTTGATTATTGACAAGATGATAGAGATTGTTGAACCATTTCTTACATATAGCAGAGGAACAACAGAGGAAGAATAGAAAAAATTATGAAAAACTTTCAAAGTTCGTGTTAAATGAGATCTAATGACGCAACGGATTAAAAACAGTTCGTAATTCGTTGTAACCGATATTCGCGTTAACCGATAAAACATTCTATAAAATATAATACATCCCTGCCGGGAACAACATTTTGTTCATGTTAACCGAGTGTTCGTCTTAAGCGAGTTTGTGTTAACGACGGTTTACTGTAATTACTGAACAACTATAAATTAACCTTAAATAAAGCATTAATAAAAAAATATTTTTTGTGAGTTTTTGTGAATGGTAAAATATGTGGGACACTCGTGCAATAATTTGTTATTATTTCTTATTACTGATGATAATTGTTGTAATTATTATAGTTAACTAGCTGATTATCCGGCGTTGCTCGGGTATTTATTTATCTATTAGACGGGCAAATAATGAATTCTAACTATAGTGTAAAATGTAACTAATTTTATTTACAGGTATTTAAAAGTTTAAGTACAGTGTTCAAATTATAAAGTAATATATTTTACAAATTCACTATAATATTAATTTAACTCAAAACTTCATTATAACGTATCGTACCCAAATATTGTATAAAAATGACAAGTCTTATGTCATTCTTAGCATAGTAGGAAACAGAGATACGAATGCAGAATAAGCAATGAGGCAAACGTAAGGTTATTGACTTGGGAGACGAGGGGGCTTGGAGTGTTGGAATTGACAGGGAGTGAGATCAGTTGGCGAGAATACGAGAGAGAGTAAGGACTGCGGATTGAGAGACAGAAGCGAAGTGGAGAACGATTATTGAACAATGGTGTGTGATGAGATTGTTGTCTGGCATGGAGGTCAGACAAGTGTAGGAATAATCTTCATCTATTTGTAAGGCAAGTAATATCCTTTTCTAAACTAATCCATATGGATTCAGTCATGGAGAGTACAAAAACCCATATTTAACTAAAGTTAATTTCTATCGCCATTCCTTTAAATGTAACTTCTCGCATTTATCACATTTACGCCAAGCAAGTGATAACCATGTGAGAGATGGATACAATGTAAAGGTTCTTGGTTCGATCCCAAACGCAGAAGTAACATTGATTTACGTGATGTAAGCTGCGCTACTTGGTGGAGGCTGCTTTGGGCTTCTCATCCATTTTTCGCAAATGCGATTAAAAATATAGAGTTATATGAAAATAATTTGGTAAATTTCTTATCTCCGGAAAACGGATTTCCTCAAATTTACAGGAGAAATTTCTTACCGAATGTACTTTTCTTTATAGGTGTGGAAGTTCGGAGAAGTGTTTCTCACATCGTTCATTAAATGTTGCCAGTAAATCATCTATTTTTCGCTATAAATGTGCGACCGATGCACGAAAGCTCTTGCATCCATTTACTTCCAGGTGGATGTAGCCTGTGTGTAATGACGTAATCCTGGTCAATCCCGGTCAGTGTTTCCAAACACGTGTTTTTGTAACTGAAGAACGTACGTTTCCGCAAATGGTTTGTGGGGCTATGTGTCAATAGTTCGTGGGGCTATGTGTCATTGGTTCTTGGGGCTATGGGTCATTGGTTCGTGGGGCTATGCGAGAATGGGGTGTGGGGCTACGCATATTTTTTTCTAAACCAATTTTTCACTATTGTACCTAAACGTGACCCTACCTAACCTAACCTTACCGAAAATGGTTCGTGAGGCTATGTATGAATGGTTCGTGGGGCTATGCATCAATGGTTTGTGGGGCTACGTAGGTATTTTTTGGTGCAGTGGGGTGGAAACACTGCATGTCGAGTACGATAGTGAAACTGTGACCGCCATTTTGCGTGTTACCGAAGGCAAAAAGAAACGAAGAAAACTTACTCGATATGTCGCAAATAGAGCTTATTTCCGTGAATTAAGCGAAATGCCACCTTCAGCAATGTTTCTCAATGCAGAATACGTAAGTACGAATATTGAAATTAAATGAACTAGCAAATTTCAGCCTTTTTCCGGAGATAAGAAATTTACCAAGTTTTTTATCTATTTCATACCGAAAAAAGATGAAAAAATAGAGCCTTTTAGCTTTCTAAATTACGTACATGAGATGGCACCAGAATTTTCATTTGTTAGTGCTTCATTTTGTACTAATTACAATTTGTTACAAGAATGAAAAGAAAACAAAAGGTAGGCATAGCAATATGCTACGCGGTAAGGCACAAATAAATAAGATTAAGTTAAGGTTTCAACTAGGTTATTTGGTGATTGGTGGAATAACATTAGGATGTTGCATAAAGGTTGGTTGAATATTTCGAAGATGTGTATCGACACATTCGTCAATCTGTTACCCGATTGTGGAACCTAACTTATCCAATTCCCTGGAGAGTAAACAATTGCTAATAATGTCCAATCAAAGTCAAAAAGGATAAGAAATGTAAATAAGCAACTTAGTGCTTACTTTAAGCTAATCAAGCATTTTCCCTGCTCAGAGGCTAATCATAGAATTATGCGCAATCTACATTTATCCACCCCGACATACACTTTCAAGGTAACATTCACGAGAATGTATTAAAATTCATTGATAAATTTGAAAGTTTAGCTATTCTTAATGAGTGAAATGACTAAGAAAGGGCAAATGCTACCTGTATTTTTGTGTGGTTCAGCATTGGGATGGCACAATGCTTGGAGTCGAACCAAGGAAGCGTAGGATATAGATTTTGTAACTTTAAAATCTAAAATTGTGGAAGAATTTACGGAACCGGGGGACACTTTTCAATTAAAAGAACAAATCAGAATAAGTTTCCATCAGGAAAATGAACCTGTTTCAAAATATGTGAGAGAAAAACAATTATTGTTATTAAAATTAGATCTTGCCATGGACATTAGTGAACAAATTAAGCAAATAAGCGGGGGTTTACAACCTAACTTTATGAAAGAAGTTTATAACAGGGAATATGATTCAGTGCATGAAATGTTAAGAGACCTGAAAAATGTTGAACAATTCAAATATCTTGTGCAAAAACGTAAAATTCTAGAAACTGAATGTGAGACAATGAAAGCTCTGTCACGTTCTGAATCGAGTCGAGCATACATGCCGACTCAGCAAGCTATCACGTTGCAGCACACGGTCAATGGTCATGTTGACATAACATATTCTCAGGCTAATCGGGAGAGTCTCATGAGCCAGAATTAGAACCGCAATTTCAAAACCTTGAGGCTAAAGTACATGCACTTGCAGAACATCGGAAAAAACATTCCTTCACTGAGTCATCATTCTCAAATACACTTAGAGAACATGATCCTAGAGATAGAAACAATATGAGAACCTATTATAGTAATAATAGTAACAATAGAGCCCACACACAGTGGCAGAATAGAAATACTTGGCATAACAAGCACAATAAAAACTTCAACACACAGTCGCAACGCTCGCAAAGGGGGCGATGGCCCAATGGGGGTAACCCTGGATCTCAGCGTTCGCACTTCTCAACTTCATCGCAGCAAACATTTTTGGAGCAACAACAGGGGCGCGAAGATTTAAATAACCACAATAATCAGGTTGTTAATCCAAATCACTCTACTTTTCGTAAGAACAGAAGCAATTTTAAACGAGTAAGACCTGCATATGACGGGGACCTATACACAGGGCCTTCGGGGAAAGCTTTAACGGTCTCTACTTTTCCTTCTGAAGATCTGATTTACATCGACGTGAAAGTAGGTGGGGGAAATTGACAGTTCCTCCTTGACAGTGGAAGTCAAATCTCCATAATGGGAGATAAGAACATAACAGTCAATGCCAAGCGATTTAATATAAATACTGCGATTAGAGGAGTCACTAATAGTCAACTAATGGTTAAGGAAATTTTGTTACTACCATTTTCTATAAATGGTCAAACATTTGTTCACCCATTTAGAATCGTTCAGGATTTTAATCAAGGTGCTATACTAGGAAATGATTTCTTGAAGGGACAGAAGGCTAAATTATATTTTGTCCCTTCAAGAAATCATACAAACTAATCATCATCAAACTAAACAATATTTTTAGTTTCACCTCCAGGAGCAAGAATAAATAAATTGAACTGCATTGGGAGTGTCACTGTTCATCTTAGCGACCCGGAAAGCTATGGATTCCACACTAATATCTGTCGTTTTCGATTATTTTTACATGTCACCCCCTCCCACCATCCCTAGGGATGCCTGGCGTGTCTTACCCCCACAGTATTTCTCTCCTGTTTGCAAGTGATATATGTACGAAGTTTGGTTGAAATAGATCCAGGCGTTCGAGAGTTACGCCGGAACAAATATATATACGTACCTATTAGACTCGCGCACTTTCGACGTGGCCGTTGTCCACGTTTTGTGCGCTCGCATATGTGACCTTCGGCAATATCTTGGGTTCCTCAATGCTCTTAATGCCTTTGAAAATATCTGAGTGTTTTATTGAAGGGAAACGAGTGTGTTCTCTTATTTGAAGAGTTTAGAACATAATGTTATGTATGTTCAAGATAGTTAATTTGGTGACTTGTATAAACGACTTCAATAGCAACAGAACATTTAGAAAGCTTTATTTACGTCCTATGTAATTTTCACCTATTTTGACGTACAGCAATTGAAAAATAATTGTTTCCCGTCATTCCCGTCAAATTCCTACCTCTCCTCTGTAATACATTCTGATGCTCATATTTTGAAATTCGAAAAGTCTAGCATAATTCACTTACAGTAGTTTTCGGGGTGAAAATAAACTTTGTTTGTGTTCCCTAGCAACGTTCCTTTCCATGGTAAACAACTAATACAGAAAACAATAAGGACTGTTTGTTATTATATCTCTAAACATTTAATTAATACAGCCACGATGTAGATATTTTCGTATTGAGTATACTCCGATGTGGCTAGGCTACGTCTCTTGTGCTCGCCGACGGGATTCCCTTATTATCAAAGTTTTGAACGTAACGTTACGTGTGTACGGGCTCTAATATGGTTCAAATATTCAAAATATTATTGTCTATTTTCTTAATAATAAGCTGGGAAAGCAAAAACAGTTTGAAGATAGTTAGATGTTTTATGTAAATGAATTAAATAGGTACACTATAAATTGGAAAAGCATTATTTTACAACCGCGGACGGTTGTAAAAATTCACGGGTAGCGCCACAAACTATGCACGGGTAGCCCCACAAACTATTAACGGATAGCCACAAAAACCATTCACGGATAGCCCCAAGAACCATTTCCGGCAAGGTTAGGTTAGGTTAGGCAAGCATAGTTAAAATTTTGTTCGTAAAACAATGCGAAATGTTTTCTTAAAAAAAAATCAACTTACATCAGCATTTACCACGATTTCCAGACGTGTCCGCGGAATTTTAACAACAGAATCGTAATTAGAAGGCCAAATTTAGTTAGTATACCAAATATTAACGAAATTAGAGACATTCTCTATATTCTACATTCGCTCCCAAACTTTCTTTAAGTTCCCTAGCAACGTCCGTTTCCATGTACAACAACAACAAACATGGCAAACTCTAAAGAATTCTTTGTTACTATACTTCTAAACATATCATTAAAACAACCACGATGTAGATATTTTAACATCGAGTATACTGGCAATATCTAATTTCTAATTCTATCTGGACTAAAGCCCCTTATATATAGATATCACTTTTGTTTGAAGCACACCATTTATAACCATCGGGCATATTTCGCCTTCGGGGCTTCCTTCATGGAGAACATTTATGTCAGTGAGTGGTGGGATTGGGACTATATACGTACGTATACTTGCGCACTTTCAACGTGGCCTTTGACCACGTCTTGTACGCTCGAATGCGTGACCTTAGGCCATTTTGTGGGCCTAATCATATTATACTGTAGATGGGGTAAAATGTTGCTGTAAGTTTGATAACTTGAAAAGTTTAGAAAGTAACTTCATTTGTGTATTGGCTCTAATATGGTAAAAATATTCAAAATAGTATTGTCTATTTTTTAATAATAAACATAACCGTTTCAAGATAATTAGTTGGATGTTTTGCATAAACGAATTCAATAGCAACACTAAATTGGAAATGCAATATTTAAGTATTTTGTCATTTTCACATTTTTAAACGTATTTGCAAAATAATTGTTTTCCGTCATTCACCTCAAATTCCTACCTTGCGTCTGTAACACATTCTGACGCTCGTATTTTCAAATACGAAAAGTCTAACATAATTCACTTGCAGTAGTTTTCGGGGTGAAAATTAACTTTCTTTACGTTCCTTAACAACGTCCGTTTCCATGGTGAACAACAAGCACCGCAAACTCTCTAAATAATTGTATGTTATTATAAAACTATGAACATTTAATTAAAACAACCACGATGTAGATTTCTTCGTATTGACTAAACCAATATATACGTAATTGTATCTGGGCTGAAACTCCTTATGTAGATGTCTGTCTTGTTTGAGGCACCTTTTCTAACCAGGAGTTGATTCATCTTGTTGATCTGTGAGAAATAATGTAGCTAAAGTTCAAATCACCAACCCTGAGACCTTCTGTAAACAAAACCACGTGCATGCAGAAAACATTGCAAACTCATAGAATTAAAATAATCCACACGAAAATCCAGCGTTGTTACAGGATTCATTACGTAAGGTAAAACAACGGCCAATTTGTAGTATAGGATACGCTGCCGCAAATGGCGCCTCACTTTAAACCCAATGCTCTTTCTTTTGTACTTATTGCTTCACCTTTATGGTTAACTCTTTGCACCAGTAATCAGTTCCCATAAATTTGGCTTCTTTCTTGCATGCGAATTGAATATATTTTACTTGAATTTTTTTAGACAAAATGATATAACATGGTAATGTATATTTCTAAGGTTTGATAGATATAGATAAGAGTGTATTTGAAATTTGGTTGTAGATTTTATCTAAATTATATCTTATGTAAATAAAATATATAATGGGCATAAACAGCCATATGCAATGCTGTAAGTCCAGTAAATATATTGATGATGATGATCAAAACAAGACAAAGAAAGCTCGTAAATTTATTGCGGTTGGAAACTTTCACAAGCATCCTAATAACGATTTTTGTTCCGCCAAATATAGTGCACTTCGTAAAATAACTTGGTGACATGGCAAGGCAAGATAAGTGTGAACATTTTGTAGTAATATGCATTGCAACTTTCAATGAGCTTAGAGATTTATGTACGTGATGATATTTTATAACATTGGTTATTTTCTAAAAATAATCATGTGAACAGCAAGAAAGTAGTGCCACATTCAACATGGCGAGTTCTATGCGTGCGGGAAGGTCTCCGTGTTCAGTGATACATCGAATCGGTGAGACGGTTTATTTACAGAAGGTCTCAGGGTTGGAGATTTACGCTTTAGACAATTAAGAAATGATGGAAACAATATGTGCTACAAAAAATGCCAGTGGCAACGGGTTGATAAGGTGCTAAGGACATGAGAAAGAGAATTTCAACATTAAAAAAGGGCCAAGTGAGCGATTTCTTAATTTTATAGGTCTTTTGGGACGATTTCATGGGGGGTCGTAATCTGGAACTTTTGCCCTCCGGGGCTTCCTTCATGGAGAACATTTATGTCAGTGAGTGAGCGAGTGAGTGAGTGGTGGGATTTGGGCTTTATATACATTGGAATCTCACACTTTCGAAGTGGCCTTTGGCTACGTCTTGTACGCTCGCCGGTGTGACCTTCGGTCACATTGCTTATATGAAAAATTTAGAACATAACGTTATGTGTGTACGGGCTCTAATGTTGTACAAATATTCAAAATATTATTGTCTATTTTCTTAACAATTAATTGTGTAAGTTATATCCGTTTTATACATATATATTTAATAGCGACACTAAATTGGAAGAGCAACATTTACTTCTGTTGACATTTGTGAACGTAATTGAAAAATAATTGTTTTCCGTCATTTCCCTCAAATTCCTACATCTCCTCAGTAATAAATTCTGACCCTCATATTTTGAAATTCGCAACGTCTAGCATAATTCACCAACAGTAGTTTTCGGGGTGAAAATAAACTTTAAGTTCCCTAGCATCGCCTGTTTCCATGGACAACAACAAGCACGTCAAGCTGTAAAGAATTGCTTGTTATTACGCCTCTAAACATTTAGTTAAAACAACCACGATGTAGATATTTTCGCATTGAGTATAACAATATATACGTAATTGTATCTGGACTGAATCCTCTTCTTATGTAGATTTCACCCTCGTTTGAGGCACCTTTTCAAAACCAGGAGTTCATTCATATGTGTGTGATCTGTGAGAAATGTAATGTAGCTAGACAATTAAGAATTAAAGGCAACAATGTGTGCTGCAAGAAATGTCCGTGGCAACAGAACATGAGAAAGGGCACTTTCACCCTTAAAAAAGGGCCAAGTGAGCGATTTCTTAATTTTCTCGGTTTCTTGGGACGATTTCATGGGGGTTGTAATCGGGCATTTTTTGCTTCCGGGGCTTCCTTCATGAAGAACATTTATGTAAGTGAGTGGTGGGATTGGGGCTATATATATATTGGATAAATAAGTGCACATGTATAATCAACAAAAGAAACAGTGATTCAATGACAAAATTGTTTATTTTATTTTAATGATAATATAAAGTGTGGGCCTGTGTGCCGCCCTGACGTAAGTACATTTCTTGTACGGCACGGGTTAGCTGGGGTCAACATTATGCGCAGTAGCAAGAACGTAGACATCAACGTAGACATATGGAACTCAGTTGACAAATGGAAATACAAGTCAACGAATGCGTATTGTGATAGGCAGTATAAACAGTACCTGCAGCACAGCACCTGGATGTGAAAAAAACGTTTGTTATTGAACGCAATCAAGGTATCCATGCAATATTCACGAGGCCTCGAAAGCGTTAGTTCCAATCAGAGGCCAGAGGGCGAATGTCGTTCCGCCAGTCAGAATGCAGTGGAGCGTGCAATTTGAAACGGAACCCTGAGGGTCAGCTGGCGGGTGGGCAGCCATCGATGGTTGCAATCCCGTCCCCATGGAATCAAATGCACTTATCGAACATTTGGTTCTAGTCTAGGATTCATCTTAACGGTATCCACCGTTTATGGAAACCGTACATGTCCGTATACTGAAGAATGAGGCTATCTTGGAATTGCCATCTACATACATCACACGAAAATTCCATATCTAAAAACTGGAAATGTCATGCCTACGAGATTGACTCGCCAATTAGCAATAGGCATGAGGTTAATGATATCCCTTTATTTTATCCACTTGACATAGAAACCAGCCCTGGGCCGTCTTTTGTTTTTGTGTGCAATGGCATGTTAGCGGCCAAATGAATGTATCACTTGAATGTGAAGCCACGTCAAGCGACGGAAGGACAGCGTTGCAATATGCAGATATTAAACACCACAACAAGAACAATCTCGAATACAATAATAGCACCATCATCATGACAATTACAAGGGTTCGTCCTAGCTGCAATTTGTGGTTCACTAAACTAATCGGGACTGAATCTTCAAAGTGTCAACCGACCCACCGTATCATGTACCTCCACAGGGAAACCAACCCAGGACCCTTTCATAATAAGGTAAAGTCATTAGTATAATTTGTGAAACAGAAGTAGGTCTACGTCATTTGAATTTAAAGTGATTACGGAAGGGGATAAGCTTCTGAAAATTAATTTTCTCAGGCGTAATATTCATAAACGTGAGCAATACTTTATGTGGAATGTTTTCCAATTATGTCCACCAATTAATGTTATTGCCTTGTAACCAGCAAGTCCCGGGTTCGATCACTGGCGTCGACTTAAGTGTCTAGTAAATATATCCTCGATTAATGTATTTGCGCTGAACTTTGCTTTATTCATATTTTATTTATTAATATTATTTTTATATTAATAATAATATATATATTATATTATGTATATAAATAATTAGTATATTATTATTTGTTTAATATATGCTTGATTAAGTATCTGGAAGAGGAATGCTCAATCATTTTTATTCTTTTAATTTTCTGCAATCAATATTATTTTAATAATTCTCAGTCATCCATTTTGAGAGGGGCAAATGCCCCCCTCCCAGTTGTGACGAGATTTTCTGTGGAGCACTCATCGCAGTCGGCCGCTGAAGCAGATATACTCCAATGGGAAATAGCATTCCTCCTGCCTTTAAACAAGTTCGGCATCATATACAGGGTGAGGCAAAAGACCAACACCTTTTTAATTTGAAAACGACGTGACGGAGGGGGATGAAATTTCGGATACGGGTAATTGGGGTGGGGCACATCAGACGGGGCTAGTGTGTATCATGGCGGCCATCTTGAAAGCCGCCATCTTGGAATTACATCCAGATTTTCAAATAGGAAGGGGGTCATGTAGCATATCATTTTACATGTGCGTTTTCTCAGAAATAAGAATATGCAGTTATTTTTTCCCTAACTTTAGACACAAACGTAATATTAATTTGTTCTGAATATTGTATTATTTCTCGACAATGTTGAATCTCATCTAGAAATTTTGTATCTGGTATCTAATAACGTGGATTTTTTCTATGACTGAGTCGATAACTTATTGAACCCAAACTGATGCCGATGCCGATACCCACCGATACCAATACTTGAAAATTGTAATAATTAAAAGTTATTCAATATATTCATTAACTATAACTTGAAAGTATTTCCCTGTAATTATATACATCAATGGACCAGGATAGATATATGTAAACAAATTCCAAACGATACTTTCAGATACTGATACCACTGTTATTGGCCGATACCGATAAATCGCCATCGGTATCGGCTTAGCTCTATTTTTTTCATGGTTAGCAAAAATTTGTTTCATGAAATTTTACAGTTTAGTGGCAACACTGATTCCCATACACCAATTACCGTAAAATTCTGAACTTTGCCTTACAATTTACAGGAAGTAAGATGGCAACACTTGTTTGGGATCGCAACGAAGGCTCAAATGGAAATTTCGACCAAGCGACAGTTGCATATGTCTTCGAAACGTATGCCACATCTGCCGCAACAAAGGTTCAATAACCCAAACAATTGACTTCCAGCATTCCCAGACTTAAAACAACAACACTCGAACAACATTCGGCTGGGTTCGCAGCAGAACATAAGAGAGTGGGGAACACTGGAAAACGTACCCGCAGTTTGATTGTATTCGTATCGAATCACCTCGTGACTTTATTATCTCCCGCTGCCTGCACGGTACGTATGTGTTCCGAATGCCCCGTATCACTCCTGGCGCAATTCACCGTCCCGTAACGCCGTTATTCGCAACGCAATTACAGCTTTGGCAGCGATACGCACGATGCTGCGTTCGTTCGTAATCGAATCATATTCCACTTTCATCCTCATCACGCAGTTTCACCTCGCACGCACTCGTTCCTCTAGCGGGGCTGGGGCAGCAGCAAACGGAGCGGAACAAAGTAAGAAAAATTAAATTTTCATGTTGGTAATGACGTTCCCATACAGTTTGAATTGTAGCGAGGAAGAAAATATTACTGGAACTATACGCGGATGACTTTCCAAAGTAGCATCCAGCAAAAGGAACCTTGGAAGAAAAAGCTAGTTTGTTCTCGGAGCTCTCTGCGCACTTTTCAAGAACTTTGATTAGAAGAGTCATTTTTTGTCCTTCTGCGCATGTGCAATAGCCCACCACGCATATCACTGCGCATTCTCTGGCTGACGTTGAGGTCGTGTCCGAATTTGCAAGCGCTCCGGTACGTTCTTCTGTGCAGTCCAAGTCGCAAAGTTCTCACTTTTCCCGCGAGGTGTCAGTACGAACGTCAACCATGGCACTCTGGGACATAGGGCAGACGCAAACCGACCATTATAATGTTTTCCACCTATTTAACTTACATTGAAAATGTGGTATGTGATTTCTTATTTTACAATTAATCTACATACAGTATTATCGAAAAAATGTCCAATTACCGCTAAGTTTTACATCTATCAGTAGGCATTGCTTCTGCAAAGTCAAAGTTGCAATATGGCTGTCAAGCGTATTGCTACAGCGAGTTGAAGCGTCCGCCTGTCACCATTGCACATCTTCCCTCCGATTCCACCTATGCCACAGATTCGGACGATAACGGTACGGGCATTCAGCAGTTGGAATGGTCCTCTACACTCCTTTTCCGGAATGTCTGGAGTTAAGAGAACGCGAACGCGTCCTGCTCGCACGTTGCGGGTGTATGCCTCGTCCAATGAACGCGCGGGAGGGGGCGACGCGACTGGTCATTCGCAGTCCAGTAGTTCTGTAGTAAACATGACAGCTCGCAAGCCTAAACCTAGTCTGGCCCCGCCCACAAGCTTTCGCCTCTACCCGTCGCTACTCCAGACATTTCAGAAAAGTTGTATAGGTCGCAGCAGTTGCCAATTCAGACAAGGCATAGGCTCCTACTTAACCATCTTTTGTTTTTCAATGCCTCCGTAATAATTTCAGGAGCATATCACTGTACATCTTCTACTTGGAGTTATAGACAAGACTCGTCAGTAATTATTTTTCGTTTTTTCATAGCTGTGTAGTTGTCTACGACACAACATCATTGCATGTCCTCTACCTAGCGATGAAGCATAGGCCCTAACACCTTCATTTGTTTTCCTTATCCCATACAATATTCTGTGGCGCAATAACTGCATTTCATCTACCTGGTGTTGCAAATAAGAGCTATGCCCTCATCAGCATTTGCTTCCTCCGAAACACCTCTACAATCACGGAACCCTCGTAAAATTACTGAGGAGGAGGTGGAAGGTGAGACAACAACATGCTTCAAGTAGGTGTACACTCCATCTCAAGAATCTGTTGAAAGCTGCACATTACGGTAGAGAAAGCGAATGGGCAAACCAAAGCAGTGCGTGCTGCTGCAAACGTGTGGTAGCTCACGCTTTCATAGGTCGAGCCCTCTCTAGTCATTACTTATACAGAGTCTTGTATTAGTTCTCTTGCTCCAGATATCCCCGAGGGAGAGTGTGGTGTTGTACTTAACAGACATATTGCAACTGTCACTTTGTATAGGCAACGTCTCCTGAATAGACGATCTCAAACTCAGTGCTGTACGGATATGTTATCAATAACAATATTTAGAAACATTTGAAAAAAGAAACCACACGCAATGTTTTAAATTTGAGTAGTAATGAGGTGGAAAGAGCATGATAATGTTTGGGAGGCGTCAGCTTTTGTTTTCGTATTGCGCGCCTGCTCCACATACCGACCGCGATGTGTGACGGTCAAACTGACACCTGGCGGTAAAAGTGGCAACTGTACTACTCGGCTGCCTTTCGATTCGGACGATTTCGACAGCACGGCTGCCGATTCGGACACAGTCCTAGCCAATGATATCAGCATGCTAGAAACAATTAATTCAATTTTTTATCTATTCGACAACAAAACTTACATCTTCGGTATTAATGACCAAATTCCTACCATGAAGATAATGTCGAGTGATCATTTCTTATGAATTATGTTTTTTCTTCCTGGCTTTCAATTTTCATGACGTTCTTGCCTCATATTGCACGTCAGAGGGTACATATATTCCACAAACGCATTTACAAGATTCCAGCATTGTTCAACCTGAGACCAAATGGAATCAGGATGCAGCAACAAAGCCCTTACTACAGCATGATTGATAAGTATACGAGGAAATAAGGCAAGGCATAAAAGATCAGTCATACTTCCATACGTCTTAGCATGCAAGCCAATGAGGCTAGAAAAACGGCTAGCAAGACCACAAGAAGCATCTTTCAAAGGCAAAGTTAATGTGATGTAATTGGGGATGCTAGGGAGGTAGTAGCAGAGACCGATGACTTCCGAAAGCCAGCAATCTTTGTTCCCATTTCTTCACTGGGAGAAACAAAAAATCATAACTTTTCCTTTAAATAGAAAAACATCTTGAGAAATAGCCGTTGTAACGTTGTCCTTTATTGCCGGAGAACGCCCCGAGGAAGGAGTTCGACCCAGCATCTTCAGAACATTATAGAACACCCTGGAAAAGAAGATTTATCGCCCTTGCGATGTCTCTTCTCCTGATTCTGGTGCCTTGGAGGCAAAGAGGACGAACGGGGAGAAAAGGAACTTTCGGATTTGATTCAAGGAAGAGGGTCGCATTACTTAGTTTCTTCTCCTCCTCTTTTTTATCCGACCATGGAAGTAAGGATGGGGAGCGATGTTCCAAGGGGTCTCCAACATTGATTCTACCGAGTTGTGTCTGGGAATGGGATGAATTAAACATTAACAGTTTGCCATTTCCGGTAATGCACTTGAATTTCGAAGGCTGAGGGCAGACAGCAAGGCCTGTGAGTGACGTACGGTTTCCACCGCAAATCCTTCTTGCTTCCTGCAGGGGGAGGGAGTCTTCGCACTCAACCCTCCTTAACGGACGGACTGAAGGGTGCGTTGCGCTTGGGTGCTGTGGGGATGTTCTTGGGTAAACAAAAACAAATCGACTGGACGAATCGATGATCGAAACTTACCAACGAGACTCCCTCTCTCGAATTTTGAAGAAGGCGATTGAGTATAGGGTTCCTGATGACAAAATCAAATGGTATAACTTCATGTGTAACCACCACACAAACTCAAGTCTCTTTTGTTCCGAGCAATGATATTTAAACTTCAGTATGTATTGGAGGTACAGATTTATTTTCAGTCACTTTAATGTTCGAAGTGTTCAAATTGAAACTTTCCCCCTGTTTTGGCACTCTAACATACAAACCTGAAGAGGTAAAAATATCCTATTAGCAGACGATGTATCATAGCGAGCACGATGTCGTTCGAAAAACAGCACGCCAGGCACTACATACTTTTTGCATATCAACTGAAGAAAAATGCCGTTAAGGCTAAGGAAATTATTTTTTCGGACTTGAATGAAGATGACGTATCATACAGGACATGCAAGAAGTGGTTTCAGCGATTCCAGGAGGGAAATGTTAATCTTTATAATGAACGAATAGCCAACGAAAGTGGAGGATGACGAATTGGAGCAAGCGTTGAACGTAAATCCAAACATCAACTGATTCGTAAGTGTCACGAAATTGAAAAGAAATAGCCATTTCGGCAGTGGGACTACGCAGGTGATATTGCTCAATGATAACGTCAAGCCACACGCGTTCTATTCCTTGGATTGGGAGTTCTGCCTGATGCGGTTTACTCCCCTGACCTGGCCCCTTCGGACTACCACTATTTCGGTCTCTGTAGTATAACGCATTGGATTCCCATTTCAGAAACCTTCAATAAATGGAAAATAGCTTTCTTGATTTACACACTCTAAATTGCCGTCGTTGTAAAACCAGGGAATCCGTCAGACACCTGAAATACAGCAACATTTAATAAATACCAATGAAGATTTTTCGTAGACTATTCCATGAAAAAAACATTTTCTATCTTTAATATAAGACGGAATTAATTTGTACACCTAGTACACCATAAAAAAACGCCATGGTCCTTGTGGTGAGTAAAATTAAGAGCCTTAGAGACACTTTCAGTATACTCAGTAAAGAAAACAAAATATTCCTCACAATGAGGGGAATTTCAGTCTTTAAATACGATTTCCAAATAGCTACTCAAGAAAAAATATAACTAATGTTCGACGTAATGAGGACAATTATTGTCAATTTTGTAATAATATGAGAGAATTATATTTCAAACACACTTAGAGAAAGTAGGTCCATCATAACCTTAACGACGAGCTAAAAAGGATGTAAGTGGTCACAGATCCTTCCTGAAGACACCCAAATGGAAACCTCCTTTAATGTAGAAGGCCCTGGACTGCAATATGCAGACTAGCCAAGCTCTGGTGTCTGGACTCACAGCCAGTATAGTATATATTGAAGTGTGACTCGATCTAATAAGCTTGGGGATCGTAGAGTCCCAAGGGGTGTAGCAAATTATGCATTGCGAAAGGTTTCCATTTTGTAAGTCATTTTGCCTATTCTGTCAAGGAGAAGAAAGACGAGGTATGACAGAGCGAATTTATCTCCACACTTACCTAGACCCGACCGTGTTGTACATCCATGTAAGTCCTTGGTTCGAGGTGCAACTTACTGAGGCGTCTCTCGCCTTAAGTTATACGCCACCTCGAGCTTTCACGATCCCGCACCCACTTTACTTCAATTCTTATTAACAACTGAGTTAACTGAGAGACGTGTCATTACGGACTTCATCTTCTATACTCCTGCCGGAGTAGAGGTTATTACTCAAGTCCTCTACCTGCGAAGTGTACTTTCGTCACCTCCCGTATAGCCTCAGCACGAAGGCATTAGAAAATGCAGCGCATTCCTGAGATAACTGAGGCAGTCGACGGAGACGACAGGTTAATGAACAGTGTAAAGAGAGCATTGAACGAGCCTTCTCTTTATCTTCACTCATTATACATCATCCATCAATATATATATAAATATATACAGGGTGTTTCAGAACGACCCAGACACTACATTTTTCTCGAGAACGGGAGATCGTATCAAGTTGAAACAAAAAAAATGCACCACTAAGTTGGACCCAAAGAATCCGTAGAAAGAATTTGCAACAGCCCGAAAGCCACCCTTTTTTTGTTGTTTTAGTGGGGGCACATGCCCCGTTCGTGCGATTTTCAAATGGGAAGGGTATGTTTGGATTGCAGATTCGGAAAGGAGGGGGAAAAATGCGATTGTCATATGAAACATTTGTCTGTCCCACCTAGCGTTTTCCGTGTAGAAAATGGTTTTGCAAAAAAAGGAAAGTGAGCCAAATCGAGTATACCGAGCTTAACAATTAAGGTAAGTGCAGCAGCATAACAGTTTCGGAAAGTGCAGGACACAAGCTTTCCAACGATATGCCACATGATGACTGCGGGACTAAAAAAGGATGAAACAGCGTGACCCAAAAAAGGGGGTTTAAAGTTAGGGAAGAACTCGAAAATTTCAAATGGCAAGAGGGTCGTGTAATACCGCGTTTTAAAGGTCACAGAAAACGTGAAAAGAATGCGAACATGATTTGGTAATCCACTGACCGGTTTCAAAATGGCGACCAAAACAATTCCGACCCCTGAAGTTGGTATTGCAAAGTGAGGAATTACGTACGTAAATGCACTTTCCGAAACTGTTATGGTGCTGCACTTATCTTAATGGTTAAGCTTGGTATACTCGATTTGGCTCACATTCCTTTTTGCAAAGAAACATTTTCTACACGGAAAACTGTAGGTGGGACAGACAAATGTCTCATATGACAATCGTATTTTCCCCCGCCTTTCCGAATCTGCAATCCAAACATACCCTTCCCATTTGAAAATCGCACGAACGGGGCATGTGGCCTCCACTAAAACCACAAAGGGTGGCTTTCGGGCTGTTTCAAATACTTTCTACGGATTCTTTGGGCCCAACTTAGTGGTGCATTTTTTTGTTTCAACTTGATACGATCTCCCGTTCTCGAGAAAATGATAGTGTCTGGGTCGCTTTGAAACACCCTGTATATATATGTAATTATCTGTGATGCTCGTGTTGTGTCGTCCTTGGGATTTTCCCCTTATCCATCTCATCATATCATCATTCATCCTCATATTCGAGATTAGCTCAAAAGATGCAGAAAAGCGAAGTAAATCATTAAACTAAACCAATCAATCGATCAACGAGACGAAGAGGTATGTGGCCATTAACCACGTGGGTACACCGAAATGTCGACCTTACTTGCACCTATTACACCCAAATGTGAACCTTACTTCCATTAGTACACCCAAATGTAACCTCACTTCCATTTAGCACACCCAAATGTCAACCTCACTCCCATGTAGAACACCCAAATGTCAACCTCACTTCCATGTAGTACACACAAATATCAACCTCACTTCCATGTAGTACACCCAAATGTAAACCTCACTCCCATGTAATGCAACTAGGGCCAGCATATTCATCTGTAGGGCTGTGTGTGTGCTGTCCTGTTTTTGTCCTTATGTGTGCTAAGTATCCCTTTACAGTCTCAGCTTTAACCCACGTAAGAATATTTAGTAAGGGCTGGATCCGTATAATGTGACGGGTGCAAAATAGCCAAAGTGCTGACGCACCCAAAATTTCAAATTCATTCAATCAAACCCACTTTAATCTCTAGGTTCAGTGTCAATTGGCATATCTGAACACAAGGTGAGCTTCGAGAGCTCCATCCTAAATGTCTTATTACGGCATCCTTCAAAGGAAGGAGTTTCCCACCAATGTGTTCTTCCCCCATCTCCTCCGCCTCCCACATCCGGGGTCAAGGTGGCTCCGCCAACAGATGAAGTGTTCTCGGTCTAACGGATCCGAACGAGCTCTCCCAGCGATCAATCGCCGAGCCTCCACAGTTCAATTTACCGCATAAACTGCCTCATAACTAGGCCATAATGAAGAGACGACTGCGTTCGCGACACGGAGGGGTTGAGCTCGATAGCGCGTCAGGTACTGGTTGATGGCCATCCCGCCCTTCCTCCACCCTTCAGCCAACAAACAGAAGAGGAACGCAAGGGAAGATGGCGTCTCTAAGTGGGCAATAAATGAATGGGTTTATTGGAGACCTACAAAGGGAAACATGGCGGTCTTTTCTTACTCTATTCTTCAAGGCATGCTCTTCCCCGCTTATGGCCATTCTCGAACCTATATTGTGGGCAATTTACAATATTTTTGGTCCGTGAAGAAGAAATTTGCGAATGGGAATTCAACTTTCACAAGAGGCAGCAAGCCAATGTTATTCGAATGATTAAGGTTGAGATTTTTATCTTATCAGGCATGAAGTTTCTAGAGCAGTATTTGTCAACCGATACCGGGCCGTGGCATCAATTAAACCAAAAATCTCCTAAAGCGTCTCATCTCCCATCAACAATATCATCAAAATAAAATTAATAATATAGTTACAGTTTTACGAGTATAGTACGTAATATTGTCGTCGTTTTTCTAATCAGTATTATTTAGAATTTTTTCAGAATTCAAAATCAGCAACTCACAAAATAATTTAATGATTTTACTTGAGGAGACTTCAAAATTTAATTTGATACAGGGTTGGGAACTAATTTAAATCCTACTTATTCATTTGTCAACAATCCTAGATATAATAAAATTAATATTTTTCATAATTTTGTCATGTTTTATTTATCAATATTTAAATTCAAGGGCCCATACTAACTATAATATAATGTTAAGAAATAATAAGGTATTTACGAGTTGGGACTGGGACATCGACTTTTAAAAAGGAATGTATGGGACGCAGTCTGACGAAGGTTGAGATCCAATGTCCTAAGGAGTTTCAATGATGACGTAATGGTAACGGTTTCGCTTTGTAATCAAGGTGACTAGGTTCGATACCGATGGATCGCACTTTAAAATGTAGGCCCAGCTCAAACGAAGTTCCTAATGCTATCTTATGTTATATTTTCCTTGCAGATTCTTCAACAAATACCAAAGGTGATTACATTTCACCATTCATCATTTGCACGTATCATCATCATCAACCCCGGCGTTGGGGCTTCGTTTCTTTCTGTCTTCTTGCTTTTCCTTCTTTCAGCAAGTCTTTTCTGGAGTCCAGCAGACCGGCCGTTGAACATCGTTCCATCCAGAACTTTCTTTGGAATCTTGGTTTTATTAATTCGGATAACATTTCCTACGCATTGTGATTTCCTCATTTTAACGCCTGTAAATACATAAATATCACTGTACTCTACTTTTGGTAGACTTTAGGCTCCCCTTCGAATGTTTTCCCTCAAATGCAGTGAGGGAACATGTTTCACATCCTTAGGTCAGTACTTATTTCATCATTATTTGGAACAACCTCAATTTTACACTCTGGCTCCTTCTTAATTTTTCATAGTGTCCAGCAAGTTTCAACGGGATTTATATATTATAAGCATTCTTCTTTGTCTCTCCTTAAGAATATGCGTATTTCAATGTTTCACATCGCTTTGTACGTCAGCTTTACATTCTTGTGTGCTTGTATTCATTGTGCTCAACAAGTTCTACCCTGCTATTATTTACACACACACACATATATGAAAATACGAGTATTTTTTTTTTCATGTGTTTCTCTATCACGTTCTATTTTCTCCTTGTTGTCTCTCTGGCCAGTCTAGTTCGCTGCACTGTTTGGCACTAGTTGTATTGCAAGTGTATCTCGGTGTCACGCTGGTGCAAGGAAATGACGATCAACCAAGTAGATGAATAGCGGTGTTCAAGACCAGAAAAATCAACAAATGCTTGTCTGCTGCTATAAACGTTCATTTCATTGGTTAGCACGCACCACGTGACCATACACAACACATTACACCGCTCCAAAACGTATTGCAAACTGTGCAGACACGAAATATACTGCTTGTCACCAAATCAACGAAGTAGGTGAGTTGGTGTTGCACCGGGCAACCAACTACACGCGCAAGTGCAGAGACAGTCAGAAAGTGCAGCGAACTAGATGAAGGCTTCCATTTTATTTTCCACTCCAGTTCACTCTTTTCATCTTTCTTCTATCCTTCTTTCTTCTACTTCTTTTCTTTTCGTATCCATCTCGAAGATTGTCTTCCTTCCCTTCCTTCTATATGTGTAATTCTTGCCCCACACCAATTCTCGTTCTTTAGACGATTAACGTGGGGTTATAGCCACCCGTGCTACTGGTGACACTCCTGATCAACATGCAAGCATTGACCACAATGGGTTTAGAAAAACAAATATGTTCATCTTGGTTTGATGTGGATATTTCCACTTCCATAAACCTCCAGATTGTACTATAGAACCAAGACTTCATCAAACGGAGACGAGCTGTTTTTCTATGCCATCCTAGACGAACGGGGATAGAGACGGGTTATTCAGAAGAAGTGAACCTCTTTCCGGTTACACAATGGCGCCGACGCTTCCCAAGGAAAAGCACGAGGCCTCAGCAATTTATCTAATAGGCTTTGGACTGAGAACGAGAGGGGAGGGAAATTCTCCCAAATAGAAGTCGTGTATTTTCCTCCAATAGCCAAGGAACTCCGGTTCTTTTGAGATTTGTTGAGAGTGATTTTCTATTCCGGGGAAGTTCCAGCATGACAACGACATGTGATCCAGGACCTGGGTAATTTCCATCGAAAGTGGATGGGAATGAAAGGGATTTCCTGGACGAAACGAAATGCGCACTGGTCCAATAATCTCTGATGGTATTCTCAAGGTATCTGTCTACTAAACTGAAAGACGTTCGACTCCTTCTTCCTCTAAAATTAATGACTATAGATAAAAACTTATGCAGCTTCGTAGATCCAGTAGAGCTACTGTAAAAATTGAATGGTAACACAGTAAGTTCGTTTTCTGTTGGCTTGCACTATCTGTAGATTACAGTACAATTGTGATTCTAGTTGTATATGAGTTCTCGCCAATAAAATAGTGTATATACCCAGGTAATGTAAAATGAAGTATTGTTTTCTTCCTCCGAGCTGTGTTTCAGATCTCCCGTGCAAACAAATTACAGGAAATACTAATTTGATTGAAGTGTACAGAACACTTTTATTTCTTACTGTATTCTATATCACGGGAATAAAAAAGTAAATATATTGTCACGGAAACTATTAACTTGATTGTGATGTACAGAACATTTTTTTTACTCTATTCAATACATCGGATACAAAAAATGTAAATACATTTCCACAGAAAACACTGGCTTCATTGTGGTGCTCATTACACCTTTTCCTTCTGACTTTTTTCGAATTTCCAACACAAATTATTAGTTTTGTAATGTACAGCACGCTTTTACATATTTCGGATGTAGAGAGAAAGAAGTGAAAAATAATGAGAACATTTAGAGATCCAACAAGTAGGAAAATCATGAACGTAGGATTTAACAGCGAATAAGTAAGGCTTTGCCATTCCTTCCCCTGGCGGTTTTTAATACAATTTCTTCAACGTCCCTGTGTTGGACAAGACCAAACTTGTTAATTTCTTTCAGGTTATTTCAACATCATGTCCCCATGAGTGAAATCTTATAACAGAGTGTCTATAATTTCATGAAAATAAAATTCCAAGAGTTTTCCGGGTTTTCCAGACCTATGACCAAAATTTTCCCGACCAAGACATTAGAGCAATTCGTGTATTTCACCTGTCCCCGAGGGTAGATCATCTTGAATATTGTAGAGGTAAAACTTTCCCTGTGCAATGCACAGTGCCTTGGAAGCACATATCCCTTGAAAGCTGAATCCCATCTATACTAGAGGCGATATAATCAGTAGCACGCTCGGACAGCCTTCACCCTAAGGGTTATCAGAAGTACTCACCAATTGATTAGGTGATTCATGAGCCCCAGAGCCACTGTATTCGGGGACATTGTCGGGAGAAATTTGCAGGTGTGACTTAGTAATAACATATGTGAATGATTTCCAAAATCCGAATTTCTAATTTTACTTAGCAATTCCATTAAACGATTTTGTAGCATCGGCAAATATTTCACAGTTTCGACATTTGTAAAACGACTACATCGAAGTTTAATTTTTTTCCACCAGATTTTGGCAAATTTGTTTGAATTCGACTCCGGTTCAGATGGAGTAGAGCATGCGGGATCCCACCTACTGTGGGAATCGAACCCGATGTTCCTCGATTACAAGTCGACATTACCAGCTTCTTTGCTGTCGGCAGGCTTTGAAAAGTTCTCAACACTTATTAGAATAATTTCTTCAATGAATCGTTTCTAAAGGCAAACGTCTGGCTACTGATATGCGAAAACATTGATTTCGTAACCCTAATGTAGGATTAAAAATTATAGATACTTGAGTTTGGACTCCAATTAAAAATTAACCAGTAGACCTACATAGTAAAGCGTTACATCAAAATTTGGATAATTAAATTGTGCATTAATCTATGCTAACTAAATTGTTATTCGAGTATTCCTTTTATTTTTTAACTCCGTGAGAAAAAAAGTGCTGGTTTTCTTTCAGTTTTGAAAACGATCGCTCTTTTTGAAATTTTAGAAATAAAAAACTGGTTATTCGATCGTGATGAAATTTTAGCACGGGGGAGGCAAATATGATCTAAACACAATTTTTAATTTTCAGACTTTTAAATTTGTAAAAAAAGTTCTTATCAATTTTGCAAAATAACTTTATCTTAGTATTCGATAGTCCTACAAATAAAAGATTGATCTTGTTTTGAATCTCTTTGAATCTGTTTTTAAAATCCATTATCGTTGTCAATTCACATTGCGAAACCGATTCTATACAGATTTTATTCAACGGAGTAAATATGTACGTGAAACGTGGCAACACCGCGCGCACTGACTTGCAGTGGCAGCCTGCAGTTTCCATGGGTTCAACGGACATTACTGTGTACCGTATTGCCACGTTTCACGCACATCTTTACCGGAGAATCTATAATTTTCAATCCGACAGGAAATGTATGAATTTTGACAATATGCTGAATGAATTACAAATATTTAGCCACAGCGACATATATTGTGTGTATATATATATATAATTTCATTTCATAGTAGAAACATAAAACGTTTGTAACTGCTGGCCAAATGAAAAATACACGACAGTCCTTGCAAGTTCTCTAAAACTCCTTTCACAATTAAAAAAAAAAAAGTTTCGTTTATTCCAAAGCCGTGCTTCTACTCTGTCAGCATGTAAACAAGTGATGAGGATTTTCGCATTCGGCAAATAATGAGGGAGAAAATTGCAAACAGCGGTTCTAAACTAATCCTGTGAAAAATCGATGTATGCAGACGACATTGATATTTCCTGTTGAATTGTGAGCTAACGAGGAATTGAAAACGGGAAAAGCACATGCACATTAAACATGCAAGTTTTAAAAAAAAAAATGAATTTATAAGAGTTGTTTTAAAAATTATTTTTGGAAACATGGGGAGCTTTCAAAGAGTAATGTGGGTAAGAAATTCCAGTTGAAGAATTGCGCTATTTCTTTAAAATTTTAATTCAACATAACTAATGAACTGATAAATTTCTCTCAACAATGCCAGACCACCAGGGTTCGAGCCTTAAACCTCTGACTTGTTAATGTGTGGCGTTGACCACGCTGGCCGACCAGGATATGTGTGTGTGTGTGTATGTCTATGGCTGTGTGCATGTACCGCCTGAAGCAAAAGCCTTGGCCTCACCGATGTGGTACTGATAACGTCGTTGTCGCCTCGTTTTCAAGGGGTTCCGGTTTCGATGCCAGGTGAAGACAGATAGTGGTTCGGATCCCACATTAAACTGTAAGTCCAGTCCTGGTTAGCCTATCTGTGCGAATAGTGGACTCCAAATAAATAAAAAATCAAATTCAATCTCAAAGGTTCGATCCTACAGGACAACTCCGTTATTACTCGTAGTAAACATAGCGAAAATGGAATATTGTTCAAAATAATGTGGGTTTCAGTCTGAAGTGCTTGAATTTTCAACACCGTTGAGGTTCAAAGGTAGCCGAAAATTCCCTTCCATGCACATTGTACATAGTTGCTACGTGTATAACAAGAACGGGTGGAAAGCGCAATACGAAATGGTAGTTTGTTTATGTCCTTTTCATGAGGAGATTGTTTAATCAGGATTGGATCCAAGCAGTTCTGGAATGTGC
Source organism: Lepisma saccharinum (assembly GCF_977018435.1). Taxonomy (NCBI): domain Eukaryota; kingdom Metazoa; phylum Arthropoda; class Insecta; order Zygentoma; family Lepismatidae; genus Lepisma; species Lepisma saccharinum. Next base: position 55,495,638 of record NC_139254.1, on the reverse strand, counting down.
CTCCGACGCAATTCGAACCCGTGACTATTTTATAACAAGGCGATAGTGTTACCAGTACCTCATCGGGAAAAAGCAAAAACAAATTGGGATAGGAATTCCGTTTAACCCTACTGCAAAAAAAACAATACCTTTATAGAAAGGAGTGATGCATTCCAATACCTACACAACCATCTAATTATTTTAATCTGTTGAAAAATTATCAATATAAAGATTATGTCATCAAGTGCAAATATTGCAGCCGGGCGAGCAGTTTCTGTATTTCTATTATTTTGGAAGCTTGCATGACACGAGTATGTAAAGCTATTTCTACACTTGTTTCATCTACAAGAACTACAAATGTATTGTTTTGGCATGCATAATGATCCCTTTTCTCGACAGAATTCAAGTTTTGTGCTGGATTGCAAAATTTCTGTAATTTACGAAATTACTTATAAGTAGGAGAATTAACAAGGGACATTGATTCCAGGGATCCACAAATAACCTCCCTTGTAACAAGGGTAAATTTTAAGCCCTAGCAGGGATAGTTTTATCACCCCTCCAAACAAAACAATAAAATCGTCACATTTCTAACACAAATATTTCCCATATGTAAACTTGTCTCCCAAGGAAGTTCATAACGTCCCACATACTACTCATATTACATTCTAGTATTGCAAAATATATGGCTTGGGATACGGGACGCGCGCATGTTCGAGTTTCCTGGGGGAAGCTAACAACTTTTCTCCTGAGATTTCGGCCTGTGTATGAGACCGGTGACCAACCACCATCGTGAGGAAATTGGAGAGCTACGAATAAGTAGCGTAACCCGATCATGGAAAACCTACAGAAACGACTGGGGGTTCGTTGGGCTGACCACCCGTCACCACGTAACTAGTTAAATGATCGCCCACCTCTACTGAGCCATGTGGGAGTGAGGGGGGGGGGGCGATTTGTAGTAGGCGTTGGTCCTGAAGGGCTGTTGTGACACTGAATATTATTATTGACGCAAAAATCGATAAAACACAACTTATTATAAAGAAGTATTCAACAGCACATTTAAGCATATGTTTTTTATTATTTGGTAATATATTACTCAAAGGCATGCATTTAATAGACCGCTTCAGGTTCCGTCGAACGCTTGCAAAGAAGAATGAATTGTTTCATAACCCCATGCCTAAGCTCAAGAAAAAACTCTTACGTATCAACCAGGGTTGTTAAAGGTCCAGGAATTTCAAATAAATTCAATTCCGGTCCAGGAGAGAAAATCAGCAATAGTTATTGGGTTCTGGACCGTAAAGAACCTTTTTATTTGTAAAGTATTTCAATTCTGTCCAGGAACCCATTTACCAGATCAATTTAAATACGGTCCAGGAACCATTTATCAATTAAGCAATTGGCAACTTGGACCGAATTTAAATTGTAGGGGAAAAAAGATTCCGGTCCTGCAGCGGAACCCAATAGAACCTCACTAGAATTTATTGTTCCTGGTCCTATAACAACCCTGGTATCAATTCTACCGCGATAAGTGGATTTTAATAGCAAATTTTCAATGACAAGTCCTACCAAGTAGTGTAATTGGCCCTATAACCAGGACCACTTACAAGTGTACAAATGATGAGCTCATTTGATTAAACAGCCTGATTTGCCTATACTTAAAATTATGCCAAGATGCCCTTATTCCCCAATTCTTCAAGTGTGATATGCTCTTAATTCTAAGAATTTTGAATCCTAGTGTACAAATGATGAGCCCCCTCAGATTGATTTGCCTACACTTATAAAAGGCACTTCTGTGAGATTGTTGTCCATAAATTTGTTAAAAATATGCCCCTCTTGATATTTTTTTTTGCCCACACCTAAAACTAGGCCACACACCCACACCCACCCACCCACATACACCCACACCCACACACACACACACACACACACACACGCACACACACACACACACACACACACACATCTACACCCATACATACCCCCTCACACACACACACACATACACACACATGTAATGCAAGAGCTATTGCATCATGCTGTGCAACAAATTATTATCCAGTATTATGCAACAAATTATGATGCAAGAGCTATTACATCATGCTGTGAAACAAATTATTATCCAATATTAAGCAATAAATTATTAGGCACGTATTGTTTTCTAATTGGTTAATTATGACATAATGTGATGATGTGTTATATTCTGATTGCTTTATTGTTTCAGATGTTTTAATCCGTGCTTAGGGTATATAAAGAGATTTTGCATTACTCCTCGGCCAGTATTGTGAGAGTGGCTGAAGAGTACAGATGTGTTGTTACAGTGCTTCTCATACTTACAGGCCTGTTTGGTTTAATATATTATTCATATTAAATATATTTCTGATATATTGAACAAAAGGGCTCATATTTTGTATAAAAAATCTGATATTTGTTGCATCCAGCTTGTTTGTTGTAATCCACTCTTATTTAGAGTCAGGCTTATATCTGTCCCAGCCTGTTATACAAAAATAAATACATAACACTCAGCGCTAGGTCATTGCCTTTCTAGGACATGCATGTCTCTGCAGGCATTTGCGGAAGGTCAGTGTAGATCAATATTTATTCTCTTTTTCCACTTGTAGGCTATTAGCTTTACAACCTGTCATAATAAGCATAGAGTTTTGGTTTAAAACCCAAAAAATTTTATATAATAAACTGAGAATAAAAATTAATAATATTAACATATTAAATATACACAAGAAATAAACAAAGCACACAGCTGAACAAAATATATATATATATATTAAGTACAAAATTTTGAATTGAACCCCAGGAAATCTTATATAATAAACCAACAACAAAAAATGCCAAATCAAAAATATTGCAATCAGTGTAATAAGAATATATCCAGCCCCAATTGGGCCAGACACCAAAAGAATTGTGACCCAGGCAAATTCAGAACTCCCACTAAAATATGTCCTAAATGCAATAAAATATTTAGCAAGGCATATTTCAATAGACATGTGGGTTCTTGTTCTGTACAGTCATCAACATTGCCCCCACAACCATCTACATCTGGACTGAAAAAGAAGCATGAATCACCTGTTAATGCTGGACCGGCAAAGCAGCCACGCTATGAACCCATCCATAGCAGTTTTAACGGCCAATTAAGGGATCACCGGTTTGTATCAGAGCCAAGATGTGACATTAAGAATTTTTTGAATAGTATAAATCCAGATGTGCAGGCAATTCTAAATGCACAAAATGGCTCTTATAAGCTGTCTCTCAAATTGTTTACACAATATAAGAAGCCAAATGGCACAAAATTTACACAGCCCCACATAACAGAAACTGTACCGGTATATTCAAATGCAAATTCAGACAAAATAATAAGCAGTTTGATAGATCAATTGAATATTAAACACTCTGAATTTGCTGCAAAAGAGTCTGGATGGAGCCTATGCTGTTCTCCACACAAGTTATATGTTAATATTTCTGAATTCAACCCATTACAAGGTTCCACTTATGTGCCATTACCCGCCAATATTAAAAACAAAACAGCCGTGGTTAATATAAAAAATAATGACCAGAAATGCTTTTTGTGGTGTATTTTAGCTGCTTTGTTTCCAGTTTTAGATCATCCTGAGCGAATAAGTTATTATAAACAGCATGAACATATTTTTAATGAAGCAATGGAGGGTTTAGAATATCCAATGTCTGTTCAGAATATTGATAAATTTGAAAAAAAGGCCAGGCACATCAATGGCAAACAATTATCTATTAATGTATTTACTTGTTCTACTGGCCGTGGCAATTGCTTGATAAATCCTCTCAGAATCAGTACACTTGATGATGAATCTGCTATTCCGATTGATCTGCTCTTAATTGAAGGGGATGGCACAAGTCATTACACTCTGATTCATAATCTTGAAGCTTTAGTGAGAACACAACAAGGCAAATCCAATACAATATTCAAGTTGTGCAGAAGATGTTTAACTGTATTTGATGGTAGAAAAATGGTGAATGGGGTTCGTGAAAAAATGCAGAAATTGCTAAAAACAAGTTAATTGAACATTTAAAATATTGTGGCAACCATAAACCTGATCATATGGTGATGCCAATGCCAAGTGAAAATGCAAAATTCAAAAAGTTTGAAGCCTTGTTGGAACACCCAGCATATATAGTCTGTGATTTTGAATCAAACCTCAAACCCCTTGCATTCTGCAGCCCAGACCCTGAGGAATCTTCAATTACATCATATCAATTACATGAACCTTCCAGCTTTTATTATGTGGTTGTACAGGGTGGTGTGGTTAGTAAAGAATATTTATACATGGGAGCAGATGCCATCAAAGAATTTGCACATAGAATAGAAAATGAGTGCCATGACATAGCATCTAATGTCTTATTAAAATCAAAACCCATGTTGCCTTTAACAGAGAAACAGATTGAAGATTTCAACAATGCAGAAAAATGCCCGGTATGTGATTCTGAATTTTCAGATGCAAATATCAAGGTTCATCACCATTCCCATACAGATGGTAAATTCTTAATGGCCCTGTGTAATAGCTGTAATATTAAGATCCAGAGACCAAAATTTGTCCCCATATTTTGCCATGGAGCATCCAATTATGATTTTCATCATCTGATCAGTTACGAGGGGTTTGACAAGCAGAATATAAATATTTTAGCTGAAAATAATGAGAAATATATTGCCATTAGCAAAATAATTAAAGTTAATGGTGTTTCTATTCACTTAAGATTTCTTGATTCATACAGAATTTTATCGGCTAGCCTGGCTACACTGGCCACTCAATTATCTGATGATCAATTCAAAATCACATGTGCTTTGTTTCCAAATCAGGACCTGAAATTAATTAGGCGGAAGGGTGTATATCCATATGACTATGTTACAGATTTTTCTAAATTTGATGAGTGTGCTCTGCCACCACAACAAGAGTTTTACAGCAAAATCAGAGGATCTGGAATCACTGATGAAGATTATCACCATGCCCAGTTGATGTGGAACAATTTAAAATGCCAGACATTTGGTGATTATCACAAGGCATATTTAAAACTTGATGTGACCCTCTTAGCTGATATATTGCAGGCATTCAGAAAATCTTCCATGCAAAATTATAAACTGGATCCAATGTATTTTTACAGTGCTCCGGGCCTAGCATGGTCTGCAATATTTTTAAACACTAAAATGCAATTGGATCTGATCCAAGATCAGGACATGTATCTGTTTATGGAGCAATGTATAAGAGGGGGCATGGTGCAATGTTCTCAGAGATATGCCAGAGCAAATAACAAATATATTCCTGATTATGATCCAGCACTGCCATCAAATTATATACTGTATGTAGATGCAAACAGCCTCTATGGTTATGCTATGATGGATAAACTGCCATATGCATAGCTTGAGTGGGTTGAAAATTTCAATATTGAAGATCTTAAAGATTTTGATGACAGTGACTATGGCCTGTTCTTAGAGGTTGATCTGACAATTCCAGATAATTTACACAACACATTTTCTGATCTGCCCCCAATTCCCGAGGTTGAGTGCTCACCTGGCTCTAAACAGAAGAAATTGATGATGACTCTAGAGCCGAAACAGGATTATGTCATATATTACAAAAACCTCCAGTTCCTGATGAATCATGGTGTTCAAGTGACCAAAGTTGGAAAAGTTTTGAGGTTCAGGCACTCAAGATGGTTGAAGCCATATATTGATACAAACACAGAGCTTCGAACATCTGCATTGAGCCAATTTGATAAGACCTTGTTTAAATTGATGGTCAATTCAGTGTATGGCAAAACAATAGAAAATGTCAGAAAATATACTGATGTTAAAATAATTACTGACCCCAGCCGGAGCAAAAAATTGATTGCAAAGCCCAACTTCAATTACAGAAGAATTTATGATGAAAATATGGCACTTTTCAACATGAAAAAACAAAGATTAAGTTTGATAAGCCTATTTATGTAGGGGCTGTGATATTGGAATTGGCCAAATTACACATGTTAAAATTGTATTATGATGTGTTGAAGCCTATTTATGGTGATTGTGTAAAATTGATGTACATGGACACAGATAGGTTTGTTCTTGATATTCAAACAGAAGATGTTTATCAAGATATAGCACAGCCTGCATTGCTTGAATATTTTGATACCAGTGAAAATACAAGGATTCAACCCCACAACAAAAAAGTGCCTGGCAAGTTAAAAGATGAGACACTTGGTGATGTTATTGCGGCATTTGCTGGGTTAAGGGCCAAGATGTACAGTTTTGAAACATGTAGTGGCGCTGTTGCAAAAAAAGCCAAGGGCATTGGCAGTGTGACTGTAGACAAAGAGCTTCAATTTGAAGATTATAAAAATTGCCTCAAATCATGTAGCACAATTAGAACATCAGAATCCAGAATTCAGAGTGTGGATCACTTGTTGACTTCAAATATTGTAAGAAAAGTGGCTCTGGACCCACATGATGATAAGAGATGTATTTTATCATGTGGCATACATACTCTACCATGGGGGCATTGTGATTTGAAAAATGGCAATCAATGCCCAATTACAGAGCATGATTTGAAATAAATAAACATGCCTATGAACTTATTTGGGTTCAAAAAACAGGCTATTATGGACCTGCCAACACCACAACCCTCTTCTGATATGATATCTAAACTGAGTGCTTTGTTAATTATTCATCTGAACAGCATATTTACAGATGTTGATGATGAAACAGGTAAAACATTGTACATATTTAACAATAATTTAAATTATTACCAATTACCTGTAGGTGGTCAATTGCAATTTATTACAACTCCTGAGGGTGATGTCAAAATTTCAATAGGGAGAAATATTTATAGAATTAAGCACTCAAACATGATTTCTGGCACTGTATATACTGTTTCTGCTGGTGACTGCTTATATATTGAGGTCCCGGGATCATATGACAAGCTTATACCTTTTTTTTATAGATTTAAGAATCAGATATTCACTAATAAATAGCCACTAAAACAAAAATGCCTAATGATATATTTGGCCATACAAGACATGAAGATCACAGTGATGAGATTCTGATGCTTGATGTCAGAGTCAAAAAATTAAGAAGTGATTTACAAGCTTTACAAACCACACTCAATGCCAGTCTTCAACTAGAAATTATAAATTTACAATCACAATGCATGGACCCTCTTCTTAAAATTGACTCAGAACTCAAAGTGCTGCTTCAGAAATATACTGATTTGGCCACATTAGATAATTTTCAAAGTTTAGAAGAGGCTGTAGCAGCTCTTCAAGCCAAATTTAAGACCCAGGCCACCAACTCTGAGCAATTGAAACAACAATTGGAAGAGCAGATAAATAATGTCCAGACACAGCTCCAAACAATTGTCAAAAGCATAAAATCACAAGAAGATTTTGATCTAGTGATTTCCACTCTAAAGGAACAGATTCAATCACTCCAGATACCTAATCTGGACCCCTTGAACAATGCCATAGCCGAGGTTAAAGAAAAAATTGAGACACTTGAAAATTTTATGAACAACTTGCCATCTTCTGATGCTTTGAGTGCAATAACTCGGAGTGTTGCCAACATCAAGCTGCAACTTGAAACATATGAAGATTTTGGAAAAATTCAAAGTACCATAACCCATCTTGAGGGTACAATAGCAGCAGTGCAAAGTGATTTGACAAATATACAAGAATCTCTAGAATCACACCTGCCCGGTATTGTAGACACTCTTGTAAGTGTCCAGGAACAGATCACAAAGCTTGAAAACCTCAACACTGAATCTGAACTATCTCATTTTCATCACTTGATCGATGATATCCAAACAAAACTTGAAATTTTACAGCAATCAACACCCACTCAGGCAGATATAGCCCTGCTCCAAAATGCTATGCAAAATGTGGCTGATGCTTCTGAATTAAATAATGTGAAATTGGCACTTGAATCTTTGCAAAATACTGTATCAAATCTGCCTACATCACAGGAACTTAAAAATATTAAGAGGGCAGTGAATCGCATATTGAAATCAGAAGATATCAAGAATATCCAGACAGAGATCAAACAACTTACTCAGACAGTGGCCACTCTACCAACTAATCAACATATTAATGAACTGCATGCCCTGTTTGAGGATATCAGAAGACAGGTCCATGATCTTACTGCTCAAAATTCAAAATTGGCAGTTATTGAAAATTTGCAACAAATTGTAGCTAATATCAAGCAACAGCTAGGGACCATGGAATCCAATCAAGCAAATGCCCTGTCTGTTTTTGCCACCCAGCTACAAGAGATTGTGCAACAATACAAGAAACTTGTTGTGGACATAAAGATCAAGCCAGGCCATGATGATGTTGTTAGGACCATCAATGAGCACCTTGAATCTGTAACAAGCAGATTGCTTACAGCAGAAAAAGAAATAACAGGCATAATTGAGAATCCAAAACATACAGTAATTCTTGAATTGTACAGCATCCCCAACAAAGAATATGATTCACCATTTACACCAGGTGGCAAAATATATATGCTGTCCCCTGCACAATTTTATTACCAGTTTTTTGTTGGGGGCACACTGAGACTAATCAAGATCAAATATTGGCTACAACCACAGGCACACCACTACCCTACCTTATCAATAACAAATGCTGATAACAAAGCAAAAATCACCAGTGTAGAGTTAGAGGATTTTACAGACCCCAATAAATTAGAAACAGCCTATGCTGAAAATGATGGCTCTCTGGAATTTAAAATACAAATAGGGGACAAATTATATTTAGAAAATCCTGTAGTATCAGCTGCTGAACACCCTATAGTTGCAATATTCTTGTTTTCATATTATGTCTAGACAAATTATTGTTGATGAATTACACAGACAAGCCAGACATAATTATAAGAGACTGCCAGTAGTCACAAAATGCATAGATGATTTATGGCAGAGCGACTTGATTGAAATGGCAAGTGGACAGCTGAAAAACTTAGACAAAATCAACAAGGGCTACAAGTATCTACTCACTGTAATAGACACATTTTCAAAATTTGCCTGGGCTGTGCCACTCAAATCCAAGACTGGAAAATGTGTTACAGAAGCCATCAGGACAATCATCAATCAGAGTGGAAGATCACCGCGCTATTTGCAAACAGATAATGGCAAAGAATTTTATAATTCTGTGTTCCAACAATTTATTAAAAGCCAGTCAATAAAACATTACTCGAGTTACAGTGATCTCAAAGCCTCAATTGTAGAGAGATTCAACAAAACCCTAAAAAATCTTATGTATAAACAATTTACACTTCAAGGTAATTATAAATGGATTAATATTCTTCCAGAACTTCTACATAAATATAACAACTCGGTCCATTCCACAATCAACATGAAACCCTCTGAAGTAACTTCATCTGATGAGCAAAAATTGATCAGGACTGTTTATTATCCTAGATACCAGCCAACAACAAGAAAGGCCAAATACAAGGTGGGGGATCAAGTAAGAATCAGCAAATATAAGCACTTATTCAAAAGAGGCTTTACAAGAAACTGGAGCACTGAATTATTTACAGTGGTTCAAGTTAAACCTGGGACCCTTAACACATATATAATAAAAGACCACCGAGGAGAAATTCTCAAAGGCCGGTTCTATGAAGAAGAACTAAACAAAACTAAACAGCCTGACACATATCTCATAGAAAAAATCATCCGCAGAAAAGGCAACAAGTTATTTGTCAAATAGCTAGGACTTCCAGAACACAGCTGGATCGATGCAGACAAAGTGATAATATGAGCACCTGGGATGTTATAAAGAGGCTGCCAGAACCTGAACAGCAGATTAAGAGAAATGGCAAGTTGCTGCCTGAAAATATTAGATGTCTTATTGTTGGGCCATCGGCTTGTGGTAAAACTACACTAATGATTGATAATTTTTTATTGGCACCCAACTGGTTAGACTGGAATAACAGGCACTTGTATGTTTTCTCTAAGAGCTTGGAACAATTAAAATATCAGCAGCTGATGAAGCTATATGATGGATCAGATATTGCCACTTTTGAATCAGATGTCAAGCCACTCCATGAATGTCTCGATAATTCTGTTGCTGTGTTTGATGACATTATACTGGATAATCAAAACAAGGTTAGAAATTTCTTTACACAGGGGCGACACAAAAACATTGATTGCTTCTACCTGGCACAGACTTTTTCTAAAATACCGAAGCAGCTGATCCGAGACAACAGCAATTTTATAAGTGTGTTTCATCAAGATCATACCAACCTTAAACACATACATGATGAATATGTAGGTGGGGACTTGAGCTACAATAATTTTTCCAAGTTTTGCAGTAGGTGCTGGAACCAGGACAGTTATGGGTTTGTCACAATTGATATGACAAGAAAACCCAATAGTGGCAAATACAGAAATAAAATCAACAATTTTCTAGACATTGAAACATAAATAAATAACCATGAAAAGGCCAATCATTGATGATCTTAAATTAAGAGATTATCTTGTAAAAAGATTTAAGGGATGGAAATCACAGAACCGAGGAATTTATGAACAACACAAACAAACAGAACAGCCTATCATTGATGCTATTAGTGAATTAGGTAAAAATATCAAAACTGTTACAGAGCAAAATCAAAATTTGATCACAGAGCTTGTACCTGTAGCTGCAAGGAACATATTAGATTATCCAATCACCCCACTTTCCAGTATTCACACACCTAAGCTGCTCGTCAAGTCAACCTTGCAGCAGGTTTTATGTATCAATCCGCGCGAGAACTGAGCTCAGAATCTTCCGTGCCAGTCTTTCCTCAACCGCCGAACTGCTTACATCGCAGACACTGAGAAAATCCACAGTATTGCCAACCGCACAACACATCAAAACCCGCATGCATGTCAAGTGGAATGTATTTTTGCTTCTCTTTGTCTCCTGAAACATAAAATTTTAAAAGTACTTTCTGCGCATAGATTATTTAATAAATGTGTCATTACTTAATATAAATGCGAAATATCTTCGAAACATGAGAGCGTGTGTGTATATTTCGAGCACGCAAAAATAAAAATGAACAAAGATAAAAGTAAACAACGATAGGCCCTCTTGAATTTAATGACAATTTTTTTTTTTTGGTTTAGAAAGAAATACATTTATGAAAAACGTGGTTGCTTCGTCCGCAATACATCCGTTCCTGTAAGACACACGCAATTCAAGTTCCACCAAAAAAGCATGATTTGTTATTGGTGATATATACAATCAGGTGCATTGTCTGTCGCTATTACTCTGGTTTCAATTTATGAATCACTTCACTAAACCAGGATTCAAATCTTGGTCTGTCCATTTCTTGCGGATAATCACCCTTCCCTTTCTTTGCGCGGAACAGTAAATATGCACCTTCAACAAAGCTTTCATTGCCGCCAGTGGGTGAAACAATAAGCCTCCCCCTTCCCCTCATCGTTGGTTTCTTCAGCCCTGGCGTGGTTTTGCATGCTGGTATCCTTCCATGTTTTATTCCCCCTTCCCCCACCCACCGAGTTGAAGGACGTCTCGTCCAAATAATAAACATGTTTCTTCTCACTGCGATATCTTTTAATACCGCGGAGATTCTTTTGTCGTCAAAAAACAAACAATCGTTTCCTCTTGCTAAACTCAAACAGCAAATCATTCAACACCCGTGATACAATTCGTGCGCACATTGACGGCAAATCACCTCACGCCCTGTTTTACTTTGATCTTGTTGCCGCAAGGAGGATTATGCATTCAAAACAACTTGCTTGTCTTTGAAGAAAATTTCCCTTCGGACGAAGTCCAAAATAACATTCGGGTAAAACCGCGCGCTGAACAGTAGATTCAGCCATTCTCGCCGCTCTACAATAAACATAGGGTTAAAATAGTGGGATGTGCAACACTGGTATCGCCGATTCAACGCGTTCTGCAACGCATTCAGTCTCGCTCGACTCGCTCTAAAGTTTCAGTGTCTCTTCAACGCACTACACATTGCAGTTGGCGAATCTACGGTTCTAAGTTCGTCTGCACAGTGATTGCAACCAATTAAGTCCATACCTGCTAATGGATGTACTATTTTGTCTGTATATTACAAATTAAATAACTGTTTTCTTGCAAGTATGCAGTTGTGTCGGAATAGAACCCGTCTCAGTGGAACTATGTTCTTGCGCGCACGTTTGGAACTACATATGCGAAAACCTGCTGCAAGGTTGACTTGACGAGCAGCTTAGTCTTGTTGCTCCTCGAAGAATTGAAGCTACTCAGGATCCTATTCAATTGGGTCTTCTTGCTCAAAAATATTTAAGCACACCTAAAGACAATAAAGATGAGGTCTTTGGCTTATATGTTGACACAGAGCGTGATGGTAGCATCATACATAGAATTGGCAATTTCAGAGTAACATTTATGGGAGATGATCTGATTGTATATTCAGAATCTCATCTTGGAGAAAGAGGTGCTTTTGTTAAGTATCTCGGAACACCTGGATTGTGGGAACTGATGACTAGGAAAAGGCCTGGCAGCTATACAGATCAAGACTATGAGCATTACAAGGAAATATTAATAAAATCAGATGCTCTATACCAGAACAATGATCCCACACAAAAAAGAGTCAAGTCTAGCAGTGGAGCAAAATACAACAATTTAATCAAGCCCATATGGTCACAGATCAAGACTGGCAGTGAAATCAAACAATACAACACTCTGCCTAAAGAATTTGTCTGGGTTGATGATGTCAGGAAACTTGTAGATAGGTTATTGGTGATAGCTGGGGAGGAAAATGCTGGCAACCACAATTTTTACAATGAAAAGGTTGGAATTATGGACATGATAAGCACCAAATTGTCTAATTTTATAGTGAATGACACTAAGGGGATTGGATATCTTATAAAAATTATTAATACTCTACCACCTAAATTTTGGAATATTTCTGAGGGCCGGGGGTTGGTTAATGACATTATAAACAAGTTGCCATTTGAACTACACATTCCAGGCTATCAGTATTTTGGTCCAGGCACAAAATTGGATCATAGATTAAACAGAGGTGATCCTGGTGTTAATCCCCTAGATGCTGCTTGTAGAGACCATGACATAGCATACAACACACATTCTGATCTTGACAAGAGACATGTTGCAGACAAGAAATTAGAAGAGGCTGCATTTGGTAGATTTGTAAGCAGAAATGCTTCTTTAAGTGAAAGAATAGCAGCATTGGGGACCACCATAGCTATGAACACCAAACAAAAACTGGGGTGGGGGTTGTGAATATGTATATAATAAACCTAGAATGAAGGCCAAGGGTGTTATGTATCAAATACCTTATGCAGGTCTTAAATCTCTTAAAACTATTGATAGTCTTTTAACCAAAAAGCAGCGCAAGAAAAAAAATTATTGCATTGCCAAGGGCCATGGTATGAAATTGTTGCTTAGTACCCCCCAATTAAAAAACTTACAGCAATCTAGAAAAAATCATATGTGGGTGGTTTCATATTTACTATCCCGGCCATCTTAGCAGCACTTGGGGCTGTTGGGAGCTTGGCTGGGGGATCAGCCGCCATAGCAAAAACAGTAATAGATGCCAAGAAAAATAGGGCAGAATTAGATGAATTGAAGAGCCATAACCTGGCCATGGAGAAACAAGGCAAAGGTGTTAAGAGAGCCATGAATAAATTTTAAAAAAACAAGAGCCGCTTACAAACCAAGATATTGAAGCTTTAATCAAGCCACTGGGCATCAAAAATTTTAGAGGTGTGTACATGTCTGATTCTTTACCAGAACAACCACTCAACAAAGAGTGTGGCATTGTTAATTTGGATAAGTACAAAAATCAGGGCACACACTGGATCTGTTATCTTAAATATTTAAACAATAATGCATTTGTGTTTGATTCATTTGGAGGTGTTCCACCTGAAAATTTAATAAAATATCTAAAATCAGCTAATCTTTATTACAATAATGCCCGTGTTCAAAACTTCAAAGATGTTAATTGTGGACATTTGTGTTTATCTGTACTCAGATATATGTCTCAAATAAATAAACCATCAATTGAAAATTTTCAAAAAGCCTTGTGGTATCTGAAACATCATGGGGGTATTCCATCTCACCAGCCAAAATTCAATATTGAAACTCAAATTACATGATGATGTAGTGTATCCCAAAACAATAGCTCTCAGAGCATTTTATGGCATGTACTTGATCCCTAATATTACACACCACAACAACAAAATTGCAGTAGGGGATCAAAAAATTGTCATCACTCCAGGGCAATATAATCTGTCCACTCTAAATGCTCAATTACCCAGAGGTATAGTATTAACTCAAAATTCTGTCACTCACAGAGTAGATACTGTATCTGCTACAGAAACAGTGGATCTGGGTACTATAGGAGAGCTGTTAGGCTTTGAGAACAACACAAAACTTGAACCAGCCATCAAACACACTGCTATTAATATACCTAAATTCTTAGCCATAGAGACTCTGAATATTCACTGTAATGTGGCGGAGGGTATGATCACCAAATCAAATGGCATAGGCACTCACAAACAAACTGGCATCATTGCAACATTCAAACCTAACTCTGAATTTATGGAGCCAATCATCTACACTCCATGCCCAACATTATATTTTCCTGTGTGCCATAATAGAATAGATTATATTGAGTTGATGGTCACTAATGAAAAAGAAGAATTAGTTGATTTTGCTGGAGCCACAACAACTGCTATCATAGAGATTAATATTTAAATAAAAATACATACAAAAAAAATGGAAAATATTGAGAGTTATGAGCTACAATCATTCCCCCCAAACAGGAGGACATTTGCAAATTTAAATCAACCCAACACAGAAATTGAGGTTGATCTTGATGTAGGGGATGGGTTTATACACCCCCACAGAGCAGATCTATACATCAAATTTGATGTTGTAAAGCTCGATGGAACAGATTATCCGGCAAATTCAAATATAAGATTGGTGGACAATTTTGTGCCACATCTGTTCTCTGAAATTGAGATCAGAAAGCATGGTGTTGTTATAAACAGTGTGGATTATCCCGGCATTACCTCCACGGCTTTGGCCACACTAAAATTATCCAAAACCGAGGCTTCTTACTACAAAATAGGTGGATTTGAGGCTGGTGATAAAATATTATCTAAGAGCCACACAGTGCTGTTCCCTATGCGCCTGTTGCCAGGATTCTTCTCAGATTACAAAGATATTATGAGGAAGGGTGGTTTAAGAATCACATTTAGAAGAGCTGCCAATGATAATAATGCTTTGATGAGGTACAGCACATTAAACTCTACAGGAGAAGCTCTGCCCAATACCCTACCTGATGAGGGCAAGTGCATTATTCAGACTATGGAGCTAAGAATCCCAGTTGTTGAATATGAAGCCAGTTATGCTCTTAAATACAAAGCAGATATAATAAAAAATCCACAGATTCCTTTACAATTTTATACATATCAATGTGTACAGAAGCCTGCCGCTGGTACTTATTATGAGTTTGATGCTACAAATTCATTCTCAAGTATACAATATGACATGCCGGATTTTGTGGTGGTATTGTTTCAGACTGGAAGACACAATAATCAGGAAAAAAATTCAAGTAAATTTGATAACTGCAACATCAAGAACATATATCTTAAAAATGGCAGAAATGAGGTATTTCCTAGAGAAAATTATAATTTAGACATGTCCAAGGATGATTTCCTTAAATTATATGAAGCATTTACAGCATACAAAAGGGTCACTACTGGCAATACTGACATGTATTACACACCAGATGAATTCAAAGCACAGAGACCCATGTTTGTCATCAACACTTCCAAAGGAAACAAGTTGTGGTTAATGACAGGACAAACATTAAAATTATCTGTGAATTCCACGATACACTCCCTGATGACACTATATGTAGTGTTATTCTCATAGGTGAAAAATCATATGTTTATGATGTAAGAAATGAGAGAGTCACAGAGCAATTCTAGAAGAATTACATTGTTTCAATATTAGATAAACAAATTGAACCTGGTATCCAATTGAACTTAAACCAGAAGTAAATGTGTGTGTGTGTGTGAGGGGGTATGTATGTGTGTAGGTGTGTGTGTGTGTGTGTGTGTGTGTGTGTGTGGGTGGGTGGGTGTGGGTGGGTGTGGGTGTGTGTTAATACGTTTGGCCTAGTTTTAGGTGTGGGCAAAAAAAATATCAAGAGGGGCATATTTTTAACAAATTTATGGACAACAATCTCACAGAAGTGCCTTTTATAAGTGTAGGCAAATCAATCTGAGGGGGCTCATCATTTGTACACTAGGATTCAAAATTCTTAGAATTAAGAGCATATCACACTTGAAGAATTGGGGAATAAGGGCATCTTGGCATAATTTTAAGTATAGGCAAATCAGGCTGTTTAATCAAATGAGCTCATCATTTGTACACTTGTAAGTGGTCCTGGTTATAGGGCCAATTACACTACTCTACCACTGCCGTAGAATTAGGCAACACACATAGCGCCTGGCAGGGTAGCGAGTATGTAAGGATCTTGGTTTCATATTCTATTGCCGGTGACCGTACATAAATGTTCCCGAGCCCCTTGATGTGCAAGATTTTTATACAAGAAAATCCATCAGCACCTTCTCGAAGGTTTTCGCGAAATCTAGGCAGACAGCAAACGTGATCTGTCGAAAGCTGTCGTTATACAATGAACCACCTGGACCAATGGTGATGCCGTGATGTGGTTGATATGAAAATCCAAACTGATGGGACCGAAGAAGCGAATTGACGTTAGCGTGCCGTGGTATGGAAGTCAAGGAAAAACTCAAGAAAAAGGCGTTAGGTGAGTTTCTCAACTGTGTGACAGCAAACTGATGAATCGATAGTTTCGAAGATGAAGTGAATTCTTCCTTGACTTCGGCAATGTCGCTATGCCAACAAAACGCGTCACACACGTCGAGAATAGAAAACCTTCAGGATATGCTGCAAGGTTGTTGAGAACCTCATGGTGTGTTTAGAAGGCTGCCAATTGATACAACCTGCCTTGCGCACTATGATTTCCGAAAGGAATGCATATTTTGGGTGGGAAAAATTGGAGAGAAAAAAACTCACTTCAAAAATGTTACGGTTTAGTAATTATTTGCAAGGTTTCAGACGAAAGTGATAAACGGCAGGCGACACGGCCGCCTTCAGTGTAAAGCAAAACATTCACCGCACATGCTCGAACAACAGACCGAATGCTACGATGCACGGTACTGAGAAAACGACCCGACACGCAAGCAACACGTGCAGGCAGTCGTGTCGCTTTGGTTTGAAAGGTTACATTTATTTCTTACGCCTGGTTTCCAAACCACACGTGTCTTGTCGCCTGTCGCTTCAGTCAAAAATTTCCCTTTGGGAGAATTCGCACGGAAGCGACAAGCGACTCATGTCGCTTGAGGATTACACGAATCGAACGCAGGCTTCATGTCAAAGGAAATCTCTCTTTGAAAGTTCAACCCGAACGTTGCTTCCATATGAGCGGGGACGAACTCTGGCGCACAATGACATAGTGTAAGGGTTTTCAGACTGAAGAGATAAGTGACAAGCTACAAACACAAAGCGGCAAGTGATACGCGACACTGCGTTTCACGCTAAATCGACACAAGCCCTACTACTCTGTGGAATAAAAGGATTCATTGCTGATGTGCTACTAAACGCAAGACCATGAAAACAGGCGCCTTGGCAGAATGCGCTGTTGCCACATATGGGAAGAGCAAAGCGAGAGCGGGACAAAAGTCGCTGGTTCCCGCGCACTGTGTGGCAACGTCAACCGGGCTGCGTTGCCTAGTTAGAGCGTCAGACCGACCTCTCTCCGGGGCACTCTTGTGTCATCCCTGACCTATTGAGCAAATACTGTCAGTTTGTATCACGTGTCTTGGAAAGACCAACTCTACAAAGAGATCTTCCATTCTCTTAAACCTCCGAACACACGGGGTTGTGCTCTGACCTGGCAACAGCGCCAACTTCTGCCACCCGCCTAATTTCAGGACCCTGCATTTAATAGACCAAAAAATCTACATTATACTTGATATTGAGAAAACTATTCTAGTGACACGCAAGCGACAAGTGCGACATGTCTAATCTCTCCGTTGTGAGAAGTTGTAATTATTTTTGAATGTTCACTTCCAAGTGACAAATGTCTTGTGGCTCATCACTTGACACCTCGATATCAATGCTCCCTTAGGATACCATATTAACACACAAATAGATACATAATACATTTTGATAGTCATATGTACAGTAGAACAAGGTCATAACACAGAGAGGAATTGAGGAATTAAAAGATAGCGAAGAGAATAAAAGAACAGAGAAAATGCGAAAAAGATATGTAAAACAGATAGACAGTGAGGAAGAAAGAATGGGATAGAAGTAGAAAAAACGAGAATAAAAAATATAGCGATTAGAGAGAATGGAAGACAGACAGATAAACAACATTCCACGGACGTACGCTTAAGACAACATTGCGCTAGATGAGAATTCACTGATCACTCATGTATACAATAATTGTTTTGATATTGGAATTGGTCCTGTATGCTTACATAAACGATGTAGCAATCTACTAATAATCAAGCTAATTGTAATTTTATATGATTAATTGATAAATTGAGTTGGTGTTTTAGGTCCACTTTATGCATAGTAAGACTAATCAGGACTGGACCTACAATTTAAAGTGGGATCCGAACCACTACTTGCCTCCACCGGGTACCGAACTCGGTACCCATTGATTAAAAGGTGACGACACTACCACTACGCAATCGGGGAGGCCGTAATTTTATATGAAAGGATTTTCACAGACAACTGTGGAATTTAAGATAATGAAACATGTTCGAATACCTACTACTAATAGCAGGTATTTTATTTTGTTATTTAGCATCTTTTTCTGCTACTTCTTAGCTAATCGCGACATTGAAGATGAGTTTTGA
Organism: Lepisma saccharinum; assembly: GCF_977018435.1. Lineage (NCBI taxonomy): Eukaryota > Metazoa > Arthropoda > Insecta > Zygentoma > Lepismatidae > Lepisma > Lepisma saccharinum. The sequence goes on along the minus strand of NC_139254.1, from coordinate 55,476,736 downwards.
GTAAGATGAAACAGCATTCCCAAGCCGGGACTCGAACCTATAGACTCGGGTGTCCAATAAGAGAACTGTATATATATATTTTTTTGTCACGCGAACATTTGGTGTAAGATCTTATAGTCGAATATTTCATAGAACATGAAAACCTAAACTGCAGAAAAAAATCGTGGATATAAGTTTTACTGGAGAATATTGATTAACAGGTTCATGAAAAATATTACAATCAAGAAAGGAAAAGTATTGTTACATTTTGTGTAGAATGCGTTAAAGAAGTTACTGCATTTTGCAGTACTTAAAGAACAATAATAGTGAGTGGTATATTTACCCATCTTTTCAGTAATCTGATTTTGAGGAAAGCCAGACGTTGTAGTCCTCACCGTACCGTTTTTGGGCACACAGGTTTCTAGCAACAAAACGTACAACGTTTTCAAAGATATAAAGTATCCAGTTGAGTTTTTGGACTTTTTAAGTCCACTTTATGAATAAACAGGCTGACTGGGACTGGATCTACAGTTAACAGTGGAATCTACTCTGTGTTTCAAAAACAACTTTTCATGGTTTTATATGAAGTATAAAAAAGAAAGATAGCCTAATAGTCAACTCTTTTTATTTAATATCCAATATTTTCTGTTATTTGGATCCATTGGTTTAAATTGTAAATCTCGAAAGTTTATTTTATGATGTATTGGTATAATTAGTAGAATTATAATGGATAGTACTAGTGCTACTACCCTTCCTAGTTTATTTGGAATTGATCGTAGGATGGCGTATGCAAATAGAAAGTATCATACTGGCTGGATATGTACTGGTGTTACTAGAGGGTTTGCTGGAGTGAAGTTTTCTGGATCTCATAGAATTGTGGGAAATATTAATGAGAGTTGTATTAGTATTAAGATTATAATTATAAACCCTAATACATACAATACATACAGGCCAATACATACATAATCATATCAACTAATATGAGAAATATTGACATTATAAAGGATATATCCCAATTTAATTACTGTTATACGGTTTAACATACAAAAAGCAAGGTCCACGAGGAAACTTTTCTTTCATTTGCAGGTTGTATCACTTTCGACTTAATTACTAAACTCCGGTGTTCTAACACAAAAAAGTCAAAGTTGTCTGAGGTTAAAAAGCTGACTTTCTTACCTGGCAATTGTTTTTGTTTTCAAACACCACTTGAAGATGTAATGAAATGTTTACGCGCCAGAGTGTTTTGTACCGATGTCAATGTAGATCCATGGTGTTAAACATTGGCAATGTCCACACATAAAATCACAATGGAAAAGATAAACTCTGATATGACTTCCAGATAGAATAGCAGAAAGACGAATCGCGCATTACCATGAAAACAATACATTGTTTGACTCTTTTATGACTGCACGACCTTATTGTAAAATCTACTGATAGCAAAAGCTGAAATTCAAAGATCTCTAAATTCTGCGCGATTGTACATATTGATAGTCCACTTTTTAAAGTCTAATATAATTCCAAAAATATATTATTTTAAACACAATTTAATTTTAAAAAACATGCGTATTCTCTACCTTAATAAACACAACAACATCGGTAGCATCTGCTGTTGAATGTACTCACCTGAAATAGAAAGAAATTTTTATATAAAACGAACGTTCTTAAAGAGTTAACATTAGTGATATTCATACAAAAGTTTAATAACACTCATATTATTAAGAGCTATTATTAATATATAGTTTTAATAGTAGTGCTTATTAGTTGTTTCAACGCAGTACTTAGTACGTATCCTCTCTTTTTACCAATTGAATATCATTTTTTGACATATTTTGACAATTTTTTGTCGATGTTTTAGCGTTTAGCAATGTTTTTAGTACAATTTTCACTATACTCATTTTTCCCCCACTCGTACTTGGTAGGTATATTATGATCTTACGTGATACAACTTAACCTATCCTTTTTTTACGATTATTTAATTTTTTTTACGATCCTAAGTGATATAACTTAACCTATCATTTTTTTTATTTATGCACTGTTTGAACGTTATTATTTGAGGATCATATTTTGTAGGTATTTTTTTTATCAATCGAATATAAGTTTTTGACATATTTTGACAATTTTTTGTCGATGTTATAGCGTTTAGCGATGTTTTAGTACAAATTTTCACTGCACTCATTTTTTCCATTTATACTTGGTAGGTATATCACGATCTTACGTGATACAACTTAACCTATCTTTTTTTTTTACGATTTTTTAATTTTTTTTACAATCCTAAGTGATATAACTTAACCTATCATTTTTTTATTTACGCATCGAACTAACCTACAAGGGACTCTGTTTTGTTTTAATATTTCAGTATTATAAGGTTTTCACAAATTTTATATAACCTAAAATGTGTTGGATGTTGATTTTTAGTATGTGGCAATTTTTTATGAATTTTAAAACTGCTCTGTGACCCTTTCGTTCTTTACGTCGTAGGCGAAGGACTTCTCTGCAATTAGGATGACACTGCATAGGGTATCCTCGGGCAAGGTATCGTGGAACTCGCAGACGAGCTTGATGTTGGTTCGATCGTTGACCACCACTTGCTTCCTCTTAGATGTGTTGATGACGGTCATGGGTCTCCGTGCTTTGAATTCGCTGGGCGTGTAGTACATGTCCACGCTTCCCTCGGTCACGCGTTTGTAAGCGGTGTAAGCTTCGTAAAGTTTTAGATAATCATCTTTGGTCATGTCGAGGTTGTAATTCTCGCGCGGGAACACTTCGTTGCGTCCATTCTTCAGATAAACGTTCTTGATCTTGCAGTCGTCGAACTTGCTGGAATCTTTTTCCTGATTCTTGTCCCTCCCGGTCTGAAAGAGCACCACGACGAAATCTGGCATGTCGAACTGTATGTTGTTGAACTGCGTCGTCACGTCGAATTCCATGTGACTTCCCGACGCCATCTTCTGGACGCACTGGTAACCGTGAAAGTGAATCGGCACCTGTGGACTTTTCAAGATCTCCGCTTTGTACTTGAGGGCGTAGTTCGTTTCGTATTCCACCACCGGCATTCTCAATTCCATGCTCCGGATGACGCATTTCGCTGCTTCGGGTAGAGTGTTGGCTATCGGCGTGGTGCCGTCCGGACCCAAAGTAGCGTATCGCATCAGTGCGTCGTTGTCGTTGGCCGCTCTTCGAAACGTGATCCTCAGTCCTCCCTTCCACATGATCTCTTTGTAGTCCGAGAAGAAACCAGGCAGCAGACGCATGGGAAAGAGCACCGTGTGACTTCTCGTCGATATTTTGGTTCCGGCTTCGAATCCCCCGGCCTGGTAGTACGCTGCGTCCGTTTTGGATAATTTCAAAGTTCCCACTGCCGTCGACGTGATGCCTGGATAATCTATTCTGTCGATGACGGTGTTGTGTTTCCTCACCTCCACCTGCGAGAACAGGTGAGGCACGAAGTTGTCCACGAGTATCAAGTTTGCTGCTGCGGGAAACGCGTCTCCGCTTTCTTTCTTCACCACGTCGAATTGAAGGTAGAGGTCTGCTCTGTGAGGATGAACGAACCCGTCGCCTACGTCCACGTCGTATTCGATCTCCCTGTTTGCCTCGTTGAGATTGGCGAACGTGCGACGGTTGGGAGGGAAAGATTGCAATTCGTAACTTTCGATTTGCTCCATTTTACATGTATGGTTATTTATTATACGTTGATCTCCACGATGGCCGTCGTAGTGGCACCTGCGAAATCCACCACGTCTCCTTTCTCGTTCGTCACCACCAACTCTATGTCGTCTATGCGGTTGCGACATACTGGAAAATAGATCGGCGAAGAGGGCGTGTAGATGATCGGTTCCATGAATTCGGAACTTGGTTTGAAAGTGGCTATGATTCCCGTCTGCTTGTGACTTCCTAACAATCCGTCCGAAGATTTCGTGATCATACCTTCGGCCACGTTACAGTGTACGTTCAGAGTCTCTATGGCCAAGAATTTAGGAATGTTGGTTGCTACGTGCTTGATGCCAGCTTCGAGTTTGGTGTTGTTCTCGAAACCTAAAAGTTCTCCCATGGTGCCCAGGTCCACGGTCTCCGTCGCGGATAGGATTTCCACTCTGTGCGTGACCGAATTTTGAGAAAGGTATGTGCCTTTGGGTAATTGAGCTTGCAAAGTGGAAAGATTGTATTGGCCTGGCGTGACGACGATGTGTTCGCTTCCGACGCTAATTTTGTTGTTGTGCTGGGTGACGTTAGGTATGAGGTACATGCTGTAGAATGCACGCAGAGCCACGGATTTAGGATAGACGATGTCGTCGTGCAGCGTGAGTTTCAAGATTGAAGATTCGCTCGTGAGATGGAACACGCCCATCCTAGTGATGCTGTTTGAGGTTCCACAATGCTTTCTGGAAATCCTCGATCGTAGGGTTATTTATTTTAGAGAGAAACGCGAGCACGGAGAGGCAGAGATGACCGCAGTTCACGTCTCCGAAATCTTGAATGCGTTCGTCGTTGTAGTATATAGAGGTTTTCAGATAATGAATTAAATTTGTAGGTGGAACACCTCCGAAAGAATCGAAAACGAATGCTTTATCATCATTTTTGTGGTAACATATCCAATGCGTGCCTGGATTTTCTTGACCGTCCAAGTTGACTACTCCGCATTCTCTTCTTTTGACGGTTGAAGGTAACGAGTTGGACATGAAAACTCCTCTGAAGTGTTTAATTTGTAACGGTTCGATCAGAGATTCAATGTCTCGGTTGGTGAGTGCTTCTGTTTCTTTTTTTTAAACTTTCTCATCACGCCCTTCCCCTTTTTCTTCTCCATGGCCAGGTTGTGACGTTTCTGTTCTTCCAACTCGGCCTTGTTCTTCTTCGAGTCGATGACGGTTTTCGCGATGGCGGCACTTCCGCCGGCCAAACTTCCAACGGCCCCCAATGCTGCCAGGATGGCCGGGATGCTGAATATAAAACCTCCGATCTTTTGCTGTTTCCGCGAACGCTGCAATCTTTTCAATTGAGGTGTGCTGAGCAGTAATTTCATTCCGTGTCCTTTCGACAAGCAAGAACGTTTCTTCTCGCGTTGTTTCTTGGTGAGTAACCCATCGAGAGCACCTAGATTTTTTAGATTCGAATATGGTATCTGGTACACGACACCCTTGGGCTTCATGTTGATGCTCTATGTGTTATTTTCACGGTATGTTATTTATATATATATTCTGAGATTTTTTCTTGTGTAGTTTTTTTACGGTATGTTATTTATATATAAATGTTCTGAGATTTTTTTTCAAGGCCTCGCAGTCGTTACACAAATTCTATTACGTGCTTCGTTTTCTTGCCAAGAAGTTCCTTTGTCCCCTTGTACACGATTCGAGTTTTGTTCTCGATTAAAATAGATAGCTTCTCGTCGGATAACATGTTAGCGTATCGATCTGGTAAAAATAGACTGTATTGTGCGTTGAGCAACAGGCGTACCTTGGGGCCATACTGGGTAGAAACGATTGAACCGGAAGTTATCGTGTAAGGTTTGTCGACTTCCAATTCCTGAATTTTTACATACTCGACTGACAAATTTAGCATTTGTTTTAATGCTTGGAGATCACTTATTTTTTCAGTCGTCATATCAAAGAAAAATTTCAAAGTGTTAGAGAGAAATTTAATTGTTTTTCACGATGTGTGTTATTTATATATACCGAAGATTATTTTTTTTCACGATGTGTGTTATTTATATATCAAGTTTTTTTTGACACGTATATATATTATTATTTTTTAACAGAGGAAGAAAGTCCGTGCTTCGGAAAACGCGATGATGTGCGTAATGATATCTTCCGTCTCCTGCTTAGACTTGCGCCAATCTACTGTGTACCGTCTTCTTCCCTGCCTTGCCTCGTGCAATTCATCTAACCTTTCGTTTAATTTTTCCCCTGCAGCCGAAAGCAGAATGTTGAGATCACCGCACCTCAGGCCGCTGATCTCCCGAAGATGGTCCTTGAGAACCATTTCACAAGGGATGCGAAATTCCGGCGTTGTTCTTGCTACGATTAGAAGTTTATTAACATCTCCGTTTACTACTTTCTTGAATATTTTAGATAGTAGCTCGGGTGGCAAATCAGTTATACGAGACATGTTGTTATTATTATTATTTTTTTACGGTATGTTATTTATATACCCCACCCCAATTTTTGTTTCGTGTTCATGGCGATGGTGGTGCCTAGTGCTGCAACTCTTTCACCCAACGAAGCGTCTCTGCTCACGAACCTTTCGAAAGCTGCGTGCTCTAACTTTCTGTCTGCTTCGTGACGTGCATCCAGGTCCGTCTGCGTGGTGTTGTAGGCGATGTCGTGATCTTTGCATGCCGCGTCCAACAGATTCACACCCTTGTCTCCCCTCTCCAATCTTTTCTCGAGTTTGGTACCCGGTCCGCAGTACTGGTAGCCAGGTAAATGCATCTCGAAAGGTAACTTGTTGATGATGTCGTTCACGAGTCCTTTTCCTTCGGCCACGTTCCAAAATTTCGGAGGCAGTGTGTTGATGATTTTGATCAGGTAACCTATGCCCTTGTCGTCGTTCACGATGAAGTTGGAAAGTTTCGTGCTGATCATGTCCACGATGCCAACCTTCTCGTTGTAGAAATTACGATTGCCTGCATTCTCTTCGCCGGCTATCACCAACAATCGGTCCACGAGTTTCCTAACGTCGTCCACCCAAACGAATTCTTTGGGTAACGTGTTGTAGCGTTTGACGCCGCTGCCTGTTTTGACCTGGTTCCAAATCGGTTTGATGAGATTCCTGTACTTCTCGCCGCTGCTCGATTTCACCCTATTCTGCGAGGCGTCGTTGTTCTGGTACAAGGCATCCGTCATGATCAGAATTTCCTTGTAACTTTGGTAATCTTCGTCGGTGTAATCTTTCGGCTGCTTTTTGGCGACGAGTTCCCACAGTCCCACCGTACCCGGATACCTGTTCCAACTATCCTTGTCGCCTAAATTGACTTTAATGTCGTTGCCTTCGAAGGTCACCTTCGATTTCCCAATCTTCCACACCACACCGCCGCCTTCGCTGGTTTCCATGCTGGGATACAATCCGAACACTTCATCCTTGTCGAATTTCCCCGTGCTCAGGTAGTCTCGTGCCAAAGGTCCCAACTCGATTTTATCCGAAGACGACGACGTGCTGCCTATGGCTCGACGTCGTGCAGGTGCATCCTTCAGTTCGAACGGTGTCGAAGGAATGCTCGAAATGGGCGTGGGTACGGCGTAACTTTTAGCTGCGAGCGGTACGAGTTCATTAATCAAATTTTTATTTTGTTCCGTGACACTTTTAATTTCTTTACCTAGACTGCTGATGGCATCGATCACGGGTTGATCCTGACGTTTCTTCTCTTCGTAGAATCCGCGATTCTCGGATTTCCAACCTTTGAAGCGTTTCGCGAGGTAATCGCGAAGCTTGAGATTTTCGTCTTCGATTTTTCGTTTCGTCATGACGTTATTTATACACGTCGTTTCTCACAACGTTGCAACGTTTAGAAAGTCGTTGATTTTGTTTCTGTATTTTCCGTCGTTGGGTTTCCTCGTCATGTCGATCGTCGCGAATCCGAAATCGTCACCGTTCCAGCAAGTAGAGCAGCAGCGTTCCGAAAATTGATTGTAGTTCATGTCTCCGCCTACGTAGTCATCGTACGCGTGCTTGAGGTTGGTGTGATCTTGACGAAACAAACATATGAAATTAGCGTTGTCGCGTACTAACTGTTTTGGAATTTTGGAAAACGTTTGAGCTAGGTAAAAGCAATCCATTTCTTTGTGACGACCTTGCGTGAAAAAGTTGCGAATTTCATTTTGATTTTCCAGGATGGCGTCGTCGAACACAACGACTGAATTTTCACGACAATCGTCGAGTGGTTTTATTTCCGAGGCGAACGTTGCAATGTCCAGACCATCGTACAGTTTCATCAGTTGCTGGTATTTGGATTGCTCCAAACTTTTCGAGAACACGTACAGGTGCCTGTTCTTCCAATCTAACCAATTCGGTGCGAGGAGAAAATTGTCCACGAGCAGTGTCGTTTTCCCACACCCCGAAGGACCTACGATCAGACAGCGGATGCTGTCGGGAAGCAACTCGCCGTTCTTTTTTTTTCTCGTTTGACTTTCCGGATCCGGTAGACGCTTCACCACGTTCCACGTACTCACAAGATCACTTCGTCCGCGTCGATCCAACTCTTTTCCGGAAGTCCCAGCCATTTGACCAAAAGTTTGTCACCTTTCCTACGCAATACTTTCTCGATGAGGTACGTGTCGGGGTGTTTCGTTTTAGAGAGTTCCTCTTCGTAAAATCTTCCTTTCAAAATCTCGCCGCTACTATCTTTTATTATATACGTGTGTCGGTTTCCAGGTAGAACTCGAACCACCGTAAAGAGTTCCGTGCTCCAATTTTTTGTGAATCCCTTCTCGAAGGTGCGTTTGAATTTGCTGATCCTCACCCGGTCTCCAATTTTGTATTTAGCTTTTTTTGTCGTGGGTGTGTACTGAAGGCGAAAACGGGAACATGCGTCACGGAAGCATTCAAATTAATTTTTCGCGAAAGCGGCGGCAGACAACCACGGTTTCTGCAAACGGACAACGGTAAAGAATTTTACAACGCCGTATTCCAAAAATTTATTCAAAAACACAAGATTCGACATTATTCGACCTTCAGTCACATCAAAGCCAGCATCGTGGAAAGATTCAATCGAACCTTGAAAACACACATGTGGAAACGATTCACGCTTCGGGGAAATTACAAATGGGTCGACATCCTGCCGGAACTCGTCGACACCTATAATGATACGGTACACAGAACGATAGGCATGAAGCCAGCCGACGTTACCAAGTCCGACGAGCAGCGTTTAATTTCTACCGTTTACTGTCCAAAGTACACACCCACGACAAAAAAAGCTAAATACAAAATTGGAGACCGGGTGAGGATCAGCAAATTCAAACGCACCTTCGAGAAGGGATTCACAAAAAATTGGAGCACGGAACTCTTTACGGTGGTTCGAGTTCTACCTGGAAACCGACACACGTATATAATAAAAGATAGTAGCGGCGAGATTTTGAAAGGAAGATTTTACGAAGAGGAACTCTCTAAAACGAAACACCCCGACACGTACCTCATCGAGAAAGTATTGCGTAGGAAAGGTGACAAACTTTTGGTCAAATGGCTGGGACTTCCGGAAAAGAGTTGGATCGACGCGGACGAAGTGATCTTGTGAGTACGTGGAACGTGGTGAAGCGTCTACCGGATCCGGAAAGTCAAACGAGAAAAAAAAAGAACGGCGAGTTGCTTCCCGACAGCATCCGCTGTCTGATCGTAGGTCCTTCGGGGTGTGGGAAAACGACACTGCTCGTGGACAATTTTCTCCTCGCACCGAATTGGTTAGATTGGAAGAACAGGCACCTGTACGTGTTCTCGAAAAGTTTGGAGCAATCCAAATACCAGCAACTGATGAAACTGTACGATGGTCTGGACATTGCAACGTTCGCCTCGGAAATAAAACCACTCGACGATTGTCGTGAAAATTCAGTCGTTGTGTTCGACGACGCCATCCTGGAAAATCAAAATGAAATTCGCAACTTTTTCACGCAAGGTCGTCACAAAGAAATGGATTGCTTTTACCTAGCTCAAACGTTTTCCAAAATTCCAAAACAGTTAGTACGCGACAACGCTAATTTCATATGTTTGTTTCGTCAAGATCACACCAACCTCAAGCACGCGTACGATGACTACGTAGGCGGAGACATGAACTACAATCAATTTTCGGAACGCTGCTGCTCTACTTGCTGGAACGGTGACGATTTCGGATTCGCGACGATCGACATGACGAGGAAACCCAACGACGGAAAATACAGAAACAAAATCAACGACTTTCTAAACGTTGCAACGTTGTGAGAAACGACGTGTATAAATAACGTCATGACGAAACGAAAAATCGAAGACGAAAATCTCAAGCTTCGCGATTACCTCGCGAAACGCTTCAAAGGTTGGAAATCCGAGAATCGCGGATTCTACGAAGAGAAGAAACGTCAGGATCAACCCGTGATCGATGCCATCAGCAGTCTAGGTAAAGAAATTAAAAGTGTCACGGAACAAAATAAAAATTTGATTAATGAACTCGTACCGCTCGCAGCTAAAAGTTACGCCGTACCCACGCCCATTTCGAGCATTCCTTCGACACCGTTCGAACTGAAGGATGCACCTGCACGACGTCGAGCCATAGGCAGCACGTCGTCGTCTTCGGATAAAATCGAGTTGGGACCTTTGGCACGAGACTACCTGAGCACGGGGAAATTCGACAAGGATGAAGTGTTCGGATTGTATCCCAGCATGGAAACCAGCGAAGGCGGCGGTGTGGTGTGGAAGATTGGGAAATCGAAGGTGACCTTCGAAGGCAACGACATTAAAGTCAATTTAGGCGACAAGGATAGTTGGAACAGGTATCCGGGTACGGTGGGACTGTGGGAACTCGTCGCCAAAAAGCAGCCGAAAGATTACACCGACGAAGATTACCAAAGTTACAAGGAAATTCTGATCATGACGGATGCCTTGTACCAGAACAACGACGCCTCGCAGAATAGGGTGAAATCGAGCAGCGGCGAGAAGTACAGGAATCTCATCAAACCGATTTGGAACCAGGTCAAAACAGGCAGCGGCGTCAAACGCTACAACACGTTACCCAAAGAATTCGTTTGGGTGGACGACGTTAGGAAACTCGTGGACCGATTGTTGGTGATAGCCGGCGAAGAGAATGCAGGCAATCGTAATTTCTACAACGAGAAGGTTGGCATCGTGGACATGATCAGCACGAAACTTTCCAACTTCATCGTGAACGACGACAAGGGCATAGGTTACCTGATCAAAATCATCAACACA